>NC_046156.1:88296488-88640804 GCF_011064425.1 Rattus rattus
AACCTTCCAGGGAGCAAAGAGCTGAGGTTGTGGTACTGGTTGCTGGGTTGGTTTTCTTGAAGCAATTTGACCTGTTACTTCCACTGACAGAAATGACATTGGGAAGCCTTGGTCTCTGACAAAAAGCCTGGGGTATGTGTAAAAGGGCTTCTTTCAGGTGGAGGTCCCAGGCTTATTCGGTTTTGTTCGTTTCAGGTGAGTTTCAGTCACTGCGTTATTCTTTGAAATTCATGAAACCGGAGAGATACACACATATAGTTAGGGTTCATACTTGGCAAAAATTACTTGCGTCTTTGTTCTAAATTAAATTCTTACCTTAGTTCATGGCTTTAAAAAGAAGTCAATGGAATTCCTTTTATTTCTGATTTACGGTAGCTCACAAACTGCACATTCTTCAACTAAAACTTCCTTGAGACCTTTATCCCAACCAAGCTCCTTTGCAAATTTAGATTTTTACTTTTGTATGTAAATTGCCAATACCATTATTTTCCTTTTTTTTATAAATTATTTTATGCGTATGGGTTTTGCATGCATGAATGTCTTTGTATTGCTTGTGTGCCTGGCACCTGTAGAGCCCAGAAGAGGCTGTCAAATCCCTTAGAACTGGAGTTATAGATGGTTATGAGTCACCACGTGGTTGCTGGAAGTTGAACGTGGGTTCTTTGGAAGAACAGCAAGTGCTCTAAACTGAGCCATATCTCCAGCCACTAGACTCCCCTTTTGATATCAAAAGAGATGATCGTTTTCTTATTTTGCCGCGGTCAGTTGAACTTTGGGGTAAAATGATTCTGCTTTGTGAGGGTTAAGCCATACCAATGATAGAGTCACTGACCAGGGATCAGCTTGTCTCGAGGTGGTCTTCCTATGCCACTGTTTAATTTTAGGAAATCCTGAGTGTGATTTCGTTTAAGTGTATGCATGTATAATTTAGAGATAATATGATTTTTTATGGAAAAATTCACCGTCTAGTTCTGGATCTGGAAGTTGGCTTCTTTTAAATTAGGTTGAATAAGATTTCATGCAAAATGTGAAAATTTAAAAGATTATGATTTTATAGACAGACAGCAGAGGGATTAGAGTGAATAATGATCTGGACAGGTAAAAATCTAGATACTTTATCTTCTCTGAGGAACTTCAGCTATCCTTGTCGTGAACAGATGGACCTCACAACTACTTCCCATGTCTTGTGGGCAAATGTCCTCTGTGAGGACTGTCATGAAGAACTCCATAGCATAATATAGCATGGGGGAAAAGAGTTGTGCTTTTGTAAGGGTGAAAGAACATGGCGTTTGCTTTGAGCATAAAGATTTAGGCCCTGTGGTCTTTCCAGTGAGATCTGGCATTTGAACACTCACCCTCAGTGGGTAGTGTGTTGGGAGAGGTGGTGTGATCTTGCTGGAGAAAGTAAAACACTGGGGTGGGCTGTGAGGATTTTCTGACGACTTCTCAGTCCTCTGCCTTGGGCTTGGGGTTGAAGTTGTGATCTCTCAGCTTCTTGCCCTTACCATGAGGCCTGCCGTTTGCTGTCATGTCTCTTGATTTTGAGGAACTCTTATCTTTATATAAGTCACCTCGCTTTGTCACAGCAACAAAAATGAGACTAATCCAGGCCCATTCTAAGCTGAGAAATGCAATGTCTTCCCAGATGTCATTTAGAAGAGCAGATTTTTAAAAGACTCACTTCTGAGCTATGTATCATTTTGCTCTGCATATAAAAACATAGTTTTAAAAAAACTTTATTCTAATGAGATTGTAGAAGCCAAGCTATTTCTTACCTGTATTTCCATGGGGGTAGGGATAAATTCACTGCAAAGCCCAGAGAAACTCTTTCCAAAATTTCCAAATAAGCTGGGACTTGTATGTACTAAGTACTATTCCCGGCCAAAAGTCAAAACATGAAAAAAGTTTTATTTTCCTTTTTGTGATGGTTAGTAAAAATAATTTTCAACTTGATGCCTTGGAGGTAGGCCTCCTGGCACACTTGTAAGGATTTGTTTAGATTAATATTTTTAGCTTCTATAACCAGTTTCTAGGGATTGTCTTGATTAGGTTAATTGATGTAGGAAGACCTGTCCACAGTTGGTGGGACCAATCCCTACGATACCAGACTGTTAAAGGAGGAGAGAGAAAGTTGGGCACTATTATTTGTACCTCGACTCATTTCTTTCTACATTTAACTGTGGATGTAATGTGAGCAGTTCTCTCAAGTTCCTGCCACTGACTTCCCCACCAAAATGGATCATAATCTGGAGTTCAACCAAATGAACTTTCTCCTGTAAATTGTTTTGTTAGGGTACTTTGCCTTAGCAATAAAAAGTAAAACAAAAACACCATTTATAATTATTAATTTTATTCATTTTGATATTTAAGAATGTCAAAAAATACAGCTTCAATCTTTAGGAGTATTTGAAAAGGTATTCAAGGAAGATAGAGTTTCCCTTCCTCAGTAGTATCTTTTATTTCCTCTGTTTCTCCTCTGCTTGCAGTTAACTGATGTCAACAATTTTGGAAGTCTCTGGTTCATCTTCTCTTTGTTTATTTTTGAACAAGTAAAAGCAAGTCTATTTTCTTCTCTCCCCTTCTTTTAAAAGAGACATCAGTACATCTTATGTGGATTTGGGGTTTCACTTCCCCCTGTGCCTTAGCAATTCCTATTAGTTTATAGAGATTTGGCTTTGTTGTTCTTTTAAATTTTTCTTTATGTGCGTGCAGGTGTGTTTACATGTTTGTGTACAGGTACAAAGGTACATTTGTACACATGGAGGTGGAGTCAGGTATCTTCCCTAATCTCTTCTAGTTTCTGAGATAAGCTTTTTTCTTTTCTTAAGCTTTAATTCACTGATTTGGATAAACTGGCTGACCTCCAAGCCCTAGGATTGTTTTTGTCTCTGCCTCCCCTGTTCTGATATAGGCATCATAATGCATTTTATGTGGTCTCTTGGATTCCAAACTAAAATCTTCTTGTTTGCGCAGTAAACACTATACTAATTGTATCACCTCTATGGCCTTTCTTCCCATTTTTGTTTTTTTATAGTTCAATAATGCCCCCACTGTGAACATGTGTCATGGTATAGTCAACCTTTATGTGGGCATTTACATTTTTCCATTATTTTGAAATTGCAAATTATAGTGCAGTAAATAATCATTTTTATGACATTTAAATATTTTTTTTGTAAAAGTAACTTTAATTTACCAGATAAAATTGTTGCCTCAGAGACTTACTATTGAATAAAATCACCCTTTCTAGCTCTTTCTGAACTCTGGCTGGTTGGTTCAACTCAGCTGTTAAGGCACAAACTCATCTCCAAGTTGACTAATTCAAACTGGGTTCTCTCAGCTTCTGACTGAATTGCTCTGCTTGGCCTCAAACTAACTCTAATAATCTATACTAATCTTCTGGCTCCTTCTCATTCTCTGTCTCATTCTGTCTTCACTTGCAGCCTGTCTCTGTAAAACTGTCTGGATAAACCCCCCACCCCCATCTCTTAAGCTACCTCTCTTTCATATCTGTTCTCATGAGAGTTGGTTGTATCCTATCTCTGACTCATTCTGTCAAATCTTCCTCTGATTCGTCCCTTTGTCTATCCTTCAATTAGATGTTACTTTCAAGCATAGTTGTTTCCTTCTACAAACTGACTTTAACTTTATTGTTTGAGATTAAAGGTGTGTATAAGGGTATGTTTGTATTCCAGTTAGAGGGATTTAAGGTGGATCTCACAGACCTAGAGGGTCTTTGGATGTGATCCTTTGCCAAAGCAGCCATGTTGTATTAAAATTCCTCTATGGTTCTTATTTTCTGTGTATGATGTCCTTGCATGTGAGGTAGTATATGAATAGAAGTCAGAGAACAGCAGCAGCTGGTTCTCACCTTCCACCCTGTGGTCTCCAAGGATTGTACTCAGGTCATCAAGCTTGACAGCAAGCACCTCTATGCCATGTCATGGCCCAATGAAGATGAATAATTTGATGCTAATTATTGTCTGATTTTTGTATGTGTAGTGCTAGGGATTGAATCAAGGACCTTGAGAATAATAGCTATGAGCTCCATCACTAAGGTATTGTTCAGCCTACAGTTTTATATTTTTTAAAACATTAGATAGGGCACAGGGGATCCAATACCCTCTTCTCACCTTTGTGGCAGCAGACATATATATGTATGTGTGTGTGTGTGTGTGTGTACATGTATATGCATATATATACATGTAGGCAAGACATTTACACATATAAAACTAATTTTAAAAAAGCATTATGTAACTTTTGAATAAAAGTTCTATTTTTCTTGGATTTTTTTTCTTTTTAAATAATGTTATAGGTTTAAATGTAACTTAAAATGAGACCCCCTCTTTCAAGCTGAGTGACACAGCAAGTGCCACAGACATCCCACTTCTCACCCAAGGTTTCCTTTGCCAAAGGTGCCCATTATGGAAGAATTACTACTCTTGTGTTTAGTGACTTTTGTGTTGCTGTTTTTTTTTAAATTAGTTCTTACAGAATGATTATAAGTGTAAGGTTGGATGTGGTGGCATAAGCCTGAAATCTCAGCCTCTCAAGAGTGTGAGGGAGATGGATAACAAGAAGAAGGCCAGCCTCGCTAACAGAGTGAGGGCAGGTACTGATAAACATGTTAATGAGGAGAGGGGACATTTCACAAGGTCCCACCCCCTGAACAAATAACAGAACCAAAACCAAACAAAAACAAAAAACACAATAAAACACAAAACTTCGGGCAACTAGCTGGGCGAGGTGCAAGTTCAACACCAACCTCATCTATAGAGTGAGTTCTGAGAAGGCCGGGGCTTTTTTGAGTGGTCTTGTCTTGAACAAAAATAAAAACAAAAACGAACCAAGCCAAAACAAAAAACTGAAAAACAAAATAAGAGCAAAAAAAATCTATCAAAATGCCAAACAAATCAAAACAAAATAAACAAATCTTATAGGCAATGGATTCCTACCTAGAGATGGGATTCCTACCCAGAGATGAACGTCCTCTGGTTGTCCAATGCAAAGTGGTCATCCTTGAAAGTATATCCACACACACAATGAAAATGGTCTGAGTAGATTGTGCATACATACACATAAATAAACATACACATACATGTGTGTAATAATAATAAAGAAAAAGAAGCTATCAATCTGAGCCTGCAGGGGCATAGCAGGGGTTCGAGGAAATGTAACCCAGAGAGCTGGAAGGAGAAAATGATGTAATTCTATTTCAAATGAAAACATTTATTTAGAAAACTGATAGTAAGTTCTGGGAGGAGCAGAGTACTTGTTTAGAAGGCTCAGTGCTCTAGGATCAATTCCCAATGTTTGTGAAGCAAACTCAATTTCAGTTGCCTTTAGTGAGAGAAAAGTTTTATCTTTTTTTTTTTTTTTTGAGACAAATTATTTGTCCCAGGCTGGCCTTGAACTCACTACATCCGGGGAGACTGACCATGAACTCCTCATCTTCCTCATCTGTGACTCTACCTCCTCAGTGCTAGGATCACAAGCATGTGCTCCACACACGCGTTTATGAGGTGTTAGGGAACAAACCCAGGGAAAAGCTAGATACTTTGATGGGGCTACTTTTATTTTTCTTCAAACCAGAAACAATGATTTATTGAGGTTGATGTTTTCCCACAAATTCCATTCAAAGGTAACATAAAAATCTTAATTATAAACAAATATAAGCACTAACATCAGTGTCTTTATTGCCCAGAAACATACCCATGTCATAATTTACAAAATTAAATGGAATGTAAAAGCATTTCAGACTCTTTTTACACTAAAAGACACCAGCAAGCAGACACCACAGGTGCATACAGAAGTACAAATCAGTAGGGTAAATGCACAGAGAAGAGCATCAAAAGCTAAGAGGTCCTCAACTGAAGGTGCCCTCATAAAACACAGTACCTGGCAGATGCCACTAATCTCAAAGACCACTTTTTAAAAACACTGCATTTGTTTTTATTTCATGTGCATTGGTGTTTTGCCTCCATGTAGGTCAGCGTGAGGGTCTCAGAGTCCCTGGAACTGGAGTCACAGACAGCTTTAAGCTGCCATGTGGGGAATTGAACCTGGGTCCTTCGGAAGAGCAGCCAGTACTCTTAACCACTGAGCCATGTCTCCAACCCCTCGAAGACTACTTTTATAGGGCTATTTTCATGCTTTCATTCCAGGATCATCAGATTGGAGTGGAAATTTCTCCTCAGCTCTCTATGAAATACATAACTTTCTAGTAAGCTCATCTTTAAAGGCCTATGTAAACTGGAAAGCTTCTGCATGGGAATAAACTGATAGGGCTCCCTTCAGACTTTTAGTAGATTTTTTTAGGCAAAATGTTGATAATATTAAAGCGCGCATCAAAATATCCCAAATAGTAAAACTGCATTACCATTTAAATACAACTATGCTAACCCACAGAAAGAAACCAGCACAGGGCACAGCAATGAAAATAAGTTGTAAATCTGGAAAACGAAATGCATTGCATAGTTTTTGAAATAAGGATAGTGTTATAAAAAGAAAAGTGGAAATGGTACTTTGCACCAACGTAGAAAATACAGCAGGATTTATTCTTCAGTGCTATCTGGGAGGACAATGTGTCAGCTCTACTTGTGAGGGATGCTCTCCAGGAATTAGGCACAGTGTACCCAGTCTGGACCATAGTTCACATCCTTGGTCCAGGAAGTTTTGCTGTACTATGTGCTTCCTTTGCAATGAACTTTTCAAGAAGATTAAGATCCAGTGGAAAGGTGAGGGCACATCCTCAGCATATTTGACGTTTTATTTCTTGGAAGGGTACAAGATAGATAGCTAATTTTTTAAACACACACTCATTTACTCATCCATCCATCCATCCATCCATTCATTCATTCATGTGGGGGCCACACAAGTGGAATTGAGAGGATAACCCATGGGGGGGCCATAGCAGGTTTCAGTCAGAGCTACCCAGAGAGACCTTTCTTTCCATCTACCATTTGAGTTCTGGGGATTTGAACCCAGGTCGTTATGCTTGGCAGCAGACACAGTTGCTCAGCTGTCTTTCCTGCTGAGTCTGCTATTGAGATATAACAGAGTTCTCAGGCAGGGCTGCAGCTAAGCGTCAGAGGACTCACTGTGTGCTTGTGATTGTGTACTGGCTTTGATCCTCAGCACTACCAGAAGAAATTAAAAAAAAAAAATGAAGTACTTGAACTTGAAATCTGAGGGCCAGATCCATGGTGGCAACATTTAGATATACCCACCTTCCCTTTATTGCAATAAAGTGAAGCTGGCTTAGATATTTCTGCCACAAAAGAAAAAAAAGGAATACGTTGGAATTATTGTATGGAAACCCTTTTGATTCTTTTCTTTAAATTTCTGTTTTGAGGCCTCAACAAAAAAGATGTTTATTTATTCTTTAATTTATTTATGTCTCTACTTTTTGCTCTTACTATGAAATTTAAACCATAAGCAAGTGTGATTGTCTGATAAAATGAGCCCTGATAACTATTATTCACTACAGTTGCCAGTATTTGGCCAATTACTCTTCAACTATTTCCTCATCTCCCACAGTTTTATAGCTGTTTGCAGAATTTGAAATTAAATCTCAGGGGGTTGGGGATTTAGCTCAGTGGTAGAGCTGCCTAGCAAGCTCAAGGCCCTGGGTTTGGTCCCCAGCTCCGAAAAAAAAAAAGGAAAAAAAAAAAACAAAAAACAAAACAAAGTGAAATTAAATCTCAGACACTCCACAATTATAACACGGACATTTCATGTATACACATGTTTTTCGTTGATATTGTTGCTGTTTTGAAACTGGGTCTCACTGGGTAGCTCTGACTGGAACTTGTTATGTAGACCAGGCCGGCCTCAAACTCAAGAGTTCTGCCTGCCTCTGCCTCCCTACTGCTGGGATTAAAGGCGTGTGCTGCCTTGCATGCATACACATATTCAAGTTATTTTCATCCTGTTTAGGTTAGTTTTTAAGGATTTTGGTTTTTTAATTTTTGGATAGTTTTATGTAAGGCAATCACACATTCCAAAGTAAAAGCTACCAAGCAAGGTATTTTGCAGAGTTGTTTCTGTATCTCTCAACGTTTCAGTGTGCCCCATCCTGTGCTAGTTAGTCTTAACTGTAAACTTGATACAATTTACAGTTACCTGGAAAGAGAATCTCAGTGAGGAGTGGTCTAGATCAGGTCTAGAGTTGTCTAAGGTGGGGGTGGGGGGGTTTATCTTGATTATATTAATTGAGATGAGACAAGCCACATGTCTCCTGTTGCCTTAGAATATTTTTAAAATTTATTTATTTATTTATTTATTACACTCCAGATTTTATTTCTGTCCCAGTCCATCCCCTCTCTGACAGTTCCACATCCCATATTGCTTGCCCCACCCCCATGTTTCCACAAGGATGTCTCCACCCCACCCACCCCACCAAGCCTCTAAACTCTCTGGGTCTCCTGTCTCTTGAAGGTTAGGTGCATCTTCTCTGACTAAACCCAGACCCAGGAGTCCTCTGCTGTGTATGTGTTGGGGGCCTCATCTCAGCTGGTGTATGCTGCCTGGTTGGTGATCCAGTGTCTGAGAGATCTCAGGGGTCCAGGTTAATTGAGACCGCTGGTCCTCCTACAGGGTCGCTTTCCTCCTCAACTTCCTCCAGCTTTTCCCTAATTCAACCACAGGGCTCACCAGCTTCTGTTCATTGGTTGGGTGCAAATATCTGCATCTGACTCCTTCAGCTGCTTGTTGGGTCTTTTGGAGAGCAGCGATGATAGGTCCCTTTTTGTGAGTGCTCCATAGTCTAAGTAATGGTGTCAGGTCTAGGGGGACATGATCTGGTATTGGGTGGGGGAAAAGGACTGAAACCTGGAGGACCAGCAGAAAGAATGGAAACAGGAAACCTTAGGAGAAAGGAGGTTGGCAGGATGCTCCAGAATGTACCAGAAACCTGGGAAGTGAGAGATTCTCAGGACTCAAAGGGGGGTGGGGGTTGATGAAATGCCCTACAGTGGGGAGAGGGAACTTGTAGAGCCCACTTCCAGCAGAAAGACAGGGCATCAAGTGAGGGATGGGGTTGCAAAGCTCTGACCCAAATTTTTCCAGTCTGAAAGAAATGCAGGGATGGAAATGGAGAAGAGCCTGAGGAAAGGGAGGTCCAGTGACAGGCCCAGAGTGGGATCCAGCTCAAGGTCTTAGACTATCTAAGAGTGGAGCAAGTTACTTAGGACAAGCATTCATCCCTTTAGAAGGGGGCATCAGATACCATGGAGCTGGAGTTACAGGTCATTGTGAGCCACATGACATGGGTGTTAGGAACTGAATTTGGGTCCTTTGGAAGAGTAACAAGCATTCTTGACCACTGAGCTCTTTCTCTAGCTCCCTAAGTTGTCTCAGCCCTACTGGAAAGGAAGCTAAAACAGTTCCCATGAAGGTAGCCAATTCATCATTTAGACTAGGGGGTGGCTTATTTTTGTCTTTTATTCTTTGGTGAAAATGTGAAAATTTACATATGTAAATATCTGTATGTTTGTATTATAAAAATAACAATATTCTGTGAGCAGTGTCTGAACTTCTTGTTTTCTATTTACCCCTGCAACCTTAAGAGTCTACCCAGAACGGTTTCTAGAGATGTACCTCACTCATTTTATTACTGCAGGTGCTTCCTTGTCCAGGGGCGCAGAAGTCTGCTGGGAGGAAGGGGGAGTCAGGACAGAGAGAAAACTTTAGACGCAGGCTTGGAGAGTTTGTTCTAGGGAGGCTCTCAGCAGCTGGCACAGACTACTGTTCTGGGCTGAAGGCGAAGGCAGAATTCTTGGTGGTAAGAAGGAATTTTTTTTTTTATTAACTTGAATATTTCTTATATACATTTGAGTGTTATTCCCTTTCCCGTTTTCCGGGCAAACATCCCCCTCCCCCTCCCCTTCCTTATGGTGTTCCCCTCCCCACCCTCCCCCCATTGCCGCCCTCCCCCCAACAGTCTAGTTCACTGGGGTTCAGTATTAGCAGGACCCAGGGCTTCCCCTTCCACTGGTGCTCTTACTAGGATATTCATTGCTACCTATGAGGTCAGAGTCCAGGGTCAGTCCATGTATAGTCTTTAGGTAGTGGCTTAGTCCCTGGAAGCTCTGGTTGCTTGGCATTGTTGTACATATGGGGTCTCGAGCCCCTTCAAGCTCTTCCAGTTCTTTCTCTGATTCCTTCGACGGGGGTCCTATTCTCAGTTCAGTGGTTTGCTGCTGACATTCGCCTCTGTATTTGCTGTATTCTGGCTGTCTCTCTCAGGAGCGATCTACACTTCTGCACTTCTTTGCTTCATCCATCTTGTCTAATTGGGTGGCTGTATATATGGGCCACATGTGGGGCAGGCTCTGAATGGGTGTTCCTTCAGTCTCTGTTTTAATCTTTGCCTCTCTCTTCCCTGCCAAGGGTATTCTTGTTCCCCTTTTAAAGAAGGAGTGAAGCATTCACATTTTGATCATCCGTCTTGAGTTTCATTTGTTCTAGGCATCTAGGGTAATTCAGGCATTTGGGCTAATAGCCACTTATCAATGAGTGCATACCATGTATGTCTTTCTGTGATTGGGTTAGCTCACTCAGGATGATATTTTCCAGTTCCAACCATTTGCCTACAAATTTCATAAACTCGTTGTTTTTTGATAGCTGAGTAATATTCCATTGTGTAGATGTACCACATTTTCTGTATCCATTCCTCTGTTGAAGGGCATCTGGGTTCTTTCCAGCTTCTGGCTATTATAAATAAGGCTGCTATGAACATAGTGGAGCACGTGTCTTTTTTATGTTGGGGCATCTTTTGGGTATATGCCCAGGAGAGGTATAGCTGGATCCTCAGGCAGTTTAATGTCCAATTTTCTGAGGAACCTCCAGACTGATTTCCAGAATGGTTGTAGCAGTCTGCAACCCCACCAACAATGGAGGAGTGTTCCCCTTTCTCCGCATCCTCGCCAGCATTTGCTGTCACCTGAGTTTTTGATCTTAGCCATTCTCACTGGTGTGAGGTGAAATCTCAGGGTTGTTTTGATTTGCATTTCCCTGATGACTAAAGATGTTGAACATTTCTTTAGGTGTTTCTCAGCCATTCAGCATTCCTCAGCTGTGAATTCTTTGTTTAGCTCTGAACCCCATTTTTTAATAGGGTTATTTGTCTCCCTGCGGTCTAACTTCTTGAGTTCTTTGTATATTTTGGATATAAGGCCTCTATCTGTTGTAGGATTGGTAAAGATCTTTTCCCAATCTGTTGGTTGCGTTTTGTCCTAACCACAGTGTCCTTTGCCTTACAGAAGCTTTGCAGTTTTTTTTTTTTTTTTCATTAACCTGAGCACCTCTTATGTACACTTGAGTGTTATTCCGTTTCCGCCTCCGGGCAAACATCCCCTCCCTCCCCCTTCCCTATGGGTGTTCCCTCCCCACCCTCCCCCACTGCCGCCCTCCCCGACAGTCCAGTTCACTGGGGGTTCAGTCTTAGCAGGACCCAGGGCCTCCCCTTCCACTGGTGCTCTTACTAGGATATTCATTGCTACCTACGAGGTCAGAGTCCAGGGTCAGTCCATGTATAGTCCTCAGGTAGTGGCCCAGTCCCTGGAAGCTCTGGTTGCTTGGCATTGTTGTACATATGGGGTCTCAAGCCCCTTCAAGCTCTTCCAGTTCTTTCTCTGATTCCTTCAACGGGGGTCCCGTTCTCAGTTCAGTGGTTTGCTGCTGGCATTCGCCTCTGTATTTGCTGTATTCTGGCTGTGTCTCTCAGGATCGATCTACATCCGGCTCCTGTCGGTCTGCACTTCTTTGCTTCATCCATCTTGTCTAATTGGGTGGCTGTATATGTATGGGCCACATGTGGGGCAGGCTCTGAATGGGTGTTCCTTCAGTCTCTCTCTCAATCTTTGCCTCTCTCTTCTCTGCCAAGGGTATTCTTGTTCCCCTTTTAAAGAAGGAGTGAAGCCTTCACATTTTGATCATCCGTCTTGAGTTTCATTTGTTCTAGGCAACTAGGGTAATTCAAGCATTTGGGCTAATAGCCACTTATCAGTGAGTGCATACCATGTATGTCTTTTTGTGATTGGGTTAGCTCACTCAGGATGATATTTTCCAGTTCCAACCATTTGCCTCTAATTTCATAAAGTCGTTGTTTTGATAGCTGAGTAATATTCCATTGTGTAGATGTACCACATTTTCTGTATCCATTCCTCTGTTGAAGGGCATCTGGGTTCTTTCCAGCTTCTGGCTATTATAAATAAGGCTGCGATGAACATAGTGAGACACGTGTCTTTTTTATATGTTGGGGCATCTTTTGGGTATATGCCCAAGAGAGGTATAGCTGGATCCTCAGGCAGTTCAATGTCCAATTTTCTGAGGAACCTCCAGACTGATTTCCAGAATGGTTGTACCAGTCTGCAACCCCACCAACAATGGAGGGTGTTCCCCTTTCTCCGCATCCTCGCCAGCAATTGCTGTCACCTGAGTTTTTGATCTTAGCCATTCTCACTGGTGTGAGGTGAAATCTCAGGGTTGTTTTGATTTGCATTTCCCTGATGACTAAAGATGTTGAACATTTCTTTAGGTGTTTCTCAGCCATTCAGCATTCCTCAGCTGTGAATTCTTTGTTTAGCTCTGAACCCCATTTTTTAATAGGGTTATTTGTCTCCCTGCGATCTAACTTTTTGAGTTCTTTGTATATTTTGGATATAAGGCCTCTATCTGTTGTAGGATTGGTAAAGATCTTTTCCCAATCTGTTGGTTGCCGTTTTGTCCTGACCACAGTGTCCTTTGCCTTACAGAAGCTTTGTAGTTTTATGAGATCCCATTTGTCGATTCTTGATCTTAGAGCATAAGCCATTGGTGTTTTGTTCAGGAAATTTTTTCCAGTGCCCATGTGTTCCAGATGCTTCCCTAGTTTTTCTTCTATTAGTTTGAGTGTGTCTGGTTTGATGTGGAGGTCCTTGATCCACTTGGACTTAAGCTTTGTACAGGGTGATAAGCATGGATCGATCTGCATTCTTCTACATGTTGACCTCCAGTTGAACCAGCACCATTTGCTGAAAATGCTATCTTTTTTTCCATTGGATGGATTTGGCTCCTTTGTCAAAAATCAAGTGACCATAGGTGTGTGGGTTCATTTCTGGGTCTTCAATTCTGTTCCATTGGTCTATCTGTCTGTCTCTGTACCAATACCATGCAGTTTTTATCACTATTGATCTGTAATACTGCTTGAGTTCAGGGATAGCGATTCCCCCTGAAGTCCTTTTATTGTTGAGGATAGTTTTAGCTATCCTGGGTTTTTTGTTATTCCAGATGAATTTGCAAATTGTTCTGTCTAACTCTTTGAAGAATTGGATTGTTATTTTGATGGGGATTGCATTGAATCTGTAGATCGCTTTTGGTAAAATGGCCATTTTTACTATATTAATCCTGCCAATCCATGAGCATGGGAGATCTTTCCACCTTCTGAGGTCTTCTTCAATTTCTTTCTTCAGTGTCTTGAAGTTCTTATTGTACAGATCTTTTACTTGCTTGGTTAAAGTCACACCGAGGTATTTTATATTATTTGGGTCTATTATGAAGGGTGTCGTTTCCCTAATTTCTTTCTCGGCTTGTTTCTCTTTTTGTGTAGAGGAAGGCTACTGATTTATTTGAGTTAATTTTATACCCAGCCACTTTGCTGAAGTTGTTTATCAGCTTTAGTAGTTCTCTGGTGGAACTTTTGGGATCACTTAAATATACTATCATATCATCTGCAAATAGTGATATTTTGACTTCTTCTTTTTCTGATCTGTATCCCTTGACCTCCTTTTGTTGTCTGATTGCTCTGGCTAGAACTTCAAGAACTATATTGAATAAGTAGGGAGAGAGTGGGCAGCCTTGTCTAGTCCCTGATTTTAGTGGGATTGCTTCAAGTTTCTCTCCATTTAGTTTAATGTTAGCCACTGGTTTGCTGTATATGGCTTTTACTATGTTTAGGTATGGACCTTGAATTCCTATTCTTTCCAGGACTTTTATCATGAAGGGGTGTTGAATTTTGTCAAATGCTTTCTCAGCATCTAATGAAATGATCATGTGGTTTTGTTCTTTCAGTTTGTTTATAGAATGGATCACGTTGTTGGTTTTCCGTATATTAAACCATCCCTGCATGCCTGGGATGAAGCCTACTTGATCATGGTGGATGATTGTTTTGATGTGCTCTTGGATTCGGTTTGCCAGAATTTTGTTGAGTATTTTTGCGTCAATGTTCATAAGGGAAATTGGTCTGAAGTTCTCTTTCTTTGTTGGGTCTTTGTGTGGTTTAGGTATAAGAGTAATTGTGGCTTCATAGAAGGAATTCGGTAGTGCTCCATCTGTTTCAATTTTGTGGAATAGTTTGTATAATATTGGTATGAGGTCTTCTATGAAGGTCTGATAGAATTCTGCACTAAACCCGTCTGGACCTGGGCTCTTTTTGGTTGGGAGACCTTTAATGACTGCTTCTATTTCCTTAGGAGTTATCGGGTTGTTTAACTGGTTTATCTGTTCCTGATTTAACTTGGTACCTGGTATCTGTCTAGGAAATTGTCCATTTCCTGTAGATTTTCAAGTTTTGTTGAATATAGGCTTTTATAGTAAGATCTGATGATTTTTTGAATTTCCTCTGAATCTGTAGTTATGTCTCCCTTTTCATTTCTGATTTTGTTAATTTGGACACACTCTCTGTGTCCTCTCGTTAGTCTGGCTAAGGGTTTATCTATCTTGTTGATTTTCTCAAAGAACCAACTTTTGGTTCTGTTGATTCTTTCTATGGTCCTTTTTGTTTCTACTTGGTTGATTTCAGCTCTGAGTTTGATTATTTCCTGCCTTCTACTCCTCCTGGGTGTATTTGCTTCTTTTTGTTCTAGAGCTTTTAGGTGTGCTGTCAAGCTGCTGACATATGCTCTTTCCTGTTTCTTTCTGCAGGCACTCAGCGCTATGAGTTTTCCTCTTAGCACAGCTTTCATTGTGTCCCATAAGTTTGGGTATGTTGTATCTTCATTTTCATTAAATTCTAAAAAGTTTTTAATTTCTTTCTTTATTTCTTCCTTTACCAGGTTATCATTGAGTAGAGCATTGTTCAATTTCCACGTATATGTGGGCATTCTTCCCTTATTGTTATTGAAGACCAGCTTTAGGCCGTGGTGGTCCGATAGCACACATGGGATTATTTCTATCTTTCTGTACCTGTTGAGGCCCGTTTTTTGACCAATTATATGGTCAATTTTGGAGAAAGTACCATGAGGAGCTGAGAAGAAGGTATATCCTTTTGCTTTAGGGTAGAACGTTCTATAAATATCCGTTAAGTCCATTTGGCTCATGACTTCTCTTAGTCTGTCTACGTCTCTGTTTAATTTCTGTTTCCATGATCTGTCCATTGATGAGAGTGGGGTGTTGAAATCTCCTACTATTATTGTGTGAGGTGCAATGTGTGTTTTGAGCTTTAGTAAGGTTTCTTTTACGTATATAGGTGCCCTTGTATTTGGGGCATAGATATTTAGGATTGAGAGTTCATCTTGGTGGATTTTTCCTTTGATGAATATAAAGTGTCCTTCCTTATCTTTTTTGATGACTTTTAGTTGGAAATTGATTTTATTTGATATTAGAATGGCTTCTCCAGCTTGCTTCTTCCGACCATTTGCTTGGAAAGTTGTTTCCCAGCCTTTCACTCTGAGGTAGTGTCTGTCTTTGTCTCTGAGGTGTGTTTCCTGTAGGCAGCAGAATGCAGGGTCCTCGTTGCGTATCCACTTCGTTAATCTATGTCTTTTTATTGGGGAGTTGAGGCCATTGATGTTGAGAGATATTAAGGAATAGTGATTATTGCTTCCTGTTATATTCATATTTGGATGTGAGGTTGTGTTTGTGTTCTTTTCTTCTCTTTGTTTTGTTGCCAAGACGATTAGTAAGAAGGAATTTTTGCAAGATCTCTGGCCGTCTCAGCAGGCATCGAGCCATGGTGGAAGTCTGAGTTCTACCCAGTGGCCTGTCCAAGGACTGCTCACACAGATCTGTCTTAGGTCAGTTCCAGCCTGGAGGCTGGCGGACAGAGGAAAGACAGTCATTCCTGAGTCTGGCTGCCAGTGGAGGAACTGACTCAGAATGGTACCCAGACCTAGCTTTCTTTAGGCATCCTCATGTGGGCTCTCAATCTATCTACCAATGAGGGCTTGGAGTAGAGCTCTACTGCTTTCTTGGAGCAGGGATAATCACTGTTCTTGGTATAGCACTCTCAAGAGAAATGAAACTATTTGGATCTGACAGTTTGTCTGTCCTAGTTGATGAAGCAGCAGGAGTTCACGTTCCAAATAAGGTCAGTGGCTGTATGCTGGGGCACTCTCTCTTTGAGGTACTTGAGTTGTTTACTCTGTTCAGGCTGTGGATTGATCAGAGGCTGCCCATATTAGGAAGGCCTGCCTGCTTTATTCTGAGCCTGTCTTAGTCAGGGTTTCTATTCCTGCACAAACATCATGACCAAGAAGCAAGTTGGGGAGGAAAGGGTTTATTCAGACTATACTTCCACATTGCTGTTAATCACCAAAGGAAGTCAGGACTGGAACTCAAGCAGGAGCTGATATAGAAGTCATGGAGGGATGTTACTTACTGGCTCGCTTCCCCTGGCTTGCTAGAACCCAAGACTACTGACCTAGGGATGGCACCACCCACAATGGGCTGGGCCCACCCCTCTTGATCACTAATTGAGAAAATGCCTTATAGCTGGGTCTCATGGAGGCATTTCCACAACAGAGGCTCCTTTCTCTGTGATAACTTCAGCTTGTATCAAGTTGACACACAAAACCAGCCAGTACAGAGCCCATAGTTTACATGCTAATCTCACCTGAACCTCCCTCACAGACACACCCAGGAAAGCATTTGATTAATATCTGACACTTCGGCTTAGTTAATGGTGTATAAAGGTAATCACCACAGTGATCTTGGCAGTTAAAAGGAAGAATGGAAGGAAAGAAGAGTTTGGATGCTCATCACTTAGTCAAGACCCTAAAATCTTGGCACTGAAGGGATACTGACTTATATACAAATGAAAAACAGAAACTCATGAGAGTGCTTAAATAAATTCTTCAAAAATAAATAAATGTAATAACCATTGCGCCATCTCCATATGCGGGCGGGCATTGTGTTACACACTGGCAAGTCAGTGGAGCCAAGACGGGCACGACTCTTCCTTTCCTGAGGAAGGACTGTTTGTGACATGAAGATATGTTGACATTAAATGGATGGATTCAGGGGAGGGCAGGGCAGAGCAGGGCAGGGCAGGGCAGGGCAGGGGAGAGCAGGGCAAGCCAGTCAACCTCACCTGGTTTTAGGTATGGGTAAACTCTGAAATGAGAAAGAATTGAGGAACTTTAAAAAGCAGAGAAAATGTAGAAGATATTGAAAAAAGACAAGAGAATAGATGAGGTGGTTTCCAGTCACTGTCCCTTAAGATGGCAGACACCCCACCAGCTTTTTCAAAACGTTAACAGTCTCTAAGCAATCAGTCTTCCTGCCCGAAGACAGCAGGTGTCATCATTGCTACTTAGCAACCGCAGGAATTAAGGCATCGAGAACTCCAATGCCTTGCCCAAGGCCACTTAAAATTTTGATTAGAGAACTGGAATTAAAAGTCACAAGGGAAGACTTGGCTTCTCTGAGATAATCGTGGGAAAGGAAATTATTTATTCTGAAAATTGAAATAGTCATCTTGGAAGCTTTGGTGAAACAAGAGTGCAAAAATAGACCTTCCGTCTATCCCCCAGTGCAACAATAATTTAGCAGTAATTATGATAATGATTGCTAAATGATTTGTGCACCGATCAGACTAAGAGTTCCCAGGGTTGAGTTCTCATGTTATCCTCCTTAGAAACCCCTCTGTGATGTTCCTAGGGCCATGGCATGATGATATTTGTGTAATTCTCCAGCCACAACTTTGGCCTCTGTTGGGTTGGCCAACCCTGGGCAATGCTATTGTGAATACAATAGAAGCAGCCTCAGATAGCTGCCGCGTTAGGAAGGTTCCACGTTTGGGCCACTTGATTTATCACGGGACAGAAGTTTCTGTTAAACAGTTGTCTGTTCTCCATTTATCTGTATGATTTACATTTACCTGTGGTTTCTCTGAATGTATTGAAAACATTTAACTTTTATCATTCTTTAATTTTTAATCATCTTATGGCTGTCAATTAAGCTTTTATAGACTCAGTTGGAAACAAAGAAACCAGTGTCCTTGCTGGTAAACCGTATCTCTTTTCATTACATTGGACAGCTGGAGAAATGAAGAAGCAAGGGGAAAGGTTGGTGTATCTGGAAGATGCATGGCGTATCATGGGCCTGGTCTTTGATTGTCTGGGAATAGAGATGTTTGGATGACATACAAATGTGCCCCTCGCAGCCAATGCTGTATGGTTCTAATTACTCTGGGACACTTTGCAGAGTTCACCAATTCATTTTCAAATTAAATGGAGCCTCTGCTGTCTTAGTGGTGTAAGTGGACAGTAGGTGGGCCTTTGAGGAGGAGAGATCTTGAGTCACGTCCTGGAATGAGTCTCCTACCCACTTGATGGTTCACACGCTACTTAGCCTCTGACTCTAGGTTCTTCATAATTAAATAGGGATAACATTTTCTTCATTGTGGTGTTCCTGTGATTCAATGCAATGTGAAAGGCCCTGGCGCGACTCTGGCATGCCTTGCCAATTCTGCTAAACTTTCTTTGGAAGTTTGCCACTCAACATCTCATGCTTGAGAGGAGCTAAAACTTATAAAAATGTAGTGCTTTGCTCACACATCGCAATTGCATTCAAGTGCCACACTTTATTTATGTTGGGACTTGGAAACTTGTAGCAAAATTATTAAAGTAAGGCATCTATATCATCACGTCAGGATTCAATACCAGTATTTTGACACCATTTCATCTTTTTTAAATTAAAGACAATTCAGAGTGCAGTAAATGTGTCACAATTAAAGAGAATTGAAATTGAAGTGAACTTATTTAATATTCCTTTTTTTAGGCTAAGAATCAAATACAAATGAATCCTTATTTATTTTCATCTCAGCCCCTTTCAGAACATGATCCATAACCCTTTGTTAATTTCTATTACCTGCTATCTCTGGCTGCATCCGTAAACTTTTCCTCTTTTATACTTTCTCTTTCGAAAGGAAACAGATCTAGAATGTTAAGCTTGTTCTGTTGATGCCAGACTGAAATGATTTCCAGTGTGATGTGAGAGGGTCAGATGTCTGAGGATTTGCTGAGAACAGAACTGCAGTGAACCGTAATGACAGAATTAGGCCCTGCGTACTTTGTGTTACTCAGTATGTACTCATACGTTATTTAATTGCTACTTACAGTGGTTCTGGAGCTTCTCCCGCCATTCAAAAGGACACTTATGGATGCAAGCTGCCAAGTTCATGCTTCCGAGGCTTCGGTAATTTTGACTCTCAAAATGGGCAAGATAATATAAAAAAGAAAATTATAGTGTCTCTCACATATAAACAAAGATGCAAAGATTCTAGATAATGTTTTTATTTTATTGTTTATAGCCTATTTGGACTATAACTTATAGTATAGTATTTAGTATTAAGTATTAAATGAATAACTAGAATGATTTTTTTCCATTTGTACAATTCTTTTTTTTTTTAATCTTTATTAACTTGAGTATTTCTTATTTACATTTCGATTGTTATTCCCCTTCCCGGTTTCCAGGCCACCATCCTCCTAAGCCCTCCCCCTCCCCTTCTATATGGGCTTACCTTCCCCATCCTCCCCCCATTTCCACCCTCCCCCCAACAATCACGTTCACTGGGTGTTCAGTCTTGGCAGGACCAAGGGCTTCCCCTTCCACTGGTGCTCTTACTAGGATATTCATTGCTACCTATGCAGTTGGAGCCCAGGGTCAGTCCATGTATAGTCTTTGGGTAGTGGCTTAGTCCCTGGAAGCTCTGGTTGTTGGCATTGTTGTTCATATGGGGTCTCGAGCCCCTTCAAGCTCTTCCAGTCCTTTCTCTGATTCCTTCAACAGGGGTCCCATTCTCAGTTCAGTGGTTTGCTGCTGGCATTCGCCTATGTATTTGCCATATCCTGGCTGTGTCTCTCAGGAGAGATCTACATCCTGTTCCTGTCGGCCTGCACTTCTTTGCTTCATCCATCTTATCTAGTTTGGTGGCTGTATATGTATGGGCCACATGTTAGAATGATTTTTATATGTAGATATGTGCCTATAATGCCAAATCAGAACATACAGCTACAACATAAATGGTTCCTTCGTACCATCTCTTAGTAAAAACAAATGAAACTGTGTTGGTCAGTTTTATGTTACTGTGACAGAATACCTGAGAAAAATCAACTTTTTAAAAAAAATTCACTTTACATCCCTATTGTTGCCACTCCTCCCAGTCCTTCCTCACATACCATCCCCATCCCCTCCCCTTCTCTTCTGAGAGGGTGGATGCCCCCTTCCCTCTGGGTATTCCCTCACTTGGGCACATCAAGTCTCTACAGGGCTGGATGCATCATTTCCCATTGAGGGCAAACAAGGCAGCCCAGTTTCAGGAATGTATTCCACAGACAGCCAATGGCTTTAGGGATAGTGCCCTCTCCAGTTATTGGCAGACCCACATGAAGACCGAACTGCTCGTCTGCTACTTATGTGTGTGTGGAGGGGGGTGGGGCCAGCTCCAGCCCATGTATGTTCTTTGGTTGGTGGTTCAGTCTCTGATAGACCCCAAGGATCCAGGTTAGTTGACTCTTAGTCTTCCTGTGGAATTCCTATGCCATTGGGGACTTCAATCTTTCTCCCAATGCTTCCATCTAATGTTTGGTGTGACTCTCTACATATGTTTCAGTTAGCTGCTGAGTGGAGCTTCTCAGAGGACAGGTATGCTAGGCTCTTGTCTGCAAACATAACACAGTATTATTAATAGTGTCAGGGATTGGTGCTTGCTCATGGGATGGGTCTCAAGTTGGGCCAGTTTATTGGTTAGTCATTCCCTCAGTCTCCATCTACATCCCTGCATTTCTTGTAGACAGGATATATTTTGGGCCAAAAATTTTTGGTGGTGTCCCTATCACTCCACTTCAGTTCCTGCATGGCTACGGGAGGTGACCTCTTCAGGTTTCATATTGCCATCGCTGTGAGTCTCAGCTAAGGGCAACTCCATTGATTCCTGGGAGCCTTCCCCATCCCAGGTCTCTGGCACGTCCTTGAGATGCTCTCTACCCCATCAACCCTGCCAGCTGCAGATTCCATTCATTCTCCTGGCCCTCTGGCCCTCTCTCCCGCGTCTCCCTACACCAGATTCTGAAGTGGCCATTCCACTCTGCATCTGCTCCTCCACCCACTTCCCTCCCTCCATCTGCCTCCTATGACCTTCCCCCCCCCCCCTTCTACATGTGATTCAAGCATCCTTGCTTGGGCCTTTCTTCCTGTTTAGCTTCTTCAGGTATCTTGTACTTTATGGCTAATATACAATTATAAGTGAGTACGCTCTTTGGGGTCTGGGTTACCTCACTCAGAGTGTCATTCTCAAGTTCCCACCTGTGACACTCATGATTTCTCTCTCTTTAATAGCTGAATAGTATTCCATTGTGTAGATGTACCATATTTTCTTTACCCATTCTTCAGTTGAGGGACATCTAGTTTGTTTCCAGTTTCTGGCTATTATGAATAACGCTGCTATAAACAACGTTGAACAAGTGTCCCTGAGACACAGTCAGGGATCTTTTAGGTATATGAGCAGGCATAGTATAGCTAGGTCTTGAGGTGGAACTATTCCCAGTTTTCTGAGAAACTGCCAAATTGATTTGTACAAGTTTGCTTGTACAAGTTTGCAATCCCATCAGCAGTGGAGGAATGTTCTGTTTACTCCACATTCTTGTTAGCAGATGCTGTCACTTGAATTTTTAGCCATTCTGACAAATACAAACTGGAATCTCAGGATAGTTTTGATTTGCATTTCCCTGATGATTAAGGATACTGACCATTTCTTTAAGTGTTTCTCAACCACTCAAGATTCCTCTGTTGAAAGTTATGTTGAGCTCTGCAGCCCATTTTTAAAATTAAGTTATTTGGGTTGCTGGCGTCTAATTTCTTGAGTTCTTTATATATTTTAGATATTAACCCTCTGTCAGATGGAGGGTTGGTGAAGATCCTTTCCCAACCTGTTGTCTGCTGTTTTGCCCTATTGACGGTGTCCTTTGCCTTACAGAAGCTTTTCAGTTTCATGAGGTCAAATTTATCAATTGTTGATCTTCACACCCGAGTCAGTGGTGTTCTGTGTAGGAAGTTGTCTCCTGTACCAATGAGTTCAAGGCTATTCCCAGCTTTCTTTTCTATTAGATTAAGTGTATCTGGTTTTATGTTGAGGACTTTGATCCACTTGGCTTTGAGCTTTGTGCAGGGTGATATATAAGGATCTATTTGCACTCTTGTAATGCAGACATCCAGTTAAACCAGCATCATTTGTTGAAGATCCTTCTTTTTTTTCATTGTAGGTTTTGTCTTCTTTGTCAAAAATCAAGTGTCCATAGGTGTGTGGGTTTATTTCTCCGTCTTTGATTTGATTCCATTTGTCAACCTTTCTGTTCCTATGCCAACACCATGCAGTTTTTACTATCCCTACTCTGTAATACAGCTTGAGGGCAGGGATGGTGATTACTCTAGATATTCTTTTGTTGTTCAGGGTTGTGTTAGCTATCCTGGGTTTCTTGTTTTTCAATATGAAGTTCTTTCAAAGTCTGTAAAGAATTGTGTGGAACTTTGATGGGAATTGCATTGAATTACTTTTGGGAAGATGGCAATTTTTATTATGCTAATCCTACCTATCCACGAGCATGGGAGATCTTTCCATCTTCTCTTATCTTCCTCAATTTCTTTCTTTTTTTTAATATATATTTATTTTATGTATATGAGTACACTGTAAATTCAGACACACCAGAAGAGGGCATAGATGCCATTGCAGATGGTTGTGAGCCACCATGTAGTTGCTGGGGATTGAACTCAGGACCTCTGGAAGAGCAGTCAGTGCTCTTAACCACTAAGCCATCTCTCCAGCCCCTTCCTCAATTTCTTTATTGGGTGACTTGAAGGTCTTTTCATACAAATCATTCACTTAGAGTTATACCAAGATATTTTATATTATTTGTGGCTATGTAAAGGGTGCTTTTCCCCTAATTCCTTTCTCAGACCATTTATCACTTGTATGAAGGAGTGCTACTCATTTTTTGAGTTAATTTTGTATCCAGTCACTTCACTGAAGGTGCTTATCAGCTGTAGGAGTTCTCTGGTAGACTTTATATGTTCACTTATGTATACTATCATATCATCTGTGAATAGCAGATGATGTGATTCCAAGTTGGATTCCTTTGATCTCTTTTTGTTGTCTTAATGCTTTATCCAGAACTTCAAGTACTATATTAAATAAATAGTGAGCAGCCTTGTCTTGTCCCTGATTTTAATGTAATTGCTTTAAATTTCTCTCTATTTAATTCGATTTTGGCTATTGGCTTGCTGTATATTGCTTTTATTATGTTTAAGCAGGCATCTTGTATCCCTGCTCTAAGACTTTTATAATGAAGGGGTGTTGGATTTTGTCTAAGGCTTTTTCAGCATCTAATGAGATGATCATGTGCTTTTTTTCTTTCAGTTTGTTTACATAGTAGATTATATTGATGGATTTTTTCCTATGTTGAACCATCCCTGCATCCCTGGAATGAAGCATAATTGATCATGCTGCATGATATTTTTGATATGTTCCTAGATTTGGTTTGTGAGTATTTTATTTAGTATTTTTCCATCATTGTTCATAAGAGGAATTGGTCTGTAATTCTCTTTCTTTGTTGGATCTTTGTGTGGTTTAGGTATCAGGGTGACTGTAGCTTCATAGAATGAGTTTGGCAGTGTTCCTTCTGTTTCTATTTTGTGGAATAGTTTGAGGAATATTTGGTATTAGCTTCTCTTTGAATGTCTGGTAAAATTCTGTGTTAAAATCATCTGGCTCTGGAGACTTTTAATGACTGATTCTATTTCTTAGGGTTTTGGGGGCTGTTTAAATAGGTTACCTGAACTTGATTTAACTTTTGTAAGTGGTATCTGTCTAGAAAATCATCCATTCCATTAAGATTTTCCAATTTTGTCAAGAATAGTCTTTTGAAGTAAGACCCAATGATTCTTTGAATTTCCTCATTGTCTGTTGCTATGTCTTTCTTTTCATTTCTTATTTTATATTTTTGGTTGTGAGCCTAGCCTTTAACGGCTGAGCCATCTCTCCAGCCCTCATTTCTTATTTTATTTGGATGCTGTCTCTCTGTCTTTTAGTTCGTTTAGCTAAGGGTTTGTTTGTCTTGTTGATTTTCTCAAGAAAACAACCCTTTGTTTTGTTGATTCTTGGTATTGTTTTCTTTGTTTCTAATTGATTGATTTCAACCCTCATTTTGATTATTTCCTGACTCTCTACTCCTCTTGGGTAAGTTTAATTTTTTTCTAGAACTTCCAGATGTACTTTTAATTTGTTAGTATTAGAAAATTCTAATTTCTTCATGGAGTCCCTTAGTGCTGGGAACTTTCCTCTTAGTACCGCTTTCATTGTGCCCCATAAATTTGAGGATGTTGTACCTCATTTTCATTGAATTGTAGAAAGTCTTTAGTTTCTGTCCTTATTTCTTCTCTGACTCAGAGATCATTGAGTAGGGAGTTGTTATGTTTCCATACATATATAGGCTTTCTGGTTCCTGTTGTTGAAGTACAGGTTTAATCCATGATGGTCTGACAGGAGACAAGGCACTGTTTCAATTTGCTTATATCTGTTGATGCTTGCTATGTGCTCACTATATGATCAATTTTGGAGAAGTTTCCAGGAGGTGCTGAGAAGACTATTTTGCATTTGGGTGAAGTGTCCTGTGGGTATCTGTTAGGTCCTTTTGATTCACAACAATATCTCCTACTTTCAATATTTCTGTTTGGTTTACAGCCGGAAGATTTACCAGTTGATGAGAGTGGATTGTTGAAGTCCCCCACTATTAATGTGTGGTCTTTCTTGTTTGATTTAAGCTTTAGCAATGTTTCTTACAAATGTGGGTGCCCTTGTGTTTGGGACATGGATATTCAGAATTGAGATATCATCTTGGAAGATTTTTCCTTTGATGAGTATGAAGTCTCCTTACCTATCTCTTTTAATTAATTTTGGTTGAAAGTCTATCTTATTAGATATTAGAATGGCTAATCCAACTTGCTTCTTGTGTCTGATTGCTTGGAAAACTTCTTTCCAGCCTTTTACTCTGATTTAATGTCTGTCTTAATTGCTGAGGTATGTTTCTTGTATGTAGTAGAATGATGTTTTTGCATCCGTTCTGTTATCCTGTGTCTTTTTATTGGGGAACTGAGTCCAGTGATGCTAAGAGATATTAATGATCAGTGATTGTTAATTCTTGATATTTTGATGTTGGTGGAGTGGGGGCAAGTGGACCAAACTACCAGATAGAACACCTGGCAACGTAGAAGCAAGTTAAAAAACAAAACAAAACCAAACCTGGAAATTTTCATAATTGAGAATGGTAGGCATTAGAACCAGCCCCCAGCCAGGGTCTACTTGTCCCTCAACACATGGCCATGACACCCCACTAGAGGAGCATGAAGTCTTCCTCCCTTGTAAATAAAGCACCCCTAACATCTTTAACTGAACCAACAGAAAACATCTACCCCTGGATCCTACCCCACCCAAAATGTTTATAAGGTTCTTGTCTACAAGGAATTATTTCATCAATAATCATCTGAGCATGCCTGCCTTATTGAGTGGTAACTCTCCAGGGGAGAGTCTTCTCTCCTGAAGCCTTCATTGCTGGACCTCAGCTCTATCCACAGGCTAGGCTCCTGCTTTCACTGCAGCCCCTTGTCACTGTGACTATCAGCTACTTTTGGTCGTAGCTATGTCCTGCCACTTGCCTAGTGGCTCCAACTACAGCTTCTATCTACTCACCATGTCTCATTGCTGCCTAGGCTGCAACAGTAGCAGAAGAGATCCAGCCTCTGGCAGCCTGATTTGCCCCAGCTTCCCCTTGGAAAACAACACTTTGGCCATTCAGGCCATGTCAGAGCCCCAAGGAATCTTTTTTTCTTGTCAGGCTAAGGAGTCTTGTACTGAATTCTGTATTCCCTGAATGGCCCAGCTGTGTTCTGTGTGTGTGTGTGTGTGTGTGTGTGTGTGTGTGTGTGTGTGTGTGTGTGTATTTCTCTTCTTTTGGTTTTAATTGTGTTTTCTTGAGTTTGGTTAGCCTCATTGCATTGAAATTTTCCTTCTATTATCCTCTGTATGTCTAGTTACTGGAAAGATAATATTTAAATTTGGTTTTGTCATGGGATATCTTTGTTTCTCCATCTATGGTAATTGAAAGTTTTGCTGGTTATAGTAGTCCAGGCTGACATCTGTGGTCTCTTAGGGTCTCCAAGACATCTGGCCAGACCCTTCTAGCTTTCAGAGTCTCCATTGAGAAGTTAGGTATAATTCTGATAGATTTGCCTTTACATATTACTTGGCTTTTCCCTTTGCAGAATTTAAAAATCTTTCTTTGTTCTGTAGATTTAGTGTTTTGATTATTATGTGGTAGGAGACTTTCCTGGTCCAGTCCAAATTCTTGTTCTGTAAGTTTCTTTATGTTAATAGACATCTCTGTTTTTATGTTGGGAAAGTTTTCTTCTATGATTTTGTTTTTCTGGTTCTTGGAGCAAAGGCTCTTCACCTTCTTCTATTACTATTATTCTTGGGTTAAGTCTTTTCACGATATCCCACATTTCTTGGATGTTTTGTGTCAGGAATTTTAGATTTAACATTTTCTTTGACTGATATATCAACTTCTTCTATTGTATCTTCTACACCTGAGATTTTCTCTTATATTCTGTTGGTGATGCTTTGGTCTGTTGTTCCTGTTGTCTTCCCTAGGTTTTTCATCTCCAGGATTCCTTCAGTTTGTGTTTTTTTTATTGCTTCTATTTCCATTTTCAGGTCTTAAACAGTTTTGTTCACTTCTTTCTATTGTTTAATTGTATTTTCCTGTATTTCTTTGTTTCCTCTTTAGAGGCCTCTACCTGTTTGCATTTTCCTGTGTTTCATTAAGAGATTTATTCATTTCCTCTTTAAAGTCCTCCATATTCTTTATAAGATTGCATTTGAGGTCATTTTCATGTGCTTCAGATGTGTGAGGATCTTGAGGACTTGCTGTAGTGGGATAGCTGTGCTCCAAAGTTGTCATATTGCCCTGACTTTTGTTGATTGTGTTCTTTTGAGGACCTTTACGCCATCTGGATGTCCCTGGATGTTCCAGTTAGAGCAGGTACTGGTAGGTGCCCTAACCTCAATGATCCTGGTGTGGCAGCCCTCTGGTGAGTGTCCTAGGGCTGGACAATAGGGGTGGTGAAAGTCTCCCAGAAGTTGGGTGTACCCTTGTATGGTTCTGGATCCACAGATCTGATGAAGGTGGGCAGAGAAGTCAGGACAATGGAGGTCCAAGGGGAAGTTGGGTCACTCAGGGCACCTAAGCATGCCCCAGAGGACTTTTCTGACAGGGGAAATGCAAGAAAATCAGCTTTTAAAAGAAGAAATGAGTCGGGTGTAGTGGCACATGCCCCTAATCCCAACACTTGGGAGGCAGAGGCAGGAGGATCTCTGTGTGTTCTAGGGCAGCCAGAGCTACATAGTGAGACCTTATCTCAAAACAAACAAACAAACAAACAAACAAACAACCAATCCAAGAAAATAAGGCAAATACACAAAGCAACAACAACAAAAACAGAAGATATAGATTGTTTTAGCTCATGGTTTTGTAGGATTCAATCTAATGGCCAATTGGCCCTGTTGCTTTGGGCCAATTTATAGCATGGTGTATCATGGTGGGAAAGCCACAGAATAGGCCCTTTCACCTCATAGTAGCCAGGAACCAGCAGTAGGAAGGTGCTGGGTCCCAATGTCTTCTTAAAGCATGCAGCTGAAATGATGTAATTTCCTTTCATTAGTTCATACTTATTAGAGGTTTTCACCTCCTTGTAATAGTTTCCCAGGTTGGAGACTATGCCTTTAGCACATGGTTTTTAGGGAGACACTTGCCAAAGCTATGGCTCTTGCTATATAAAATCTCACTTGGAGTTGTCTGTTATTTTGATTTAGTACTTTTTTAGTACTTTTTGTCTGGTGGAAGTGTATTCATGACTCATTATGATTCACAGCTACACCTCTCTCACCATCAGTGAGGACTACAATGCTTAACATCTCTAACATGCCCACAAGCCATTTGGGTGTTCTTTTTTCAAAATACTCTTCAAAACTGCCTATGTTTGAAAAATTGAGTTGTCTGTCCTTTTCTTATTGACCTGTAGGAATACTTAAAATAAGGTATTTGGGGTTGTGAGTCATTCATATCTATAATGCCAGCACTTGGGAGGCTAAGGCAGGAGGATTGCTGTGAATTTGGGCACAGTTTGGGCTATGGAGTGAGACTCTATATGAAGAAACAAACAAACAAAAAACCCTCCAAACTTTCTCAAACAAACATATAAACATATGTATACATAAACATTCACACACACACATACACACACATGTTTATCTGTATGTTTTTATATGTGTGTGTGTGTGTGTGTGTGTGTGTGTGTGTGTTGTGCCTATGTGTTTCAGTGGAGGCATGTGTACATGCAGTACCCTTGGAGTTCAGAAGAGGGCATCATATCCCACCTGACAACTGATAAAAGCAGCTGTAAGTTGCTCAATGAGGGTACTGGGAATTGAAATCAGGACCCGGGCAAAAGCAGTATATACTCTTAAATGCTGAACCCTTTCCCCAGTCCTATTTCTCTCTTCTAATCATGTCTTCTGATAAGCACAAATTCTTATTTATTTAGTATTTATATGAGTACACTGGGGCTGTCTTCAGATACACTAGAGGAGGGCATCAGATCCCATTACAGATGGTTGTGAGCCACCATGTGGTTGCTGGGAATTGAACTCAGGATCTCTGGAAGAGTAGTCAGTGCTCCTAACCACTGGGCTCTCTCTCCAGCCCCGTAAATTCTTAATTACAATAAAGTTGAATTTATTATTTTTATCTTTGAGGATCAGTTTTTAGGTCTAGCCAATCAATGAACATGGGGTTCAAAGAGACACTTCGTCTCAAAATGGGGAGCAATTGTAGAAGATACTCAATGTCAGCTTCTGTCTTCCATATTCATACACACCACTTGAACATGCATATATCAACACTGCACACACAAGCAACACACATATTCATTAATAACAAAATTATTTCCAAATTTTTGTCTATTTATTTTCCAAGCTGAGGTATACTTGTCAGAATTTGTACATCAATGCAGACCATCGAAACCATGCAGTCAAAGAAATAGGATGACACCACAGGCTAAAGCATCAGAAACTGACCCTAAAGAAATGGAACTCTATCGGCCTCTTGACACGTCACTCAAAATAATCATCTTCAGCGAGTTTTAGGAGAACAGAGAGTCACCAGGAAAACAATATGGACCCCCCCCCAACATCCCAAAAGAAGTTCGACCAAGAGATGAAAAACATGAAAAAAGAGAAAGCCAACAGTTAAACTGAAGAACATGACACAAGGCAACACAACTAGAAAATCCCATTGGAAGAAATAACCATGGGGTGGGTGAGAAAAGTCTCCCCAAACACAAGGGTTGTGAAGCTCAGAGTCATACTGTCAGAGAAATGTTACAAAAGGGGTGCGTGTGTGCAGGGGGTGGGCAGGGTTGTGGGGGAGATGATTAAAATCTGCTTGCTTTGTGGGATGCTGCCAAGCAAGCCACAGCATGTATTTTAAAAGGCCCAAAGGACAGATAAAATGGAAAGAAAGAAGAAAGCTTTTTCTTACTAGGAGCACTTAGCTGTTCTGATTAATGTTTCTGCAAGGATACAAGAGTTGGAAATCCCTATTTTGGCTTACTAGTATCACTTCTCCTTATTATAATTCACTTTTATCCTTTTTAAAAGAATTCTTTTTAAAAGTGCACTTATTTTTATCTTATATATTGGTGTTTGCCTGCATGTATGTCTGTGTGAGGATCTTGGCGGTACAGACAGTTGTGAGCTGCCATGTGGGTGCCGGGACTTGAACATGGGTCCTCTGGAAGAACAGTCGTGGCTCTAAACTACTGAGCCATGTCTCCAGGCCCCATCTTTATCATGTGTAAGATAGATGTTAAAGTTTACTTCCCTCAAATGGCTCACCCACTGACCCAGTAGCATTCATTGATAGGATTGCTGCTTTACTCTTGAATCTCCGTGGATCTTTCCTCCTTTCCTGCAAACCAAGTGAACATTGCTGGGGTTACTTCTGATCTCTTCCTTCTACTCATCTTACCAAGATCTTTGCATTAATATCCATTTTCTAATTTATGTGGTTTTATAATCAATCTATTTTTTCTTTTTGTTTTGGGATTGAATCTAATGATTTGCGCATGCTAGGCACAAACTCTGCCTCTGAGCTCTACACCAACCAAACGCAGTACATTTGGATATTGTAGCTTACCCTTCAGTGTCTTCAAGAGGTCTTCCAACGTGCCCGAGAATGCATTCCCTATTTTAGTTATTTTGTATTTCCACATACATTTTAGAATTAGAATCAATTTCTAAAAAATATGCTACTCCTGGGATTCTCCCTAGAATTGCATTCATTGTATATACAGATAATTTTGAAAGAATTGACATAACAATATATTTTCTTTTGTCCTTTGAACATAGGATATCTCTTCTTAAAAAATATTAGTCAGCCAAATCCAATAGTGTATTACCAACAGTGCAGTAAAAATAAATGATATTTATTTCAGAAAGAAGTCTGCACTTCCAAAACACAGCTCTGTACCATTTACTAAAAAAAATCCTAAGGGAGAAAAAAATATCATCTGTTTTTCATAAATAAGACAAAAAGCTTTTGATAAAATCATAGCAATGAGGAAACTGTAGTATTATAAGAATAGATGGCTAGAACAGGACACCTGAAGTCCTCTTCTGAGCTCCACATGCCCACAGGCATGCATCCTCCCCACATATATGCACATATATCACACACACAACACACAAAAATAATGAAACAAAATACAAACAAACTAATGGACAGAGGAGACAAGCGAAGAGCAAACCTACCAGAGAAATAGTCAGAGGGTATGGTGGCTTATAGAGAAGAAGGAACATGGAAGACTCGTGAGCCTTATAAGTAGCTATTCAATAGCTATTTACATGATGGGAATAATGAAGACAAGGAGAGACATTAAGGCTCAAGTGTGTGCAATCGCTATCATTCTTTAACTGTGTCCTTTCATAGCTACCACGAAGTAGTTCTTGATGAACTAGAAGGGCAGTCAGCTATTCTTTGTTGTGACATGGAGCTGGGGTGTCTGATGTTCTGTAAGAAGCAGAGGTCAGATGCGGTCCATGTACCTCACGGACTATACAATAGGTGAGGTGTACCTACAGAATCATGGGTGCACCTTTGAACGATGGTGCTTAAGGAAAACAGCGTAGAGCAGAATGAGATTAAAGTGAAGTCAACAATACAAGTCTGACATGGAAAATTCTACATGAGAAATAGGAATATAGTTTATAAGAACACAGAAAACTAGACATGGTGGGGGAATACTTGTAGGCCTAGCTACTCAGGAGACTGAGACTGGAGGGCTGCTACATCCCAGTAGTTTGAGGCCATCTCAAAACAACAAAACAGTAACAATAAAAAACCAAAAAAAAAAAAATCATAAACATAGCAAGCCAAATTAATAAACACAAACGAATAAAGTAAACCAGTTAAGATGCACTTTAGGGACCTTAAAGTGGTTGCCTATGGGGCAAGAAAGTGGGATATGGGGATACAAAGGGAGAATTAAACAAGCAGGGACATTTCACCGGTCATGGTATGACGTGCCATGAGCAGAAGTATTTGATTAACTTGAGCTGCTGGACAAGCATCCTTATGGGCCCTGGTATAAGAGGCTCTGCAGATACAGATGTGAGCTGGAGTCTTTCCAGCTAGGGGTGGGGGAGAGCAAAGCAATGTGGTCAGTACATTACTAAGAGCGCCCGGGGTATGGTGAGAGCTTCGAAGGGAGCCTCATGTGTCTAAAGAATGCTTCTTTTAGGTGAGCCCCTAGATGACACGAGGGGACCAGAATAATCAGAATAAGAAAAAAGAGAGAGTTTAAGCAAGGTTTATTATTCATCCTCTTCAAATTTGAGAAGTCACCAAACAAACAAACCAACAAAAACCAAAACCAAAACCGATAAGTAAGGACAATAAAGGCCTCAAAAGTACTGTGGTAAATACATGCCCACTCTCCAGAATTAACAAGTTCAGCATGTTTTCTTGATCAATAAATGTTTTAGTTATAAAAATCCCTAAGCACAGAGGCAGGATGCCTGATATCTACCCATTGCTCAGGTTTTACCCTATGTGCTTCTTTTGTTTCCTTGGCCTTTTCACTTTTAAAAGCAGGAAATAAACAGAGTGTAGAACTTTTTAGAACAGGCTCCCCTTTCTGTTGAACGTGTTAACAGAAGAAGTTTAGCCATAGAGATCAAAGCCCACATCGTCACAGGACTCCTCACACTTGTCATCCGCTTCCACCTTCCACTTCCACCACCACAGCATGGTGGGGGGTGAGGGGCACCTGCTGCTGTCGCTCCAGCTGCTGTAGTGGGTCCATAGAGCAGACTGGGGTGTGTGTAATTCTGGTTGGCAAGAAGCGAGAGCCTCACCTGAACCTCACCTGAGCAAAGGACAGAGCATCTTGATTGCCGTAAGGATAGCCCTCCTCTCTCTCTCTCTCTCTCTCTCTCTCTCTCTCTCTCTATATATATATATATATATATATATATATATATATATGTATTCTGTATATATATATGCAGATATGCATATATGTATATATGTGTTATACACACATATATTACAGCATGTAATATATACATATACATACACATACATACATCCTTATGCATTTTTGAGATGGGTTTCATGTAGCCTAGGCTGGCCTCAAACTTGCTATGTGAGCAAAGTACTTTTCATACAAGCCTGAATGCTTAACATTGATACCCGGAATCTACATAAATGTAAAGGGATGAAGTGAGCTATGCACGCAAATTTGTCCTTTGACTTACATATATGCACTGTGGTATGTGCACAGTTACCCACCTATACATCTGTATCTCTCTCTCACACCACACACACACACACACACACACAACACACACACACAACACACACACACACACACACTTTTTAAAGAGCAATCTACAGCAATGTTGTTCAGTAGAAACATAATGCAAGTCACAGTAAAGTTTTACAGTTTTAGTAGCTTATTTAAAAAGAACTCATGCACCCGAGGACAGTAACTATGATATATAACATCAGATACAGTGAAACATAGTACCTCCAAAATTTTAAGCTGTATTTGATGGAAAAATATATTTCAGGATGTCTTGATTTTAAAATAAATATATTTCATGATGTCTTGATTTTAAAATTTAACTAAAATTAAGACATTAATTTTTTTGTCACACTGGCTATAGTTCAAATATGTATTGGACACACATCGAATAGCACAAATGTACAATAATTACATTTTCAAAGTTTATATGTAATAACGGCACACTGGAATTATTTCCTGAATTTTGACTGTTTTATTCAACTTCTTTTGGAATGAGTCCATGTAGATGTTAACAGGACCTTTTCTCTGTCATCGATTATAGATTATTCTACCATAAATACATTGTATCTTATTTATCCAATCAGCATTTGAATAAAATCTTGATTGTTGATATTGTTTATCAATATATGTAAGTCAGCAATAAACTCTCCTATGGATCTTATGCATATGTCTAGTGAGGGGCTTCTGGCAGAAATTAACATTTGAATCCCCATATAAAGGATCCTTATACCATGCATGTCTTTTGAGTCTGCCTTACCTTGCTCAGGATGATATTTTCTAGTTCCATCCATTTGTCTGCAAATTTCATTATGTCCTTGTTTTTAATATCTGAATAGGATTCCATTGTGTAAACGAACCACATTTTCTTTATCCATTCTTTGGTTGAGGGACATCTGGGTTGTTTCCAGCTTCTGGCTATTACAAATAAGACTGCTATGAACATAGTTGAGCAAGTGTCCTTGTGGTATGGTGGAGTATCTTTTGGGTATATGCCCAGGATTGGAATAGCTGGGTCTTGAGGTAGAACTAGTCCTAATTTTTTGAGAAACTAGCACATTGATTTCCAGAGTGGTTGTATAAGTTTGGACTCTCATCAGCAATGGAGGAATGATCCCCTTACTTTACATCCTTGCCAGAAGCTGCTGTTGATTGAGTTTTCGATCTTAGCCATTCTTATGGGTGTAAGGTATAATCTCAGAGTTTTTGATTTGCATTTCTTTGATGACTTAGGACAATGAACATTTCCTTAAGTGTACTGGGGGTGTGCCTTAAGGTATCAAAAGCCCTTGATAGGCCCAGTCTCATCCACTCTTTATCTGCTGCTTGAAGACAAGGATGTAAAGCTCTTAGCTACTGCTCTAGGGGTGTGTCTGTCTACTTGCTGACATGATGATCATGGACTAGCATCTAAAACTGTAAGCAAGCTCCCAAATACCCAAATAAATGGTTTCTTTTATAAGAGTTGCCTTGGTCATTGTGTCACTTCATAACGATAGAACAAACTAGAACAGCAACTAAGGCACCCATCAAGTCCAGTTTGTGCTCCAATGTGCTCTTGGATATGTAGCCTTACATTGGAGAATGGTAGACTTATTAGGGGCTATCCTTTTTTCAAATTAATTTATTTTTCTGTCATATATTACATACCAACATCAGTTTTCCCTCTGGTCCTTCATCTCCATCCATTTCTCCTCTTCCTTTCAGAAAAGGGAAGACTTCCTATCTCTAATGCTGTGAGAAAAAGCTAAGGACACCTTCATTGATTCTTGGGTGCTTCCCCTCTCCCAGGTCTCTATCTTTTCCTAGAGATGCCCTATACCCCACCCCAGTTAGTTACAGATTTCTACTCATTCTCATGATCATCTGACTATCCCATCTTCCCTTCGCCATACCTCCTGACCACCCCCTCCCCAGGAATATGGAGCCTAGGGAGGCTGCCTCCTGTGTCCAGGGGTGACACCAACCCACCCACAAAACTTTCAACCAAAAATTAACATGTCTACAAGAAATGCAGGGATTAGGGATGGAGCAGAGGCTGAGGGAATACTCAACCAATAACAGGCACAACTTGAGACCCATTCCATGGGCAAGCACTAATCTCTACGCTATTAGTGATACTCTGTTATGCTTGCAGACAGGAGTCTGGCATGGCTGTCCTCTGAGAGGCCCCATCCACTGACTGACATAGACAGAGGCATATACTCACAACCAAACAGAGGATGGAGCTTGGGGACTCTTATGGAAGAATAGGAAAAAGGATTGTGGGTCCTTAAGGGGATAGGAACTCCACAGGAAGACCTACAGAATCAACCAAACTGAACCATTGGGGTTTCCACAGACTGAACCACCAACCAAAGAACATACATGGGATGGCCCTAGGCCTCCCTGAACACATGTAGCAGATGTTTAGTTTGATCTTCATGTGGGTCCCAAACAACTGGACTGTGGTCTATCCCAAAAGCTGTTGTCTGTATGTGGAATATGTTCTTGTAGCTGGCCTGCCTTGTCTGGCCTCAGTGGGAGATGAAGTGCCAAGCCTCATACAGACTTAAAGTGCCAGGGTCAGGGGATACCCAGGGGACATCCCCCCTCCCCCGATCAGTGGAGAAGGGGAGGGAGGATGGGGGAAGGATTGTGGGAAGGGGTAACCACCTGGAGGGGGACAGTGAGCAGGATATAAAGTGAGTAAATAAAAATAAACTAAAAAAACTAAACAAAATAACAATAACAGCACCATCGCTAAACACACACACACACACACACACACACACACACACACACACACACACACACACACGCATGCACGGAAAAGAAAGAAAAGAAAAGGGAGGAAAGGAAAAGAGCAGACCTCTCAGGGATATCAACCAAACATGGCATATCATGTTGCAATAAGACCAGGCTCCTCCCTCTTATTAAGGCTGGACAAGGCAATCCAGCAGGAGGAATGGCTTCTACTCCCACTATTAGGGCTCCCACAATAACATCAAGCTACACAACCCATAACATATGTAGAGGGCCTTGGTCTGACCCATGGCGGCTCCATGACTGTCAGTTAAGTCTCTGTGAAGGCTACACTCTTAAAGGAAACTAATACTCTCTCAGAGGCTATCAATCACTAATGTCTTTTCAGAAAGGGTTGGGGCTTTATGCCTTTTCTCCTCTCTAGCCTTGGATTTGGTCTGGTTTGAGCTTATACAGGTCTACGCGTGCTGACATCACACCTCTGAGTTCATATGTGGAGCTACTTTGCTGTGTCCAGAAAACACTGCTCCTTATAGTAATCTACGGCCTCTGGGTCTTACACTCTTTCCTGCCCCTCCTCCACAATGATGCTTTAGCCTTTGGAGGAAGGGCTGTGACGTAGCACTAAATGGGTCATTAGTGCTGCGCATTCCACCATCTCTTGGTCTTGGAATGTGGCTAGTTGTGGGTCTCTATGTTGATTACTGTTTCTATGCTAATTACTAAGTGAATAAACACGTCTCTGATGAGGACTGAGAGGTGAATTAATCCATTGGTATACCAATTAGCTATTAGGAGTCAGTTTAATACTGTGTCTGTTTAGCAGAAATACTGTGATTTATTTTATTTTATGTAAACATTCTTGAATTTGGGTCCTGAAACTAAGTCCATGAAAACACCAATGAATGACTGTATATACCATGGGTTCCATGTTCTGTCATTTAGTTGATTAATATGGAGTAAAACACAGAAACAATTTCTGGGCCACCAAGTACATGCAGTTTCAATTTCCCAAGTCATTTAACATTAGTGAAGCGTTCCCGTTCTTCCTCACTCTTGGTACTGTGTTGTCACATTTAAAATGGTTGATATTTTTATTTCTGTTTTAATCTTTTCAGATGGATAATTCAGTAAGCCACCTCAGAAAAATAATAGGTCCTAAGATTTGCAAATGACAGTCTGAACATATTACCCAAGTGACGTTTTTAAGTGATTGTAAGGGAATCGAGCATTAGATATCATCTGTAGTAATTATACCCTTTAAAAGCATAGTGAGAGAACATTCATAAGCATATGCTCACATTTCATGCTAATACTATCCAGTAGAACATAATCAGAATGAACGCTCATTAAATAAGAAGGGGTAATGACTTTTTATCTAATTATAAAACCAATAGTATCAAAAAGACATAGATGTGCCTAAAAATGTTAATCTGATCCCATCGAATAAATACTTGTTAGCATTTTGGTATATACCTGCTAGTGTTTTTTTTTTTTTTTTAAAGTACTTTCCAGCATGGCGCATACTGGTTATAATAGCAGGGCTGTGTTTCCTAGGCTTCACGCTTCACGGTGGCAACCCTCTTTCCTTGACTGCAAGGACAAGAAGACTACAGACCTGGTCTCTCACTGCTGACTTGTTGATTGCCGCTCTTCCTGTTGGGGAGACTTTCTGTCATGATCATCATCAACCATGCTGGGCTCTAGTTATTGAGGTTCCTGTCTCCTCTTGTCATTATCCAGCCTGAAAGGTAGAGGGATCCCCGTCTCTTGTCCGATCTGCTCCCACAGCACCGAGTACAGTGCCTTCTGCTTAAAACATTTTTCATTAAAAACCACGTGCTTTGCAAACTCCCTTCCCCTTCCCCTTGTATGTGGTCACACACTCATCATTGGTGTGCAGGTCAGGCTGGATCTGCTTCCAGATCTTCCTCTTAGGGTTCAGCTCCTTGTCAGGTTCTCCAGGAAAAGCATCAAAAGTAATTCTGTCTCCAGGGAAACGGACCCCCTGGGAGGGGCCAGAATCTCCACTTTTCTGGTGAACTGGCACACTTCACCATTGCTTGGGACAGTACTCCCTGCGTTTTTGCAGGTTTCAGATGACAAAGTAAAAACCACCATCTGATTTTGCATCTGTTCTAGAGGAACATGATTCACAAGTCCACTTGGGGCTGTTTCTCTCATATCTACTTCTACATAGAGTGAATCTGCATCCGAGTGTTCCTTGGCAACCAATTAGAAGATCCAGGTGAGGTAAGTCTGTAGGCTTCGGGGCAGACTTGCTGCCAACTGCTGTGTCTCCTTTTTCTCTCCTTTCTTTTCACTTTTCTCTTTTGCCTTCCTTCACCTCCCCACACCCCACCCCCACCCCAATCTGTTATTTTGTACCAGAAGAAGTGGTGGTTGTTACTGATGGAGACTGTACCACACTTTCAGAGTTAGTCTCTAGTGAAGTACTCAGTGTAACTGGTATTTGCTTCACTCCATTATGAATCTCTCCCTGAATTAGCTCTTGCTTTAGTTCTTCTATTTCTTTTTTCAGTTTACTATTTTCTTTTCTTTTTATAAACTTACTTTTATTTTCTTTTACATGCCAGTTGTTGCCCCCCTTCTGGCCTGCTCTCCCACAGTTCCTCATCCCATATCCCCCCACCCCCATCTTCAAGGGGATGTTCCTCACCCTCCCCCAAGCCCTGTCAGGCCTCCCCACTTCCTGGTGCTTCTAGAGAGTTAGGTGTGTCTTCTCCCACTGAGGCCAGATCAGACAATCCTTTATGTATGTGTTGGGGCCTCAGACCAGCTCATGTATGCTACCTGGTTGGTGGCTCAGTGTCTGAGAGATCTTAGGGGAGTTTGCAGGGCCCAAAACATGGCCAATGGTGGAATTAAATAAGTGAAGTGCTCTGTAATGGAAAGACATTGGTGAAACCTTAATAACAATAAGGAAAAGTGTGGAAACACACACACACACACACACACACACACACACACACACAAAACACATGCTTCGTATGCTTTTGACCCATGAGTAAATCTATGTCAGTCACAAGGCAAAGAACAATTTCCCCAGTACTTAATATCTCAGTTATGCCTGGTTGGGTCTTGTAGCTTTTATGGGAAATCTTGGCATCTCTCCTAGAAATTGTTAAAGTCCTTAAGGGTATACCATCTTTGCAAGCATTTATCAAATATTTATTTAGGAAATATTAATGTGTAAGGTATTATGATGAAGAGGGGTGGGGAGAGAAGAAAGATATAATCCATGTGAATAAGACATGCTTTGCTCTAGAGGGTTATAGATTAGTGGGGTTGGGGAAAGGCAAGCATATTGCTTATACTCACAGAAAGGGCAGGGCCCATTAGTCACAGAGCATCTGCTCTCCCGCATTGCTACATGGCGTTCAAAGTGCTTCACATTTTAGAACCTTTCATATTTTGAATTTTCAGGTTAGAGATGCTCAGCCTGGAGCAAACCACTGGAGAGTGCATGAGCCCCAACCTCGTTACCATTTATTTGACTTGTACCAAATTGAGGAAGGGACAAGAAGGTAAAACATTCCTTGTTCTCAGTCTGACTCTCTTTGATAGTGGATGCTATCATCAGAAGAGAAGTTTCCTGTCTGGTTTTTGTCCTTTCTTGACATTTTTGGGAATAGCTTTCCAGGGAAAGTGATGTTGGAAGTGAGTTGAGAAGTGTTTTCCAAGCTAGACAGAGGCTGGGAAGATTAGTAAAACTGTTACGGGTAAGCAAGTAGGGCAGTCTGAGTCCAGGGAGAGGTGGCTGGACCTTAGGTGGCTTTCCATTCCATTACCCCCCCAAACTGTTGTCATGTTCCCCATGTTGCTCTCTCTCAAATTTGTGACCTCTGTTTCTGTAATTATTGTTATACACACACACACACACACACACACACACACACACACACACACACACACACACGATTTACTAGAGTCTTCTGGGGTCTGAGTAGTCCAACAATGACCTTCTCTTGATGGGAAAGCCAAGGATCCAGTAGCTGCTCAGTCCCTGAGACTGATGCCTCAGCAATCACAACCTGGTACTGCCATCCTGGGAAGACCTAGAGAGTAGCTAGTTTTCATTTTACATTGAAATCCCAAAGAAGTAGGTCCTAAAACCAGTGAAGCTGTAGCTCAGGAACAGGATAGATGGACTTCCCCACAAGAGTAAGGGTAAACAGGCAGAAAGCAAAAGAATCTTTATCCCGTGGGCTTTTACGTGTAGGGTGTGTCTTTTGACTCCAAATGATTTGCATTTAGGGTGCACCTTCCACCCCACATAATCCAACCAAGACAAATCCCTCACAGGTGTGCCAGCTGCTTGACTTTTAGTTAATTCCAAAATGCAGTGAAGTTGACAATCAAGATTAGTCATCACAGTCTGCGTTGTGTTACTTGTATGTATCAGATTTAGAGCTGACTACTTGGTTTCATATAACTTTCCCTAAGAAGAGTCCTGCTTTCAGCATTCCTTAGTTACATGTAGTTCTTTGTCTAAAGGTGAGAGCACATGAAAATTTCCCTTTCCATGTCAGCATGTCCATTGGTGTTGTCTTCACTCAGGTCTTGTTTAAGTAGCCAAGTTAGTGAGACCTCATGGGTGTAGCTTCTGACATTTCTAGAAGATGCAATCTCACAGCAAACTCTCTGTTCTCTGGGTCTTAGAACCTTCCTGTCCCACTTCCATTATGTTCCTTGAGCTTTTAAGGGCAGGAGTTGTGTTGTGTCAGGTGTTACAGTTGGGTCTGGGCACTACATAGTCATTTGTTCTCTTCATTTGAACTAGTTGTGGTTTTCTGTAATGGCCTCTATTGTGAGGAGCTGTTTCTTTGATGATGGGTGTGACCTATATTTATGAGTCCAAGAACAAATACTTAGGGTGTAGTTAGGGATTTTGCTGATTTAGTAAAGTGGTGGGTTCTCCACTAACATCCATGATGTCGCTAGCCCCAGGCAGTTAGCTAGGTTCCAGTACCAGCCATAATTTCCTTCTTGTTGAGCAGGCCTTATGTTCAGTTAAAGAACTGTTGGTTTCTACCAAGGTATGCATGTCACTATTGCACTTTTAGGGACTCTGAGACATGCTGATCATTGCTATATTCATAGGCAACATAAATAGACAGGACTATTGGAGTGGGAAGTGTTTAAAATAAAACCAAAAGATGCTCCAACATACAACAAGGACGCATGCTACCCTATAGTCATAGCAGCCTTATTTACAATAGTCAGAAGCTGGAAAGAAGCCAGATGTCTTTCAACGGAGGAATGGATACAGAAAATGTGGTACATCTACACAATGGAATATTACTCAGCTATCAAAAACAATGCCTTCATGAAATTCTTAGGCAAATGGATAGAACTAGAAAATGTCATCCTGAGTGAGGTAACCCAGTCACAAAAGAAAACTCATGGTATGCACTCACTGATAAGTGGAAATTAGCCCAAAAGCTCAGAATATCCAAGATAAAATTTACAGACCACATGAATCTCAAGAAGAAGGAAGACCAAGTGTGGATGCTTCAGTCCTTCATAGAAGGGGAAACAAAATACTCAAGGGAGGAAATACGGAGACAATGTATGGAGCAGAGACTGAAGGGAAGGCCATCCAGAGTCTGTTCCACCTGGTGATCCAGCTCATATATATATACCTAGACTATATTGCTGATGCCAAGAAGCACATGCTGACAGGAGCCTGATATAGCTGTCTCCTGAGAGGCTCTGCCAGAGCCTGACAAATATAGAGGCAGATGCTCACAGCCAAACATTAACTGAGCATAATGTCCCCAATGCTGGAGTTAGAGAAAGGACTAAAGGAACTGAAGGGGTTTGCAACCATAGGAAGAACAATATCAACCAACCAGACCCCCCAGATCTCCCAGGGACTAAACCACCAACCAAAGAGTATGCATGCAGTGACCCATGGCTCCAGCCACATATGTAGCGGAGGATGGCCTTGTCCAACATCTATGGGAGGAGAGGCCCTTGGTCCTGGGAAGGCTCAATGCCCCAGTATAAGGGAATGCCAGGGCAGGGAGGAAGGTGTGGGTGGGGAAACATCTTCATAGAAGCAGGGAGAAGGAGGATTGGATAGGTTTGTGGAGGGGAAACCAGGAAAGGGTATAATATTTGAAATGTAAATAAATAAGATATCCAATAAAAAACCTAACATACATATCTGTTCCCAGTCACAGCATGTGACACAGGCTGTGTCCTGCAGAAGAGCGCCAGCTGCTTCAGGCCGATCTGCTAGCCAGGCTGTGGCCTTGGCTTTGGATGACTTTAGTGCACTGAAATAATCCCCCCTTCCCCCACTCTGTGTGTGTGTGTGTGTGTGTGTGTGTGTGTGTGTGTGTGTGTGTGTGTGTCTGTGTGTTTCCTCCTGGAGTGGGTGTTTTTTCTTTTAATTCATCTGGCAAGAAGAGTTTCATTTTGCCGTGCCTGTTCTTGGAGGGGGCACCTTGTGCTATGCTGTAAAGAGGAGTCATTGGTAGACTTCTGTTCTGCTTGGTAGGTTTAGAAATTCCCATTCTCTTAGAAAAGAAAGACTTTTTTTTATGCTCTTCAGAAAGCAACTGTAGAAGGCAAGTAGATAGCTCACAGAGTAAATTCAATTTTGTTTTCCACCCAGAAAGGCAGAATTTGTTATGTATCCATCTACTCATGCCTCCCCCGCACCCCCCTTGTCATCACAGTAGACTGGATATTCAAAAGAAGTTTAAAAAATAGAGAAAGTCAGCATGAGCTTTTTAGTATTTTGTCTCCCCATCTGTGCAATGTGGATGACGTTAGTTCCTACTTCATGGTGTCAAGGAGCTTTAATGCATTTACATAAGGACAGAGTAACATCTGGCAAGCTGGGCCTGCAGCACAGGTCTGTCACCTCAGCTACTGAAGAGGCTAAGGCTAGAGCATCCCAAACTCACAAACTGAGCTACAGGGTGAGTTCAATTCTAGTCTGAGTGAGACCCTGTGATTAAATTTACTTCCTGTTAGAGAGCTCGCTTAGCCTAGCTCAGTCTCCAGAACCACCGAAATAAAAGATGTTATTATAAATTAGATGTGCTCAATTAATTTTCTTCTCTTGCTACCTCCGCCTCTGGCTTATTCTGTCCCTAACCCTTCTTTCTATGTGACTAAATGTCTACTTGGTTCATTATGCTGTCTTTCTTGCCTGCTGCTTGTCTCCTGCCTGAATCACCATGAAATGAACTGAATAATCCTGGTCACATTTACATACTGTTAAATCTCTTATAAGATAGGAACGCTTTTTGAGAATTAATAACATTCTTCCTTCAGATAGGAGTGTAATGCAGTCACAACGTCTCATTGACTATTCTATCCATTTAAGTGATTTTTATCAACATTATCAAGGGTTGATCTTTGTCTTTAGACTCTGATTTCATAAAGAAGAATGCAAAACCTCCAGGCACATGAAACTGGCATAAAGTCTTTAACTAATTACATAAGTCAAGAGGGTCTAGTAGCAAAAACGTTTTTGCAATTTTAAGTTAATAAGCCAGAATCTACAAATTAATCTAAAATAAAGGTCTAATTTCTATGAAAGCGTTTCAGTTTATTTTATTACACTCAGTTAAAAAAAAATATGCCCACAAACACATCACTTCCAAGGTTTCTGCTTTTATGAGAGACTAAAATATAGATAACTTGAAGTTACAGAGTTTGAAAATTATTTGTTGGAAACCTTAAAATATAGCACAAAATTGTGTTTTTACCTGCTGGGGGTTTAGTTTATTTCTTCATGTTCTTTATCAAAAGAGCAAGATGATAAAAAATATTTTTGCATTTCTTGCAATGATCAGCTGCAAAGTGCAGGGATTACAAATTCACCAGTGTAAATCCCCAAGCCCAGCTCTGCTAGGAGGCAGCTGAGTTGAACGTGGGTATCATTATATAACCAATAAGAACAGGTAGGGTAAAAGTCAGCCTCTATCCAATTTCCATTCGGTACAGAAGGTTTTCGGATTTGCTTTAGAGGCAGTGGGATTTGGGGAGGTTGGAGATTATAAAATAAATCCTGCATTTCCTGCTTATTCCACTCCTGTCCCACATTGTATCTTATTACAGTCTTGAGGAAGAAATACAATTTTATTTTCTTTGATTAATTTTCTTCCTCGAAGGCTATTCAACATCTAAACACTTACTAACAGTCTTAAGGAATGGGCTGCTCGACTCTTCAGGTAATAAACCTGTCTGTGCTCGCTTAGGTAGATCACCAGGCAGCTTGTGATGTGCTTTTTACTTTGGCTGGGGAAGACAGTTGCACTATTTCTTCTTGGGGCATTTGCAAACAAATACTAATTTTTATATAGTCTAGTTTGGAGATGTGTATGTTTCTTCAATCCCTCTGAAAGAATTTAGAAATTCTACATTTATTATTAATTTTTATTCTTCTAGAATAAGGCAAAAGAGCATATGGTAATTGAGAAAGTGCAATTTTCGGAATCTGTAACAATGCTGACGGCTAAATTTTCAGAATTCGGTCCACTTGTAGCAACTTGAGGAACACATCCATCATTCTTAGGTGATAATTGATGGCTAAATTTTAAAATTAATTAATTAAAGGATAGTTGGTAGTAATGAATAGGTGTGGAAGCAATGAAGGTTTGTTCCTCTGAAGCGTAACTACTAAATATGTCTAGTTTGCTTGTTTCCCTCCACCCCCGATTTAAAATCAAATTGCCAAATAAATGAAGACAAAGTGTAAGAATAGGCTGAAAAGAATCATCTGTTACATTGAGTAGTTCCTGTTCTGGGTATATTAATGGTCTAGACAAACTAAATGGTGGTTTCATTGAAAAATATAACTTCCCTGGATGGTACCCTGGCCAAGACATAGGTGGAGTCCATGTACAAAGCCCTATTCTGCTGTCTTGAAGTAAGAGACAGGCAAGTGGCCACAAGGTATGATTCAGTGTCTTATAATGTAGCTGGAGAAGGCCCAGAGCCATAGAAGATGGTGAAGAACTGTTAGGAATGGATGTGCTCACTGTTAGATGTGGGAGCCATGTGATGCTGGAGTGTACTCCTTGTCAATATTCTGAGACACTCAGACACAGGCACAAAGCATTCACAAGTGAGTGTTTTGTTTGTGCATTGGAAGGTTGAGGTAAATCTAGAGATAACTTAGACCTCAGAAGGCAAGATGATCTCTAAACTGAACTCACGAGCAGAGGTGAGGGCTGAGAGCCACAGATGTTCATAATAGCATCTGTGGGGATCTGGAGAAACCCAGAGAAGAGACAGACTTCCTACAAGTCAGGAATAGGGCTTTGAGCCTCTCTAATTTTGGTTTTAAGGGACAGGATGACCAGCTAAATTATTTTACAAATAAACTTGACCTTAAAGACTTAAATATGTCTGCTCCTTTTAGGATAGTGTGCCCACAGAGCCTGTCCTCTCAGACTAAGCCGCTCTCCGCTGGCTCCTGGTGCTGTCTACCACACTTAACTACCACAGTGGGGTTATCTGTGCCTTTTCTGGCTTCCTCCTGAACTGCAGGCTCTCAGCCCAACTCCAACAGCTGGAGAAAGTCGTTCTCTGGCTGTACGGCACAGGGTGATTCTTCACTTCTCTAATGTCTGCACCCAGAAATACTGGGAGGAAACCTGAAGTATACTTTAGATGAATATTTTGATGACACTGCTTGGTGTTTTCTCTTTATGTTTGTCTCATGTATAATTTTGTGGTCATTGTGCTATTTTAAGGGTAAACATCATAAAGCAAAAACCAAACAAATACACCATTTGACTTCTAGCTTTTGTTTTTTTTTTTTAATACAATACCTAATTTTCTTCCTTCTTAGCAAACTATTTTGCTGCTGAAATGCACAAAATACATGGGAGAGGAGTTAATTATAAAGGAAATACTGGGTTCCATAGGTAAGGCTCTGATTATAGGATTAGGAACAAATTCCTTGGGTTAGAATCTCTGCTTTTCCATTTCTTAGACAGTTACCTTAAGGAAGTTATTTAAACTGTCTAGTTGTTAAAGTCACATGCAAAATGGTGTTCACAATAGTACTTTTTGTGGCTGGGAGATGGCTCAGTGGTTTAGAGTGGTTGCTGTCTTATTACAAGGATCTGAAATCAGACCCTGGAATACATATACAAGCTTGTCATGGTCTTGTGCTCTTAGGGCTTGGAGAGAGGGTCACTGTGGTTTGCTGTCTGCCAGCTTAGACAAAAATGTAAGCTTCAGGTTTAAGGAAAGACTCAGCCTCAAAGAAATAAGCCCAAATGATAGTTAGAGGAGGATCCGTGATGCCCTTCTCTTTCCCCATCCATGCTCATATAGGCATGCACACTTGTACACATACATGTGCACATACCAAGCACACACCCATACACACAGACACATACACCCCTCCCTCCACACACATACGCACACTTACAAATAGTACCTATCTCGCATCCCTAAGTTAATTCATGTAAAGTATCCAGAATAGTACAGATTGCTAGTAAGTGCTCACTAACTATTTTATTTTGTCTCTTAATGCTATTTAACTTAATTTATTTTACACCCTGACTGGAGGACTGAAGTTTCCCGACTCCCCAGTTCCCTACCCCCATCCCCCACCCACTCCTCCTTCATTTCTCTTCAGAAAAGGGCTGGCCTCAATGGATATCAACCAGCCATGGCATATTAAGTTGCAGTAAGACTAGGCACGTCCTCTTCTACTAAGGCTGGACAAGGCCACCCAGTAGGGGAAGAGTCTCCAAATCAGGCAACAGAAGCAGAGATAGCTCTAAGTTCCACTCTTGGGAGTCCTACAGGAAGACCTGGCTACACAATTGTGAAATACATGTAGAGGGTCTCAATCAGTCCCCTCAATCAGTCCCATACAGATTCCCTGGCTGGTGGCTCACTTTGTGAGCCCCCACAGGCCCAGGTTAATTGATTCTGTAGGTTTTCTTGTGGTGTCCTTGACCCTTCTGGCTCTTACAATCTTCCTTCCCCTCTTCCAAGGGATTCCCTAAGTTCCTTCTAATGTTTGCTCTCTGCAACTCTTTCCATCAGTTGCTGGATGAAGCCTCTCTGATGACAACTGGGCTAAAACAATCTAGTGTCGCAGAATATAATTAGGAATCAATTCGTTGAATTTTTTTCCCATTTGTGTTTGGTTGTGGGTCTCAGGGCTGCCCAGCCTCTGGCTCCTGGCACTCAGGACAGTGTTAGAGCTTGATTCCTTCTCATGGCATGGGTCTCAAGGGGGACCAGTCATTGGTTGGCCACTCTTAGAATTTCTGCACCACCATTACCCCAGCACATCTTATAAGTAGGAGTAATTATAGGTTGAAGGTTTTGTGGATAGACTTGGTGTTCCAATCCCTTTACTGGAGGTCATGTCTGGTTACAGAAGATGGCTGGTTCAGGCTCCATATCCCTCCACTGCGACAAGTCTTACCTAGGATCACCTTATCTATTTCTGGGAGTTTCCATTGCCCTATGTTTCTATCTCACCTCTGAGATGACCCCCAATTCCAATTGTCTCTTCCAGTACTCTCTCCTTCCATCCTCCTTTGTTTTAGACAAAAATTCTACCAGTTTTCAAAGAAGAGCTAATACCAATACTCCTCTAATTATTCCACTAATAGAAACAGAAGGAACATTGTGAGGCCATAGTCACTCTGATACTTAAACCACACAAAAAATCAACAAAGAAGAAAGAGAATTTCAGACTAATTTCCCTCATGAGCATGGATGCAAAAAATACTCAATAAAACACTCTCAAAAAAAAAAAAACCCAAAACACATCAAAAACATTTTCCATGATCAAGTAGTCTTCATCGTAGAGATGTAGAGATGACTCAACATACAAAAATATATCAGTATAATCTAGCAGATAAACAAACTGGAAGAAAAAAACCACATGTTCATCTCATTATCTAATGAAAAGGCCTTTAACAAAATCCAACACCCCTTCATGATAAAAGTCTTGGAGAGATCAGCGATTCAAGGCACATACCTAAACATAATAAAGGCAATGTATAGCAAGTCAATAGACAGCATCAAATTAAATGGAGAGAAACTTAAAGCAATCCAATTAAATCAGGAATAAGACAAGTACTTCAAAAGAGTACAAAAGTTCTAGCTAGAGCAATAAGACAACGAAAGGAGATCAAGGGGATACAAACTGAAATGGAAGAAGTAAAAGTATCACTTTTCACAGATGATATGATAATATATATAAGTGACCCCAAACATTCTACCAGGGAACTCCTGCAGCTGAAGTGTCTAGATACAACACAAAGTTAAAAAATCAATAACTGTCCTATATACAAAAAATAAACAGGCTGAAGAAGAAATGAGTGAAGCAGCACCCTCACGAGAGTCACGAATTGTATAAACTATCTTCGGTCAACTCTAACCAAGCAAATGGAGGACCTGTATAATAGGAACTTTAAGTCTCTGAAGGAAGACATTTAAGACAATATCAAAGACAGAAAGATCTCCCATGTTCATGGATCAGTAGGACTGACATAGTAAAAACTATCATCTTTCCAAAAGTAATCTCCAGATCCTATGATTCTATGCAATTCCCATCAAAATTCCAACACAATTCTTTATAGACTTTGAAAGAACAATATTCAACATCATATGGAAAAACAAAAAAAAAATGAGGATAGCTAGAACAATCCTGTACAGTAAAAGAACTTCTGGAGGTATCACCATCTCTGATTTGAAATGGTACTACAGAGAAATAGTCATAAAAACAAATATGATGTTGGCATAAAAACAGGTTGGTCAATGAAATTGAACTGAATATCCAGGAATAAATCTACACACCTATGGACACCTAATTTTTGATAAAGAATCCCAAAATATAGAATAGAGAAAAGAAAGCATCTTCACTAAATGTTGCTGATCTATCTGGATTTAGGCAAGTAGAAGAATGCAAATAGATCCAATCTATCACCTTGCATACGATTAAAGTTCAAGTAGATGAAAGACCTTAAGCCAGATACACTGAACCTTATAAAAGAAAGAGTGGAGATAATCTTGAACTCATTGGCACAGGAGAGAACTTCCTGAACCAATTGCTTAGGCACTACAATCAACAATTAATAAACGGGACCTCTGGGCTAGAGAGATGGCTCCGTGGTTAAGTGCATTGACTGCTTTTCCAGAGGCCCTGAGTTCAATTCCCATCCACCACAGGATGGCTCACAACCATCGGTGGTAGTGAGATTTGATGCCCTCTTCTGATGTGTGTCTGAAGACAGCCACAATGTACTCATATAAATAAAAATAAATAAATCTTTAAAAAACTAAATGTCCCCTCATGAAACTAAAAAAGCTTCTGTAAGGCAAAAGATACCATCAAAAGGACCAAACAGCAGCTTCTAAAATGGAAAAAAAAAATTTCAACCCCATATCTGACAAGGGGTTTATATCCAGGATATATAAAGATCTCAAAAAACTAGACATCAACAACAAAATAATCCAACTTAAAAAATGGGATGAGAACCTAAACGGAATTCTCAACAGAGAAATCTCTCTCTAATGGCCAAGAATTATTTAAAGAAATGTTCAACATCTTAGCCATCAGGGAAATGCAAATCAAAATTGCCCCGAGATTCCATCTTAAATCTGTCAGAATGGCTAATATCAAAAACTCAAATGACAGTTCATTGCTGGCAAGGATGCGGAGCAAGAAAAACGCTCCTCCACTGCTGGTGGGAGTGCAATGTATAGCCACTTTGGAAATCAATATGGCGATTTCTCAGAAAATTGGGAATTGATCTGCCTCAAGCTCCAGCTATACCACTCCTAAGCACATACCCAAAGGACGTTCAACACTTGCTCAATTATGTTCATAGCAGCTTTCTTAGTAGTAGCCAGAAACTGGAAACAACTTAGATGTCCCTCAAAAGCAGAAAGAATAAAGAAAAAATGGCGCATTTATCCAATGGAGTATTATTCAGTTACTAAAAGCAATGACATCATGAAATTTGTAGGCAAATGGATACAACTAGAAAATATCATCCTGAGTAAAGTAACCTAGACTCAGAAAGACACACCCAGAATGTGAGCACTTCTAAGTGGCTATCAGCTATAAGGGATAACCATGTTATACTTCACACACTCAAATAACTAACAAGGTAGGGGTGAGAGGGTACACACGAATCTCACTGAGAAGGGGAATCAGACAATTATTATTATAATACAAAGAATGCTTGTTCTGGAAAATAGCCTTATTATTTTATTGGTCTCATCTTATTTTGGATTTAAATGGTATTTTTCATTTGATTATTTATGGAAGACAAAACATTTGCTTTCTTACGATGTTGGCCCTTTTCAAAAGCAAATTCATGTAATCTTTGTGTCTGATTTCCTGAGATAGGATCTTCTTATGCAGCCCAGACCAATCTTAAACTCTGGTTTTACCTCAGCTTCTAGAGTGTGAGAATTTCAGATATGGGGCGGGTTTTTTTTCCCTTGCTTTTTTCATATTTAAATATGTAAAAACTGATACAATTGTAACTATTCTAAGAATGTTCTGTTGAGTTTGAAGACAACACTAAAAACAAAACCAAAACAACCAACCGAACTCCAAAGACCTCTAACATTTTTAGTACAATTAGAAACGTGAATGGTTTCCCCAACTTATTTTTAAGGGGATCCTGTTTATTTGAAATGTAATTTCATTGTTTTAATAGCAAATCCAGATGTATCATAATACTGGTATTATGGTAGGACAAATAATGACTCCTCAAAAATGTTCATATCTTATCACTTGGAAGTTGAACATATGTACACGGCAAAGAGGAATTCATTCAGTTAGTCAGTGGACATTGAGATAGAGCAGTTTGCCTGTGTTCATCAGAAGGGCCCCTGAATCTCAGACACCTTTACATCAAAGACAAAAGCCGGAGAGTCAGTATCAAGGGTGTTATAGTATGAGATGCCCTTCTGTCCATTTCTTGTCCTGAATGTGGACGGGCCAAACTGAGGGTAGCCTCTGGAAGCAGGTAAAGGTGAAGTACCGGATGTAGCCTTTTCTTTTTCTTTTTTACTGATGAGTTTTGAGTTTCGCATTATGTACCCTAGTCGCACTCACCTCCCATTCCCTCATATCCACCATTTGCCCTTGCAACACTCCCTGTAGTCCCAGCACTTAGGAGGCAGAGGCAAAGATCAGGAGTTCAAGGTGATTGATCGTTAGCCACATGAAGCCCTACCTCATCAAACAAGCAAGCAAGCAAGCAAACAAAACAAACAAAACAACAACAAACAGCCAAAAGGCATCTAAGCTTGGGTCTAGCCTTGTGTTTGTTGTCTGTTGCTGCTGTAATAAGCTGCCGTAAACATTATCTTACTTACTGTTCTGGCAGTTTGAAATCTATCTGAGAAAATGTGCCTCAGGTTCAGGGAGAAATCCTGCCTCAAAAAAAACAGACGGAGAGAAATAGGTGTGGAGAGAGATGGAGGTGCACATCCAGCACTGTCTTTTGATCTGCAAGCACTCAGAATGCGCGCACACACACACACACACACACACACACACACACACACACACACGAAAACACACAACAGACATACACACACATGCGCGTACACACACGCATGTACACACGTACACAACACACACACATGCACGCACACATGCACAGACATGCATGCACGCATGCATGCACGCATGCATGCACGCACACAACACACACACGTGCATGCACACATGCACAGACATGCATGCACGCATGCATACACGCATGCACACACATACACGCACGTGCACGCACATGTGAAGAAACACAGGCATGTGCACACCCACGCACATGCACGAACACTTACACGCACACACACACTACCACCACTATCACCACCACCACCAATACCAATAGCAACAATAAAGCACAGAAAGCATCTCGTCTTGGAAGCTGTAGTAGGTCCCAGTGTGTCCCACAGTATATCCCTCTGCCCATGCATCCTCACCTACAAATGCTCGTTGCAATATCATTGGTCTGATTCTAGGTCTTTGGCTTCTCTGACACCGTCGATATTGAATCCTCATCAGGACTCCTCCCAGTTATTCTATTGTTATGCTGTGTCATGGAGATCCTGCAGCTTTGGGACTGTCTCTTTAACATGTCCCACCCATTTGCGGATGATATAGATTTTAGTGTAGGCCAATTCAGAGTGCTGGATCTGGACCTGGGTGGTAGCGGAGCTGGTCAGCCCACCAGCTCTCCCTTAGCCTCAACACCATGGCGAGCTCTCCAGCACTGCTTCGGCTAGGCTACTCAATGCTCACCATTGGCAGGAGACAGGGTCCACTCTCCTGCTCTCATGCCCTCAAGCAGATTCACTGCCATCCACACCTCTAGAGCCAGCTTGATTGTGCTGCCCAGAAGAGGTTCAGAGCCCATTCTGGAAAGTGTTGCAGCCTGTGAGGGGCTGGGAAAGCTCTCTTGCTCTTCACATCCTCGGGACTGGCTCACCAGTGCCGTTGTTGTAAGGACTAGCTATTGCCCAGGCAAGGTGCAGGGTCCTCTTGCCCTGAGTGCTACAGCCAATAAAGGGGCAGGACTAGCTCGCCTGCTCTCATGATCCCAGGGTCAGATCTCTAGGCTAACGCAAGAGGGGAGGGTGGGTATTCCTCCCACACCCATGCCACCTCATGCCAGATGAGTGGCAGGGTTATCTCTCCTGTACTCTCCCCTGGGGCAGCTCACCTGTGCCCCCTCCACCAGGAGCAGCTCTCCTGTGCTGCCCCGATGAGGTGTAGGTCCTACTCAATGGAGCCTTTTCTATCCTAGCATACAGTGTGAGCACAGTCCTGCTGGCCCTTTGATTTTAACCCAATTGAGGTTCACTTTAGACTCCTGACCCCTGAACAGTCAGTAAATTTATGCGATTTAAAACCAGCAATTGGAGAATAAAATCGTGCTTTGCCACATCGCATGGCAAGGGCTAAGTTTGAAACCGTAGTCCTTTTGTTCCTGTTTTTATTATTTTTAGGGTATTTATCTGTAGGATAAAGATGACGTGTGGAAAGGAATGCAGAGAAAGTTAGCATCCCAGGTACGGATGTCAGAAATAAAGCATCCCCTGCTAGTTAAGTGCAAGGACCCTCTCCATTCCGGCAGACAGGGATTGCCTCACGTTTAGAGCACATGTTAGAGGATAAATAGGATCTTGTGCCATGGATGGAGCAAATCACTGGAGGAAATCTTACCTTGGGCAGAATGGCCGTGTTTGTGGAAATTTTGAGGAGATTAAACTGATGAAGCTCCTATTTATAGAGTCATTCTGATTGTTTCTGTTTTCCCCAGGCTTCTGGAGGTAAATACATATGCTATTCATTGACAGAGCTGTTTGATTTTTTTCCCCTCTGTTGAAATATATGTGATGGGGCTCTGCAGCTCTTAGGTATATTAAAGCCACAAAGAGAAAAAGGGACAACTTACAGAGGATCGTGTATATATTAGCATGAGGTGAAGAAGTTTCTCTGCTAGAATGGTTTCTCTGCAGCATAATTTTGTGGAAATGGGCCCAGAATTTATGAGACAGGAAACTGTAAAGTTTAAAGGTGAGGGGAACACTGAGAGGAAATGTATCACGAGGAAGAATTCAAACGAGAGAGTCTCGATAGGACTATGGCAGCCGGGAGAGGCAAAGCAGACGAGGAGGCCCAAGAGCTACGGCTAAGTAACAGAATTAGAAAGATACACAAGCTCATTTACAACTTTATCATGGAACAAGAAATACAAGAGGGAGAATGGCCCATCAATAAATGAGGAGGGAGGGAAAAAATCAATGGTAGTTGTGAAATGTCTGAGCTATTGAACTGCTGTTTTCAAGTCAGTCTTTATAAAGAAATAAGGGTCTGGATAATTAGGAAGTAATTAAGGTCCCACCGACTCGGAGGCACTATTGATGACAAATAAGTAAATAATTACCACTTGCATTAACAAAATGTGTGTGAGTGTAGCAGAAATGCATTGGATAATACATTTCCCTGCTCCAGTGGTAATTATTACACCACTTGTAAAGCAGCAGGAAATAGGGGGAGAAATTCTATCTCTAAGACGCTCGATTAAATAGATGTCATTTTTATCCTTGGTCAAAGACTAAAGAGTGAGTCCTTCAGGGTGAAACTGAGAATGTCTGGCATCATTGTATTTAGACAAGTGAGCAAAACAACAACAGATACAAAAATAACACCGATGGAAAACAACATCCTTTGGAGTCAGCCATGTGGTAGGAAGTATTTAATGCAAAGCCTGGACCCCTAGTTGTGCAGTGATCAGGAGACTGACCGCATTCTCTTACAAATAGTCAATATCTGAGTGTTTTGTATCTTCAGAGCTAAAAGTCCCATGGTGAATTACTATCAGTCTTTTTTTTTTTTTTCTTCCGGAGCTGGGGACCGAACCCAGGACCTTGCACTTGCTAGGCAAGCGCTCTACCACTGAGCTAAATCCCCAACCCCTACTATCAGTCTTATTCAGACTACATAATATGGAGCTAAATATGAGCTGAATATTTAGTGTAGATTGGTTGAACGAGTCTCATACACTTCTTATTGATAAACCTAAGAATGGCTTTTTGTTTAAGTCAGAGGCAGCACTCAAGTAGTGAAGAACAAACCTACTTAAGAAACTTACTTCAACCCTAAACAATGGTCTGTGGAGAAATGCTTTGACCTTTTGAATGATGCTGATAATGTTTACTACACATGACTCTACGACGATCGAGTGAAATAGCTATTATACAGTTCTTGGCACAATGTGGATGCTCAAAACCACAGCGCATTACCATAGTAATATGGTAGATTCAAGTAATACATGATACTTCTTGGTAGAGAATTCTGGAATCTACTATTGTTTAATCTTAAATGGAACAGAACTTGGCATGTTGCTATTAGATAAAAGGTAGCTAGTAATGTATATTTATGATTATGCCATAGAAAAGGTGATGGTCTCTTATTGACCTCCAAATAAATTAGGGTTGGCTATAAATTCTGAACATTATTGGAGTGGATGTTCCTACAGAAGCCAGAATTGCCCTGGAAAGGTGAAAACTAGCAAATAACTAGGAGATAAAATGTGCCTTAGTCATTAGAACTTCAGATGTTTGAAGAAGAGAGGACAGACTTCCCTGTGAACAGAAAGCACATCAAGGAGAGTGGTACTTATTTGGGCCTTGAGATTACCTGAGATTCATGTGGATGAGGAAATGATAAGGGAAACGATGAATGCTTGCTTTTGGGGTTCAAGAACAGCCTGAGTCAGGAAGTGAAACAGAAATGAGTGTACCTGGTGACTGCATTTCCGAAACACTGGACATACGATCTGGTACGAGGATTGCAGGAGAGCATTACAAGTTGGGGCCTTTAGACTATGTATAAAGAGAGTAGAAGATGTGTACTTCTTAGGAGTATTAAAGTTGGATAAATGACTGGAGAACTAAGTAGAAAGGATTTATCACTCTTGCCAAATACCTTCCTAAGATTGTAAAGGCCTTTGGCGAAATGGGAATTTTGACTTTCTAAAGGCATTATGAGCCAGCCATAGAAGTTGTGTTTCTCTTCTTTGTCACCTCCATCATTTTATGATTATTATAGTTGGAGACAAATTTTGCTCATCTGAGTACGTCACACAGTGACTGGCACACTATACTGGACACAAATACACATAGTATGAATGGAAGCTGCTGCAGTTATATACATGGGAAAAATAATATTCATGTTCCAATTACACTTATTTTAGTCACACATTTTGTCTGCTCCTAAAAGGCCTTAAAGTAGCTTGCACATTGAAATAGAATTCCTGCTAAGGAACAGAGGTCAAATTTCAGGGGTGCGCTCCCTTCCTTTGTGCACCAAGGCCAGTAGATCATGATACTCAAGCAAGACATTTGGACTCGGTTTCTGGCAGCTGTAGCATACAGAGACTCATATCAAGTTTTTATTTTTCAGAGTAGCAGCCTACAACATCCAACTGCACAGAAAGCGTTTTCTCTGGAAACAAACTTGAGGAGGAAGTGATCACATGGGAGCTTGTAATATTTCTATTAAATGTTCCCTTATAGGGAAGAATGCTCAACTGATGTGAGTTAGCATAAAATAGGTTCTAGAGAGAATTGGTACTGAGATCAGCCCCATTTCTGCTGGCCATCCAGATGGTTCAGCGAGGAGATTTGCTTTTTTTTTTCTCCTTAAAGAGCTGTGCATCTGGAAAAAATAAGCAGGAATCCAATTGTTTAAAAAGAAAAGATATTTAGATATAGTTATAGAATGGCGTTCATATTAGATGATTTTGCTTTGAAACATGGTAAATAAGTTGGAGGGTAGCATAAAACACTCTGCAGGGCCATGACTCATAAATCTATAACATTGCTTTTATTAATTTGGAATCTTCATGAGCAGAGATGAAGAAAATACTCCTTGAAGTGATTTCCACATTATGCTGATTTTGTGATCATCTGTGTACTAAGAGACCACCCAATTCATCTCTGTTGTAACGAACACCAGATTTTGTCCTGGGTTTGAAATCTCTGGCTATGACATGCAACATATTTAAAAAATCTGTTTGATTGATAGTTTAATCATTGTTCCCTATTACATCAGCAGCCAAGCCTAGTATTCCAATTTTGAAGGATTGTTTTGCCTCTGTCCCTATGTCACACAAAGTACTTGTGGCTTGCCAATGGCAGATCTGATTGCAGCTTTATAGAATTCAGACGTAGTTGAAAGTTTAAATTTTCTGTTCTGTTCTCGTGTTTATCTTTTAGACAGCACATGATTTCGATTCCTCCTGTTATAAAATAAAATCAGCTTCCCAATCATCTTCTGTCCTGTGCTCTTGTCTCTTCTTTGCTTTCTCCCATATTTATATGGGTGTCAGATTTTATCCCTTTGAACTGGTAATGGGACAAGCCCGTCAGCACTTGATCGTTTTGAACCCAACCAGGCAAACATACAATCAGGTTTTCTCCTTGGGTGCAGTTACAAATCCTTTCTTTAGGTCGGCGTCTTCGTCCTCAGTTTTCTATGCACTTCAATGACCAGGCAAGTGTAAATGACTTTACAGGCTGAGAGAAAATCAACTAGGCCTAAAGAACAGTGCCAATAATGAGTATAATATTTAATTGAACCCAACGTTGGCCTCCATACACTGATGTTCTGTTGCCCAAGCAAACTCTTTAGAAAGGGGGAATGTATCTTCTGGGGTCCTTCTTTACAGGTGCTTCTTCTCATATCTCCTTTTAAAACTTTTTGCTAAAAATGATGTTTTGTTTATTGCCCATTCTTCTTCCCCCAGTCCACAGTCGGTCACCCAAGTGGTCTCTTTTGGGTATCTTTTAATAAGACATTGATGGATGTATGATGGACAGGCAAAAGTGCCCTATATTTATAGATATACTGTGGTAGACTTTAAGATATGTGAACTCCTGTGACTGGTACAATTAAGACAATGAACATTTCGACCATGCTGTTTCTTCTCAGTCCTTCCTCCTCCCCTCCTCTGAACTCCATCCTTTCCCCAGCAACTCTTACCTGTTATTTTCAGATTGGCTTTGTTTTCTTTCTTTCTTTCTTTCTTTCTTTCTTTCTTTCTTTCTTTCTTTCTTTCTTTCTTTCTTTCCTTCCTTCCTTCCTTCCTTTTTTCCTTCCTTCCTTCCCTTCCTTCCTTTCCTTCCTCTCTCTCTCTCTCTCCTTCTCTCTCTCTCTCTTCTTTCTTTTCTTTATTAACTTGAGTATTTTTATTTACATTTGAATGTTATTCCTTTCCCAGTTTCGGCCAACATCCCTAACCCTCCCACTCCCTTCTATATGGGTGGCTTTGTTTTCTAATATTTTATACACGTGGAACTAGTATGTGTTATATATTCCTGTCTGGCGTGGTTTGGCATCTATTCATTTATTACTATTTTGAAAGGTATCCATGTTGTTCTATACATCAGCAATTCCTTTTAAAAGGAGGTTATGTATGTATGTATGTATGTATGTATGTATGTATGTATGTACGTACGTATGTATGTACCTGTGTGTGTGCTTGTGTGATTTTGTGTGTACTATGTGTGTGCTGGTGTCCATAGAGGCCAAAAGATGGCAGCAGATCCCCTGAAACCAGAGTTACAGAAGACCTAGGTTTAGTTCTCAACACCCTCAGGGCTGCTTCCAATGTATAGATATACACTAACATATAATATATGTAATTTTAGGCAAGTATAAAATAACATGATTCCTCAAGGCTTTTTCAAACATCCTTAATTTACTTTTCCTCCTCCCTCCCTCTCCTCTTGTATTGACCTTCCACCTTTCCTTTTTTCAATCTATTAATATAATTACATTAATTTTTGACTTTTTCTGAATGCTAAACCACTCTGACATTACTATAATTAAACCTACTCGTTTATAATTCATCTGATTTTGAATATGCTATTGAATTTAACTTGATAAAAATATGTGATAATATTAGAAACATTTTGTGGTGAATTTCGTGATTATGATCGATACTGATCTCTAACTTTGTGGAATTAATGATGATGTCATATATAAGTTTAAAATTATTTTCTGCTCTTTCAAATTTCTTGAAGAGTTTAATAGAATTAGAATTACTATTTCCATAAGTACTTGGTAGACTTAATCAGAGAATCCACTTCAGTCTGGAGGTTTTTTTCCTACAAGTTCAAATTTTTAAATAGATATGGGTATTCAGAATACGCACTTCTTAAGTATGCTGTGATAATCTGTACCCTTCAAGGACTATGTCAAGATGGTTGACATGCTGTTGAATTACTTGTTTCCTTACCAACCTTCTGCCTACTTGTTCTGTTATGGACAGAGAATGTTAAAATCTCTAAATTGTGATGGTCTAGCTTTTCTTGTGATTTCATCAGTTTTTGTTTCAATATTTGAATATTATACATATATTATAATATATCATATTATATACTTAATATATTTGATTTTTAAAAGCAAAATATTATGTATAATGTATATTATACATTATGTAATATATGCATACATCAAATACACATAATTTTATTTTATCAATTGAAAGGTTATTTAACTCTTTCTGTATTTATATAACCTTTTATTTTATTTATTTTTTATACTTTCATTTATTTATTTTTAATTTCTTTTTAAATTTTTTTATTGGATATATTTCTTTATTTACATTTCAAATGTTATTCCCTTTCCTGGTTTCCTGTCCATAAGTCTCCTATCCTCTCCCCCCTCCCCCATAAGGGTATTCTTTCCCCCACCCATCCCCTTACTGCCCCCCTGACATTCCCCTGCACTGGGGGTCCAACCTTGGCAGGATCAAGGGCTTCCCCTTCCACTGGTGCTTCAACATGGCTATTCTCTGCTAATATGCAGTTGGAGCCCTGGGTCAGTCATGTATAGTCTTTGGGTAGTGGTTTAGTTCCTGGAAGCTCTGATTGGTTGGCACTGTTCTTCTTATGGGGTTGCAAGCTCCTTCACCTCTTTCAATACTTCCTTTAATTCCCCCCAAGGGGGTCCTATTCTCAGTTCAGTGGTTTGCTGCTAGCATTCACCTCTGTCTTTCACATGCTCTGCTTGTGTCTCTCAGGAGAGATCTATATTCAGTCCCTTTCAGCATGCACTTTTTAGCTTCATCTATCTTATCTAGTTTTGGTCGCTGTATATATATGGGCCACATGTGGGGCAGTCTCTGAATGGCTGTTTCTTCCATTTCTGCTCTAAACTTTGTCTCCATATCCCCTTCTATGGATATTCTTGTTTCCCCTTTTAAGAAGGAGTGGAAGCATGGTCATCCTTCTTCTTGAGCTTTCTGTGGTCTGTGGATTGCATTGTACATAATTCGAGCTTTTGGGCTAATATCCACTTATCAAGGAGTGGATACCATGTGTGTTTTTCTGTGATTGGGTTACCTTACTCAAGATGATATTTTCTAGTTCATTCTATTTGCCTATGAATTTCATGAAGTCATTGTTTTTTAATGCTGAGTAGTACTCCATTGTGTAGATGTACCACGTTTTTTGAATTCAATCCTCTGTTGAAGGGCATCTGGGTTCTTTCCAGCTTCTGGCTATTATAAATAAGGCTGCTATGAACATAGTGGAACATGTGTCTTTGTTGTATGTTGGAACATCTTTTGGGTATATGCCCAGGAGAGGAATAGATGGGTCCTCAGGCAGTGGAATGTCCAATTTTCTGAGGAACCTCCAGACTGATTTCCAGAATGGTTGTACCAGATTGCAATCCCACCAACAATGGAGGAGTGTTCCTCTTTCTCCATATCCTTGCCAGCATCTGCTGTCTCCTGAGTTTTTGATCTTAGCCATTCTGACTGGTGTGAGGGGGAATCTTACGGTTGTTTTGATTTGCATTTCCCTGATGACTAAGGACGGTGAACATTTCTTTAGGTGCTTCGCAGCCATTCAATATTCCTCAGCTGAGAATTTTTTGTTTAACTCTGTACCCCATTTTTAATAGGGTTATTTGACTCTCTGGAGTCTAACCTCTTGAGTTCTTTGTATAACCTTTTAAAATCATTGTTAGCATAGTATATCCCCACACAGTTTCCTTTTTTTGTGTGTCTTTATATTTAACTCTTTTTTTAATATCCAATTTGACAGTTGCTGCCTTTTAAATGAAGTGTTTAGATCATTTATACTTAATGCATTTTGTTGCTATAATTGGACTTAAATTTATAATTTTTAATTTGTTCTCATTTTCTACCTTCTTTCTATTTTCTTTCTTTCTTGTGAATTGAATGCTTTTTATAACTCCATTTAAACTTCTTTTGCTGTCTTATTAGCTATGGCTTTTTATTGAGTTTTTCTTTTGTGATTACTCTTAGGCTTGGTAAGTTAAGACAGCGCTGGAGGTCAGAACTTTCTTGTAGTATAAGAACTTTCTAATAATGTGCTTCCACTTTCCCTTCTTGGACTTGGTGCTATTGATGATTAGTTTTTATATAGAATATAAACCTGATTGTTTGCATTAAGTAGTCAATTATATTTATTTTATATTTTAAACTTACCTTTCAAATATATGACTATATTTTATATTTATAATTATATATTTAATATTGAAGATTATGTTTTAGATGGGTTTAAAACAAGATATATAATAACAAGGTTTATAAAAATTAAAAAATAAGAAAAAAGGCATTTTATCATTTATTTTTTCTTTTGAAAATGAAACCATGCTTCTATCTGCCTGAACAACAACTGATGATGAATCCTTCCATATTTTTGTGCCTTTGTAATTATTTTTATTTGTCATTTAACATTTATTTTTATTTTGCACAGAATTCTAGTTTGCTATAAACAAATATATTGAAGATATCACTCTCTTGACTAGTGTTTATTTTCAATAAATCTACCATGTTTCTTATCTTTGTTCAACTTTTTCTATTTACATTTTTCCTACTTTTTATTTTTAAGTAATTTCATTGTGACATACCTTGGTGTGGCTTTCTGCTTTATTTTTCCCTTCCTTCCTTTCTTTTATTCTTTCTTTCATTCTTTCCTCCTCCTCCTCCTTCTCCTCCTTCTTTTGATATAAGGTTCTACTCTGTAGCCCATGCTGGCCTCAAATTAACTATGTAGCTCAGGCTGGCCTCAAACTCACTGCACCTCTCTTACTGCAAACTTCTAACTGCTGGTATTGCAGCATGAACCACCATGCTCAGCTCTTAACTTTTGTTGAGATGTTTTCAAACTACTTGGATCTGGATGTAATAAAATTCATCACATTTATAAAAATATGATTATTATCTTTACATGTTTTCCTTTTCTTCACTCTTTTTGTTTTGTTGGCTACAACTACAGGCATATTAGCCAACTTTGTAGCTCATTGAAAGTCTTCCCTCCCTTGGCCTCTCCTCTTTTTTCTTCTTCCTCATCCTTTTTGGCAGGATTGATTTTCTGAGTTTCATCATTTCTATTTATGTTTTTATGTTCGCCGGTCTCCTTTGCTCCCTGTAATGTCTAATATACTATTCATCCCATTCCAGTAGTTTTCTTTCCAGATACCGTCATTTGAATTTCTAAAAGTTTGATTTTTATATTTTCCACATTTCTATTTAATGTGTTTGACCTTTCTTCTAGCTTCATGAAAATTTGAAACATAATAACTCTTAATGCCTACTAATTCCACCTTTAGTTATTTCTGGTCAGTTTCATAAATTTGACTTGTTTTATGCTCAGAGTTTTGTGTTGAGCCCTCTTAGCCTGGGGTGCCCATGGATTTTGAGCTTTTGGGGAGCAACACTCCAAGGTAGCATTCCTCTAAGCCTGGCCGCTCGCATGCATGTCTTAGCTCAGGCTCCTTCCCATGGTCCTTCCTTGTCTGGATCCAGGATTTGAAGTGATGGAGATGACAAAGCTTATGCTCATGTAAAGTGATTTTATTGTGCAAGCAAAGACTGTTTATTTGCACCCCACAGATAAGAAGTACTGTCTTTCGAGATTATAAATATAATATGCAGTCATTCAGACAACTGAGGAATTTTAGAAAATAGGTATGATTAATGAAATTAGCTTGTAACCTTTATGAACCTTTCGTGCATATCTTTGTCATATGAAATAGTTATGCTAATATAGACACTTTAGTTCTTTAAAACTCTACTTTCTGTGTCAGTTTTTCCAATTTCACTAAAAAATATTAACAATCAATGATATTTTATCACAGAGGCGTGCCAAATTTCTATCACTTTCTCTACAATTAGACACTTTTAGATCTTTTATTTTACTATTGTATCACTCGATACCTCTGCCTAAACTTTGGATTTTTTTAATGTAAAGAATAAACTTCCATAAACAGAATAATAAGAATGACCACTTTTAGATACTTCAAATGTCTTACCAGATTTCTTTCCAAATAATTGTTATGATGTGCGCAGAAGTCAAACTGGCATTTGACATAGTCCCTCTAGTTTCAGCAGACAAAGGGTTTGGGCATGTATTTGAATGTATATGTCCATGTGCACATGCACATGCAGAGGTTAACCTCCAGTCCCTTTATTTATCTATATATGTACACACGTACAATTTAATTTTACTTATTTACTTTACATTCTGTTCATCGCCCCCCCTCCCAGTCACCCCCTCCTACAATCCTTCCTCTATCCCCCCTCCCCTTCTCCTCTGACTGGGTAGGGGGGTCCCCTGGTATTCCCCACCCATGGCATTCAAGGTCCTGTCAGGCCAGGCTCTTCCTCTCCCACTGAGGCCAGACAAGGCAGCCCAGCTAGTAGAACATATCCCATAGACAGGCCTCAAGGTCAGCTGTTCAGGACCCACATGAAGATCAAACTACACATCTGATGGTTGCTCATCCTGCTTCACGAAACAGGGTTCCTCACAGCGCCTTATACTTGCTGATTGGGCTAGACCGGTTGGCCAGAAAGACCTAGGGCATTCTCCTGTCCCTGTCCACCCAGCCCTGGGATTACAGCCTGTACCGTTTGTTACACTTGTTTGTTTTTTTCTCATAGAGGTGCTGGGATCTCCAAACTTGGAAACATTTTACAAGCTGACCATCTCCTCAGCCCCATCTTTTTTCAAAACCATAAAATTTTGTTTACTAAAGTAAAACAAGAGATAACAGTCAAGAAACTTGATGTTTGCTTTAACTGAAATTTCGGAGAAAACTTTTTTAGATAGTTGTTCAACTGCACAACATTTTCTTCCTTTTCTTTCAAGCCAGTTTGTACCCACTTCGCAGTTACCACAGAGCGCGGTCTCTTCCGTCCACCCGACTCCGACTTCAGCATTACTTTGACAAATCACACTGCAGAATGAGCATGTTATCTCTTCCTTGGTTTGGACAAGAGGCTCTTTCCATGATTAATGCCAAGAATTCTTTTGGGATCTGCTCAAGCCTGGTAGAGGCTCTTTAATTTATTATCCTATTTGCTGAATTTATTTAGGATCTATATCTTGCCTACTACTTAACAGTATTTGAGATGACTTATACATTATAAGGTTAAAAAATGGTAAGATAAAGAATTACAAAGAATAAAGGAAGGAGAAACATTAACGGGACCCTAAGTTAATTAGCACATCTGAGCATTGATTTTTAAATTGTAGTTTGTGGCTTTCCCCACCCCCATTAGTTTGTCTTGCCCCTGGGCTCTGCAGACAGTGGTGGGAGCTGAATGAGACAGTTCTAGACTGCGGGAGTTCCTGTGCTTTGACATCAACCTCAGAGGCTCCCTGGGGACGCTGGGGTCTAACTTTCTCACTGGAAAACACTCATCTGTCACATTCATATTCTCCCAGGAAACGCCTCAGAGGACACCCTTGCTTTAGAGGGCGACTGTAGGAGCTGTTGTCGCGGTTGGCTGGGCAGTGCTTCACACAACACTGGCCTCTGTGGTGGGACAGACAAATTGTCTTTGACTTCAGCGAGGGTCCCTCGTACAGTGTTGTGCGGCAGGAAGTGGAAGGCATAGCCTGTTGTTGTGCTAAGAAGTCATTATCCCCAGACAGAACAGGAGTATGGACTGCAGATAATGGCCTCTCCGGCTATCCAGAAATCATTACACGACCGAGGAGGTGGCAGCAACTGCTTTAAATCCCATTAGTGGGACTTGATGGGCTGTCTGGGACAGGATGCCTATACCTGAACCAGCAGCTTAGAATAACTTTTCTACATTAACCCTCTAATGCTGGAACCGTTGCTCCCAGTGTGTAGTCCCGCTACTTTCCACAGAGAGGACAGCCATGATTGCTGCCTCAGAATTACAGCGTTGATTTCTAACCCTTTCTGAAGCCTACAGCCATGCTTCTGTGCAGGTGAAGAGCCCGAGCGCTCAAGGTCACACAGCACGTAGGTTTTGAACCAAGACTTGAACCCAGACTGATTCCAAGGTACGCCTTTCTCTCATAAGTCATGGCTCCGGGGTGATATTCATCCCCTGCCCCTCTGTGTGTTCGACGGGGAGTGCCCTGCATAGCAGTTAATAGCAGGGGACACAATTTAAGTCTTGTAACTAAGCTTTGAAAAGCTATATATTAAAAATATATATAAAATGTTAGCCCCCTACATTTCTCTGTTTGGCCTCCATTTTCAGAATTTGTCAATATTTATGCCTTTTGCAATCTTTCTTCTAGATAAGTCTATTCTTCCTACTGTTGGTTCTGTACCCTAGAATTATTGAATTGAGATAAGTATTTTTCATAGCTAATTGTTTGAGATGGCTTAATAAAACAGGGCAGGAGGGGGACTGCACACGTCCTTTCTTTTCATCCCACTAACAAATTTTAACTTTCCCAAGGCCCCTTTGACTTTTCTGCTTAAGGGTTTTGGTATTGCAAAATGAGCAATTGAATTGTGGCTTTGGGTGGGTGTATAATTTTTTATTTGTTTCAACGGCTACAGGTTATTAAATATGCTTGTAGACATTTCTTTTAAAAGAGAGGTATGATTTCAAGAAGAGACTTATAACATCTTCTAGTAATTTTAATTGTGCTTTATGGAGCTATGATTATAAACTATGCTGAATGTAGGTATCTTTGTAAAATGTTCAGTTTTTACTATTGTTACTCTGGGTATTGAATAATTCATTGCCAAAAAATTAAAAAGTTCTCAATTACAAAAACATGTTTTTAGTTCAGGACTCCCTCTCCCTCTCCCTCTCTCTCTCCCTCTCCCTCTCTCTTTCCCTCTCCCTCTCCCCCTTCCTCTTCTCCTCCCCTCCCCCTACCTCCCACTCTCATCACACTGTCCTCAGGCCGGCAAACTATATTGTATCAGTTTATTTGTTCAGAAGATTTGCAATAGTGCCAAATTCAATGGTTTGGCGACTTTGGTTCTGCATGCTTTATAGAAGAGACATGAAGCAAACTAGCACGCCAAACAGAAATCCTACAGGATCAATCTAGCTGTTGATGAACTTTTTTTTTCACATGTAACCAGTGTTCAATTGTATTCGTTCCAGCTGTCTACAGTGCTAGTGCAGGCTAACTACTAATGTCTTCAAATTTCATGAAATTAGCAAACTGATTAACTTTCCTTTTTAAACAAATCTTCTAGAGTGTTTAAACTTTGAAACAGCTCTTCAAACTAGGCTATATAGTGGCATCAAAGAATATTCTGGGTATAGTAGCAACAAACTGACCAATTACTGCCATCTACACGACTTAATAATTGAGCTTCAAATTGTTTGTTTATTGTATGTGTCTCATGACAAATTCATCCTCCTAGAATAGGTTTTCCTTGGCATTTTTTCATGCCCAAGATTACTTTCCTTTACCATTAATCTGTTCATCTTGGACATTACCTAAGAGTTGATATTGTGTGAAGTCCTTACAGTAGTAGTGATAGGTGCTTATAGAGAACTATACAGATGGGATATGTAGCCCTGACCTTCAGTCTATGGGCCTCCTTGAAGGACTGGGGCATGTGTAGCATTTCAGTAGTTAACAACAGGAGTAGTAAATACCAGCGGAGAGAACAAGGTACGCATCTGACTGGTGGTACGGAGCTGTGGCGGGAACAACATGAGATGTTGAAGAGAGAGTGCGTGCACATTAGCACCTGCTTAGATATGGAAGAGAAGGTGGCGAGAGAGTACAGTTGAAGACAGCTAAAACTGTTAAGAATTAGGGGTAAACGTAAGGACAGAAAATGGCATCTTCATGTATTCCTTAAGAAATTTTATATACATAAGGACAGACGAATGAGGTTATTCCTTAGAAAGAATTGAACCAGAATGAAGACAAAAGGGCAAGAATCAGAGAAAAGATAAAGACAAATTTAAGGGAAGAATAATGAATGGAGAGAGGAATGGGGGAGATAGAAAAACAAATGTTGTCTTTGAACTTGAGTAGAGATCTTGAGCCTTTTGAGGAAGGGAACTGTTGTTTCCACCTGAGACTGAACAACGGCGCAGCAATGCTCTCAAGTGGACAAGGCATAGCACTGGGTGTCAGTTTGTCCGACCTGATTTTAGAGAAATCTGATGGCATAGGAGAGGGTAAACAATCTGGCCATTTTCTGTTTTCAAAATAATAATTTTATTTTTTTTGAGATTAATAATTACACCTCTCTTTCACTTTCTCTTTTCAAACTCAACCTTGCGTCCTTTCAAATTTGTGACCACTTTTTATTTAATTGTACACCCACGCGTGCACACACACACACATACACACATACATGACACACACTCATATATTCAAAGAATTTTTTTCATGTTATAAGCAAAGAGGTCTGCAGTCTAGTTTTACGTCAGCTTGACACAACATAGTCATCACAGAGGAGGGAGCCTTAACTGAGAAAATGTCTCTACAAGTTGCTCTGTGAGCAAGTCTACAGAGTATATATTTTTTTTCTTGGATATTTTTTGTACTTACATATGACTTGATCTTAGCCAAAGGCCAAGAAGCGATGTACTTACATTTCAAATGTCATCCCCTTACCCTCCACTCCCATCTCCCCTTCCTACTCCCCCCTGCTTCTATGAAGATGCTCCCACTCCCACGAACACACTCCCAACTCAACACCCTGGCACTCCCCTACCCTGGAGAAAAGAACCTTCACAGGACCAAGGGTTTCTCTTCCTATTAATGCCAGACAAGGCCATCCTCTGCTGCATATGCAGCTGGAGCCATGGGTCCCTCCATGTGTACTCTTTGGTTGGTGGTTTAGTTCCCAGGAGCTCTGGGGAGGTCTGGTTGGTTGATAATGTTCTTCTTCATATGGAGTTGCAAACCGCTTCAGCTCCTTCAGTCCTTTCTCTAACTCCTCCACTGGGGTCCCTGTGCTTAGTCTGATGGCTAGCAGTAAGCATCCTCATCTGTATCAGCAAGGCTGTATCAGTACCTCTCAGGAGACACCCATATTAGGCTCCTGTCAGCAAGCCCTTCTTGGTATCAGCTATAGTGACTGAGTTTGATGGCTGCATATGCAAAACATCCCCAGGTGGGGCACTCTCTGGATGGCATTTCCTTAAATTCCTGCTCTACTCTATGTCCCTGTATTTTCCCATGAGTATTTTGTTCCCCCTTCTAAGGAGTACTGAAGATTCTACATTTTGGTCTACCTTCTTGAATTGTGAATTGTTTCTTGGGTATTCTGAGCTTTTGGGCTAATATCCACTTATCAGTGAGTACATACCATGTGTGTTCTTTTGTGACTGGGTTAACTCACTCAGGATGATTTTTTTTTTTTTATTAACTTGAGTATTTCTTATATACATTTCGAGTGTTATTCCCTTTCCCAGTTTCCGGGCAAACACCTCCCTCCCCCCTTCCCTTCTTTATGGGTGTTCCCCTCCCCATCCTCCCCCATTGCTGCCCTCCCCCAACAATCTAGTTCACTGGGGTTCCGTCTTAGCAGGACCAAGGGCTTCCCCTTCCACTGGTGCTCTTACTAGGATATTCATTGCTACCTATGAGGTCAGAGTCCAGGGTCAGTCCATGTATAGTCTTTAGGTAGTGGCTTAGTCCCTGGAAGCTCTGGTTGCTTGGCATTGTTGTACATATGGGGTCTTGAGCCCCTTCAAGCTCTTCCAGTTCTTTCTCTGATTCCTTCAACGGGGGTCCTATTCTCAGTTCAGTGTTTGCTGCTGGCATTCGCCTCTGTGTTTGCTGTATTCTGGCTGTGTCTCTCAGGAGCGATCTACATCCGGCTCCTGTCGGCCTGCATTTCTTTGCTAGGATGATATTTTCTAGTTCCATCTATTTGCCTAAGAATTTCATGGAGTCACTGTTTTTGATAGCTGAGTAGTACTCCATTATGTAAATGTACCACATTTTCTGTATCCTTTCCTCCGTTGAAGGGCATCTGCATTCTTTCCAGCTTCTGGATATTATAAATAAGGCCACAAGGAACATAGTGTAGCATGTGTCCTTGTTATACAAGTGGTATAGCTGGGTCCTGATATTTCCAAGACTTTTACCATGAAGGGGTGTTGAATTTTGTCAAATTCTTTCTCATAATGAGATGATTATGTGGTTTTTTCCTTTGAGTTTGTTTATATTGTGGATTACATTGATGGATTTCCATATATTGAACCATTCTTGCATTCCTGGGATGAAGCCTACTTGATCATGATGGATGATTGTTTTAATGTATTCTTGGGTTCAGTTTGCAAGAATTTTATTGAGTAATTTTGCATGGTTATTCATAAGGGAAATTGGTCTGAAGTTCTCTTTCTTTGTTGGGTCTTTAGTAGGAATTGGGTAGTGTGCCTTCTGTTTCTATTTTGTGGAATACTTTGGACACTATTGGTATTAGGTCTTCTATGAAGGTCTGATAGAATTCTCCAGTAAAACCATCTGGTCCTGGGCTTTTTGTGGCTGGAAGACTTTTAATAACTGCTTCTATTTCTATAGGAGTTATGGGACTGTTTAGATGGTTTATCTGATCCTAATTTAACTTTGGAACCTGGAATCTGCCTAGAAAATTGTTCATTTCATCCAGATTTTCCAGTTTTGTTGAATATAGGCTTTTGTAGTAGGATCTGATGATTTTTTGAATTTGCTCAGATTCTGTTTTTATGTCTTTCTTTTCATTTCTTATTCTGTTAATTTGGATACTCTCTTTGTGCCCTCTGGTTAGTCTGGCTAAGGGTTTATCTATCTTGTTGATTTTCTCAAAGAACCAGCTCCCGGTTTTGTTGATTCTTTGTATAGTTCTTTTTGTTTTTACTTGGTTAATTTCAGCTCTGAGTTTATTTCCTGTCATCTACTCCTCCTGGATATACTTGCTTCTTTTGTTCTAGAGCTTTTAGGTGTGCTGTCAAGCTGCTAGTGTATGCTCTCTCTAGTTTATTCTTGGAGGCATTCAGAGCTATGAGTTTTCCTCTTAGCACTGCTTTCATTTTGTTCCTTAAGTTTGGGTATGTTGTGCTTTCATTTTCATTAAATTCTAAAAAGTGTTTAATTTCTTTTTTTATTTCTTCCTTGATTAAGTCACCATTGAGTAGAGTGTTGTTCAACTTCCATGTGTATGTGGGCTTTCTGTTTTTTTTTTTTTTTTTTTTGTTATTGAATACCAGCCTTACTCCGTGGTGATCTGATAGGATGCAGGGGAGTAATTCAATCTTCTTGTATCTGTTGAAACCTCTTTTATGACCAATTATATGGTCAATTTTGGAGAAGGTACCATGAGATGCTGAGAAGAAGGTACATTCTTTTGTTTTAGGATTAAATGTTCTATAGATATGTTAAATCTCTTTGGTTCATAATTTCTGTTAGTTTCACTGCATCTCTGTTTAGTTTCTATTTCCTTCATCCGTCCATTGATGAGAGTGGGGTGTTGAAATCTCCCACTTTTATTGTATGTGGTATAATGTATGCCTTGAGCTTCATATAAATTTCTTTTATGAATGTGGGTACCCTTGCATTTGGATCATAGATATTCAGAATTGAGAGTTCATCTTGGTAGATTTTTCCTTTGATTAATATGAAGTGTCTTTCCTTACGTTTATTGATAACTTTTGGTTTAAAGTCAATTTTATTTGATAGAATGGCTACTCCAGCTTGTTTCTTGGGACCATTTGCTTGGAAAATTGTTTTCTAGTCTTTTATTCTGATGTAGTGTCTCTTTGTCTCCGAGGTGTGTTTCCTGTATGCAGCAAACTGCTGGGTCCTCTTTATGTATCCAGTCTGTTAGTCTATGTCCTTTTTTGGGGGGAATTGAGTCCAGTGATGTTGAGATATTAATGAATAGTCATTGTTTTTCCTCTTATTTCTGTTGTTAGAGGTGGACTTATGTTTGTATGGCTATCTTCTTTTGGGTTTTTTGAAAGAAGATTTCTTTCTTGCTTTTTCTAGGTTGTAGTTTATTTCCTTGTGTTGGAGTTTTCCAAATCTATTATCCTTTGCAGTGCTGGATTTGTGGAAAGATATTGTGTAAATTTAGTTTTGTCATGGAATATCTTGGTTTCTCCATCTATGTTTATTGAGAGTTTTGCTGGATTTACTAGACTGGGCTGGAATTTGTGTTCTCTTAGGGTCTGTATGACATCTGCTCAGGATCTTCTAGCTTTCATAGTTGCTGTGGAAAAGTCTGGTGTAATTCTGATAAGCCTGACTTTATATGTTACTTGATCTTTTCCCCTACTTCTTTTAATATTATTTCTTTGTTTTGTACATTTGGTGTTTTGACTCTTATGCAATGGGAGGAATTTATTTTCTGGTTCAATCTATCTGGAGTTCTGTAGGCTTCTTTTATTTCTTTAGATTATGGAAGTTTTCTTTTATAATTTTGTTGAAGATATTTACTGGCCCTTTAAGTTGGGAGTCTTCACTCTCTTCTATACCTATTATCCTTAGGTATGATCTTCTTATTGTGTGCTGGATCTCCTGGATGTTTTGGGCTAGGAGATTTTCATATTTTGCATTTTCTTTGAGTATAGTGTCAATGTTTTCTGTGGTATCTTCTGCCTCTGAGATTCTCTCTTCTATGCCTTGTATTCACTCTCTTTGTGATGCTTACATCTATGACTTTTGATCTCTTTCCTAGCCTTTCTTTCTCTTTGTGATTTCTTTATTGTTTCTATTTCCATTTTTAGATGGTGGATGGTTTTGTTAATTTTTCTACCTGTTTGGTTGTGTTTTTCTGTTACTTTTTAAGGGATTTTTGTGATTCTTCTTAAAGGGCTTCTACTTGTTTACCTGTGTTGTCCTGTATTTCTTTAAGGGAGTTATTTATGTCCTTCCTAAAGTCCTTTAACATCATCATGAGTTGCGATTTTAAATCAAAATCTTGTTTCCAGTGTGTTGCGGTATCCCGGATTTGCTGTGGTGGTAGAACTGGGTTCTGAATATGCCCAACAATCTTCATTTCTGTTGCTTATGTTCTTATGTTTGCCTCTCACCATCTGGTTATCTCCAATGTTAGTTTGTCTTGCTGTCTCTGATTGGAGCTTGTCCCTCCTGTAGGCCTGTGTGTCTGTGGTCTTAGAAGTGAGATCACTCCTAGGATACCAGCTATCTCCAGGCAGGCTTTGGGGTCCAGAGTGCCCTGGAACATCCTTAGCCCTGGGTGCAGATGGAGACAGAAAGGGTCCTGCCCCAGGCTACTCCATGGTTCCGTCGTCCCGTGTACTTCTGGTGGGTCCCTCTTTCTACAGTTATTTGAATGAAAGTGGGGTCTCACCTGTGGGCTTTGGAGTGAGAGTTGTTCTGGGAGTCCAGCTCCTTCCTAGGGTCCGGAAGTCTGTGGGACAGCCTTAGCTCTGGGCACAGATGAAGACCAGAACTGTGGATATTTTCTTAATTAGTGATTCTTGGGAGAAAGCCCAGCCCTTTCTGGGTGGGGTCACCCCAGGTACTGGTTCTATGAGAAAGCAGGCTGAAGAAGGCACATTGAGCAAGCCAGTAAGCAGCACCCCTCCATGGCCTTTGCATCACCTCCTGCTTCCAGGTTCCTGCCCTGCTTGAGTTCCTGTCCTAACTTCCTTTGATGAAGGACCAAGATGGATGCTGTCTTGAGGAGCATTAGAAGTCTCACACGCTGTTGTGACTGTTAGGTAGTTTGCTCTAGTCCTGCCACATGGGAAATGAGAGAGACCCACAGATGGAGGGTATATGTTACCTGTCCTGTTGGTCAGCTTAAATTAGCTGAGCTTTCTGACTAGGCCTTTCTGTATTTTGAGTTAGGTATTTTCACAGTAGGTATATTAATATTATTTTAATTAATCTTAGGGCTCTCAACACAAATGCCTTTTCACCCATCTTTCCAAGTTGTGCCTCATTTTCCTCACAGATATTCTTTTTCTCTATCATGGTAATTTAGAATGAGTTGTTTTAGTCATAATTTTAACAACTTAAGTCAAAACTAGGCTAAAATAACATTAAACATTTTACGTTTTGTTTTTAAAAATAGTGAAGTTTTAAGTGCAAATGTCTGAGAATGGAAGGAATGTAGGTCGAACTGTTAAAGCTGTTCAACGCAGAGAGAGGCCTCAGCAAAGTGGCTTCTCACTGCCTTTATATGGCAGCAGTGGAATCTTAGGACAGACGTAAGTTTGGAGCTTGCTCTGGGTTCTTGTGAATATAATCTAGAGGAAACACAAAGGCATCTTGTTCTGTGTGGTTTTGGTAGGAGTAAATGAGCACTGGGTTGGGGAAATGACTGTAATCTTTGATCCTTTTGTGAGCTGAGATCTACATGAAGATCTGTGTTCAGAGAATTTAGAAGAGAAAGTTGAAGTCATAAAATTTTAATGAGATATTTTTCAGAGACTCAGAGGTAGTTGGAAATGGTTGATAGCACGGAAGAAAAGTTTCTGGATCAAATGTGTATGTCTGTTAATTGTTGTGTATTGCAAGGCTAATTTGAGTGGCTGGTGTATCTTGTGAGAACATGGGTTTAAGAGAAAGGATTTGGTAGTGGAAGAACCAACAACGGAACAGCAGTCAGGAGAGGCCTGGCTGCGGTTTGGGTTTTCTGGGACTTGCAAGTGGGATGCTTGCTCCTCTGCCTCCTATTATTCTTGCCTGTCAAATAATAGATCTGAACTCAGAGGTGCTCTCAATCTCTGACATTCTGCGATTTCAGAATCAAGGCTGTGATTTTAGAATTCTGTGATTTTTAGCAAGCTGGATAAAGCAGTTCGGCTGGTGACATTGCCACATCACTTTGTGTCCTGAGATTAAATGAAAGGATGAGGAGACCTGAACCGTATTTCCGGTTCTCCCACTCGCTAGCTTTGTTGTAGACATTTTCTGAGATATTATGTGGGAGTCAGAAAGAGCTACGTCCTTTTCCAGTGTTTCACCCAAGATGTTCATGCGTAAATGTGTGACGCATGTAGTACGCTATGTTATGTGGAAAGGAGATCTGCATGTAGAATTACACTAAAAATCCCACCACAGAGATTGTATGGGACCACGATTCCATGAATGCAGAAAGAAAGATAGATTGGTTGATTTCTGAGGGTGGAGGAAAGATGGAAAATATTCAAAATATGTGAAAGAGGAGACCCACCATCTTTGGCTCTGGGGATCAAGGAAGTCTTCTGCATAATTTGTCAAGTCATTTGGAGAGTTTGGAGGAGGTAGGAGAGGCACTTAACTTCCTGACAGTCAACAGGAAATGGGGCAACTCCAACAACCCTGAATCCTGCCAAATACCAAAATGAACAAATAAATGGATTTTTCCCTCTCGAGATGCCAAAAAGATGATGAAACCCCGCTGAAGCCATGGTACTGGCTTAGTGAGATTCATATTAGACCTCAGATTTCAATTGATCTGTTAAAAGATCATAAAGTTAGGTTATGTAAGTCTGTGAATTTTCTGTAAATGTATTATAGTATCAACAAAACACTTGCACAAGTACTAATGTGCTCCATCTGTAAATGATAGAAATGTCTCCATCTGTCACTCAAAGATCAAGAGGTAATAGGTAGTTCCATTGAGTGTGACACATAAGGGCCTCTGAGTCACTCCTCCAGAAAGTTCAGTCCTATAGAAGTTAAAATCACTCTTTCAAAGTCTCTAAAAATTGACCACATATTTACAAAGATTCAAGAACATTTTCAAGAAATATAGCTGTATCTTGCTTATAAAATTGAATTTTATAGGTTTTAATTTGTCTTACTTTCATTCTCATCTCAGCTGTGAGGTAGCCTTAAAAAAACAAAGAAAATTAAGAAGGAAGAAGTGATAATTAGAGGAAGAAGATAAAAAAAGATATGATCTACTAAAAAAACAAACCAAAATAGCAGACATTGGCCCTTTCTTATCAATCATCACATTCTATTTAAAAGATTAACCCTCCAATAAAGTCTGGAAAAATGGATGAAAAGCTAGGTTCGCTGTGTTTTGATGATAGGAGACACTCTTCAGTTTTGAAAACCCAGATAGATTGAGAAGATATACCATACAAACAGTAACCAAAGCAGTGGTGTAGCTATGTTAAGAAAAGATGAAGTAGACTTCCAAAAATATATTGTAATTTTTTATAATGATAATCAACATATGAGGAAAGCAAATCTAACACCTGTGCTGGCTTGTCTTGTGTCAACTTGACACACAAATAGAATTATCAGAAAAAGAGGGAACCTCAGTTGAGAAAATGCCTCCATAATATCTAACTGCAATACATTTTCTTAATTAGTGATTGACAGTGAAGGGCTTAGCCAAGTGTGGGTGGTGCTACCCCCTTGGATGATGGTCTTGAGTTCTATAAGGAAGCAGGTTGAGCAAGCAAGCCAGTAAGAATAAGCAGCACTCCTCCATGGCCTCTGCATCAGTTGCTGCGTCCAGGTTCCTTCCCTGTTTGAGTTTTTGTCTTGACATCCTTCAATGAAGAACAGCAATATGGAAGTGCAAGCCATTCAACCCTTCCCTCCCCATGTTCAGGGTGTTCCATTGCAGCAATAGAAACCCTTTGACATGTTGGTACCAGCATAGTGGGATACTACTGTGACAGACCTAACCATGTTTGTAGGAGGAGTATGGAAAGACTTTGGAACTTTGGACTAGCAAAGCCATTGAGTGTTCAAAGTGGGATATTCTGTGGGAGCTTGGAAAATAAGAATGTTGAGAGCAGTGTAGAGGATGGAGACTCTGCTTGTGAAGTTTCACAGGGAGGTTTAAAGACTCTATTAGAGCCATTTGCTACTTTGATGTAAGATTCTGTCATACTGACTAGCTGGAGCTGAAGAATCATCTTGATACCATGAAGAGAGTCTGTGAGAGGTGTCTTAGTTAGGGTCTTATTGCTGTGACACCACGACCAATGTAAGTTTTATAAAGGACCGCATTTAGTTTGGGCTGGCTTACAGGTTCAGGGGTTCAGCCCATTATCATCAAGGATATGTCTTCTAACTGGGCTGCCTTGTCTGGCCTCAATGGGAGAGGAAGCACCTAGCCTTGCAGAGACTTGAAGTACAGGTTGGGGGGATACCTAGGGAGGGCTCCACCTTCTCAGAGGAGAAGGAGAGAGGAGATGGCAGAATTGTGGGAGGGGTGACCTGGAGGGGGGTAGTGAGTGGGATGTAAAGTGAAGAAGTAAAAAAAAAAAATTAAAAAAAGGAAATTAACTGAAGTAGCCAATGGGATCCAGCCATTAAGAGGCATCACTCCATACACACACACACACACACACACACACACACACACACACACACACACACACTCATATTCTGGTTTGGCTCAATCACCTGTCTCATCAACTCCACAAAGGTTCATGCATAAATACATACTTATGCACACATATCTACCCACTTACGTATGTACATACATATAGACAGACAGATATGTTTCTATCTCTATCTCATTTGGGGGATGGGCAGAGCCCACCAAGCTATCATTTTATATCCTCTCTCTATCTTTTTATACCTTCTTAAACAAAAGTTGTTTTAGAAAATTACCTCCTAGATTCAAGGTTCACCAAAGGGGAAGTTACAGAAGGCTGTTGATATTAAGGTCAAAACAATCTTTAATTCTATAAGCTCATTTTATCAGTTTAAAACAACAGTTTCACATGGCCTTGCTTTATCAGAGTGAACACTGTAGCTTCATCCTTGGGCCTGACATAGAATGAATATTTGTCCTTGATCACAAATTTGTCCCAATCCTATTTCTCTTTTTAGTATAATAGTGAAACTCATTGTATTCCTCATTATGCAGCCTTTACTTGCTATTCTATGAGAAGTGAGCATATTCTATTCTTTATTCTAACCTTATTGCATGTTTCTGGCCACACAACTAAAATCATCTCCTAAAACTTCATTCCTAGAATTATTTGAAAAATAATCAGGAATCCTATAGAGCAATTCATCTAAACAGCATTAATTCATAAAAGATCATCTTCATGTTGATCTGTAGGGAATCTGCCTAATAGGGTGGGCTGATCCCCAGGAATCATTAGGCTATGTAATAATGACAGGAAAGGCATAGCAGTAGCAAGACACAATCCTGGGATGAAGCCTCTGAGGACCCAGCATTCTTAGAGCTCCTTCATCTCAGACCATGCAAAAAAAGAGGGCCATCTTCAGAAAAGTCACTTGCAAGTCTTTAGCCTTTCCTAGATGGCTTCTGACCCAAAATATTCCTATATGGCTTTCTGTAATCATGGACATGGCCTATTTCTGTAATGTTCAGCAGTACACTAATGTAACTAGTAATTTATTACTGAGCATCTAAAATGTTTAGTATAGAGGAACTGAAATTCAATTTATTTGAATATTAACAAATTTGATTTTAAATTATTAGTGCTTAGCAATAGTAAGGGTTCAGTCCTTCTTAAAATGGGGAACAAAAATATTCATAGGAAGAAATATAGAGACAAAGTTTGGAGCAGACACTGAAGAAAAAAGGCCATTCAGAGACTGCCCCATATACATACAGCCACCAAACCCAGACAATATTGCTGATGCCAAGAAGTGCATGCTGACAGGAGCCTGATATATGTCTCCTGAGAGGCTCTGCTAGAATATGACAAATAAAGAGGCAGATGCTTGCAGCCAACCATTGAACTGAGAATGGGTCTCCATTAAAGGAGTTAGAGAAAGGATTGAAGGAGCTGAAGTGGTTGCAACCCCATAAGAACAACAATACCAACCAACCAGAGCTCTCAGGGACTAAGCCACCATCCAAAGGGTACACATGGACAGACTCATGGCTCCAGCTGCATATGTAGCAGAGGATGGCCATGTTGGGCACCAACGGGAGGAGAAGCCTGGGTCCTGCCAAGGTTGGACCCCACAGTGTAGGAGAATGCCAGGGTGGGGAGATGGGAAGAGGTGGATGGATGGGTCGGAGAACACTCTCATAGAAGAAGGGGGATGGGGGATAGGGTAGGGGATTTATGGACAGGAAACCAGGAAAGGGGATTACATTTGAAATGTAAATAAATAACATCCAATAAAATATATTTAAAATAAAAAAGAGGCATCACTCCATGAATTCTGCTTCAGTTCCTGCCTTAACTTTCCTCAAAGATTGACTAAAAGTGTAGATGGAATAAACCTCTTTCCCATAGAATTGTTTTAGCCCCTGGTGTTTGTCACAGAAACAGGAAACAGTCTAAGATATATGTTTATAATGAAGATGATAGCTGCAAGGGATGCTTTCAAAAACATTTTTCCAATCACCGGTGCCTTTAGTTGTATTAAAAAAAACATTTTGAAGGACATAAAAGAGATAGATTCATTTTTGAAACAATTTCTCTTTTTATTATCCATTTTTTTTAAAAGTTTTGGTGTACATTCTACATAGTTAATACAAACTAAAAGCAGGGTAGGTGTGATGTTCCAGGAGTCTAGCATTTAATTTCTCACCCACCCACTTCTGATTGTCTGTGTGTCTGCCATCACTTATTTTTTAATAGCACTTATAATGAATGATTTAAATGATAGCAGTTATTGAAGAAAATGACAAAAAAAAAGATCAGTGCTCACATACAGTTTCAGAAGAATTCAAAGGCTAAACGAAGCAGGTTTTAGATTCCCCTTTTAGAACTAGAAGCAGAAATTGGGGTTTTTTTCAAAACGAGACATGGGTCTTTATTGCCTGTACATCTTTTTATCCCTTCCCCATATAATCTCAGTCACCTTTTCTCTGAAGACATTGGCATGGATCTAGCTAGAGAAGAAATGTTATATGGCGATGAATTGTCCTTAGTATTTGTTAGAAAGTGGCCAACCATCAACTCACATGAATGATTTGGTTTCCTCTCTACTAGATTACAAGGGCAAATACCCATCAGTAAGAGCCCTGGCTTATTTGCTTATCTTTTTGCTGTGAATTGTAAGTCACTGGAGCATTTCTACCTTAGCCACTGAAAAGGGTTGCTTTACATACAGTAAATAAGTTATCTTCTTTTTATAGGTTATCTTTTTATTGCTGATGAAATTGTTTCATCTTATTTTGCTGACTTTCCATCTAGACTGTTAATATTTACTTAGGTCTTTTGCTAACATTCTTCTTTTCCTGAATGATTTTGGATATTTTCTTTATGTTATTGGATAATATCGAGTTAACATTTTTTTTTTGCCCACAACCTATACCTGATATTTTTGTCTATAATATGTGTTTATTCACCTATGACAAATACTTATTCAATGCTTTCTCTCAGTCTGACATTATGGGAGCAAAAATCTAATTGCAAACTTTTGAGTAACTCACCCTCTTCTTGAAGGATCAAAACTTAGTAAAGTAGAAATGCATTTCCCATATATGTTTCTATTAATGTGCATTAATCATGTAATTTAATTACATTCAGTGTGGAATTTCCATGTGTGCATAGAATATGCCCTGATCATATCCACTCGTGTTCCACCCTTGCCATCCAGGGGTTCCGGTAGTCACTATGGAGACTATATTTTTAAAATTACAGAGACATTTGAGAACACCTGTGCAAAGGTGAGAAAAGCTAAGCTTCAGACTGTATAGGTGACTTATTTAAAGCCATAGTGACTCTAGTATAGCATGCTACTTTATCATTCAATAGAGGAATTTGACTGCAAGACTCTGTGTGGTATATGGTTAAACATAAAAGTGTATGAGTCCAGCAAAGGGTGGTTTAGTAAGTCAACTATTTGTACTAATTTTGTTGAGAGCAGATGAAGTAAGGCATTATGGGAAGTGAGATCTGAGCTGTGCAGGAAAGAGTGAAGTGGCAGGGACAGAGAGGTCCTCCAGATTAGAAGCCCTAGTGAACGTAGAAACTGACATGCTGGTATTGTTCACCAATAAATTTCAGTTTTGGAAGAGGCTGCTGGACGTTTTAGCTCATGTCTGAGTTATATGCACCATCTAAACATGGAGGTTTTATGAAGACAAGAAAGAGCTCAGCGTCTTGAGTAAGAGGCAATTGGCTTCCAATCTGGTGCCTCTGCAGAGAGACCGAACACCCTCAGGTAAGTTTCTTAACCTTCGAAGTCTGCTTCTTTCTCTGCAAAGATCCTCCTCATGGGGCTTTAACAGATTAATTGAAGAAATCTGTGGAAAGAGCCAGGCATGTGCTAGGCAAAATACACATTAATAAAAAGCCTATGTGGACAATTTATTTTTACTTTCTTAGGTTTTAAGCCTTTATGAAGAGGGTGAGTTACGCCAAAGTTTGCAATTGAGTTTTCATTTCCGTAATGTTAGATTGAGAGAAAGCACTGAATAAGCATTTATCATAGATGATAAACACATATTATAGATGAAAATACTAGTTGTAAGTTGTAAACAAAAATGATAACTTGATAAAACCCAATAGCATAAGGAAAAAAATAATATATTAAAACATTCAGAAGAAGAATAGCAGCAAAAGGACTAAATGAATATTAATTAATTTAACTACAATTTAAATTAATTTAAATACAAATTTGAGGAGTATATGTAGCATATAACAGGCACTTAGTAAATAACAGATATTATTAGTTTTATACCCTGCAGAACTTCTGGCTACAGCTCTCAACATATCATGGGTGCATAGTTATTATTTATTATTCTAAATAAACCAAGGAAACTAAATTTAAAACCAAGAATTCTTAGAATTTTCCCAATACACATCCCAGCTGATACCATCTACAACACTGAATTTTATACTGAATTAAAGGATGTGGTACATTTAGATGGTGTATTCTTTAGTTCAAGTCTAAGCTCAAACTTATCAGTGTATGCCCTTGGGAAAATCAGATGGCCTCTCTAAGCCATCTTAGAGACTTTTTTTGGAGGGGGTCATCTAAGTGATCATCAAAGATAAATTTCTTTTTCTTTTTTTATTTATTCTTCTCTCATACAACACATCCTGTCCAAAGCTTCCCCTCCCCCAACTCCTGGTAGTCCTCCAACCTCCACTTCTCCCCTCTTCAAGATCCAATGATACCAACGGAACACAGCATAACAGTATTCAATAAAACTAGGTACAAACCCTCATATCAAGCTGGATGAGGTAACCCAGTGGGAGGAAAAGGATTGCAAGAGCAGGTGAGAGAGTCAGAGACTTCCTGACCTTACTGTTAGGGTCCCTTAAACATTCTGAGCTACACAACCACAGCATGAATGCAGTGGACCTTGTACAGACCCCTGTAGGCTCTGTGATTGCTGCTTCCAACTTGGTGAGCCCTATGAGCCCAGTTTAGCTGATTCTGTGGGCTGTTTTCTCCTGGTGTCCTCCACCCCTCCTACAATGAAAAAAAGAAAAGATTAATATTTATCATCATATAGATCTGATAAGGGAATTCCAGCTTTCAGTCATCAATTCCATATCAAATAAGGGTTTATCAGCATCTATTCCTAAATCATCCATCTAGACTTGTTGGCTATGTCCGCTATCATCAATCATCAATCAGCATGCACTGTCATTCCCACCAGAAGTTCTTCAGAGGCAAAGACTTGGTCTAATTGCTGTTCCATGTCTATATATTATTCAGTAGTACAACAGACAGTTTGCAGCGGACAGGCCACAGAGGGACTAAGTGTCCCAGAAATCTTGCATTTTGTTCGTGGCCAGATTTGGGGACAACAGCACTTAGAACACAACAAACACAATAACCACACACAACGTTTAAAGGGCAAACATTGAACTCAGCGCTTTTCTGGGTTCTTCATACATTTTCCCTCATTCGATCTGAAGAGGCTGTGAGCAGATATTATTTTCTCCACTTTTCAGATGAAGAAGCAGATGTCTAAAGGAGACTCACTCCAGGATACTGAACCAGTAAGCCAAATACGGGGGGGACCGGGAACAGGTGCTTCTCACTCAGGGTGCTGGTTACTGTCCCACATCACCTCCTGTGTAAGCCTAATCAGATGTCATATGCTCAATGGGGGCTTGAGCAAAATATATAGAATAAGATGGCAGGTAGGGTTTTCTAGAATCCAGGCTACCTTTGTCTTCATCACCAGCATTTTGCAACACTGGAAGGTATTTCTCCATTTCCGACCCACATGTTTTATTCCGACCTAGACTTTAGGATTCAGCCAAAACTGAGCTTGAACTCTTATCTCTTCTTCACAATGTAGAGTTTATCAGACACCGTTCCCTAGCCATCTCATTCAAAGGTTCCTCTGAAATGCTTACCGTGATAAAGAATGTGAAGGGGCATTGTTATAAGATTTAAGCTGATGTACCTAGAAAACTGTGCTAATTATGACTATTGTAGAAATAAAAACCATTGGTAAGTTTTAGCAAAACACTATAGCAGAGTGGTTTGGACAAAATCCAGGCTGCTCACTTGTTAATATACCATTTATACTCACAAAATCAAACCTTAGACTGTACACCAATTTCCCCCTCTAAAACCATGTGTTTTCTAAGCTGTCTCCCCTCCATAGCCTTCCTTGATAATTACTTGCCAAATAAAAATGTCTGAGGCTCTTGGTAACATTTGAAATGCCAGTACAGAGAATCAACTGCTTTGAATGACAGCCCCGTTCAATCAATTTCACATGAAGAAGCTGTTTTCTACTGTTTAGAAAGATTACAGATAGAGGCCAGGGATCCTGCCATTCCGTGCACTCCCTGGCTTTCTGTCTTGGTTGGTTTGCCCTGGGTTACTCATGCTTTCTCTGGTGGCCCCAGTAAGTAATGCCCCAATATTTTTTTTATCTTTATTAGCTTGAGTATTTCTTATTTACATTTCGATTGTTATTCCCTTTCCCAGTTTCTGGGCCAACATCCTCCTAACCCCTCCCCCTGCCCTTCTATATGAGTGTTCCCCTCCCCATCATCCCCCCATTACCGCCCTCCCCCCAACAATCACGTTCACTGGGGTTCAGTCTTATGCCCCAATATTTAAAAATTCTATATTTTGCCATGATTGTCACATACTGTCCTAACCCTTGGTGCTTTATTTCTTCTCAATATGACTAATCATGCACAGGATTATCTACTATAGCATCTATCTACCTTTATTTTATTTTCCCTTTTATTGTCAAACCAAAATGACCCCATGGCCAATTGGAACTGTAGGCAACTGCCAAGAGGGCTGGCTGTGTTAGGGGGATAAGACAGCACTACCTACATGCAGTAAAACACACAACCCATTTATCTCCCAACACTTTCATCAGTGACTTCCAGATGGGTACTGAGGGCAGAAGCTGGCCATAGTATAAGATCTCAGTGTTTCCGCCAAGAGGCAATAGTGCAGCTGTTGGGCAAGTCTCTCCGTCTCTGCTTCCATGGCTGATCCATTCATGATAGCAGGTCCAGAAACCCTAGTTCCCCAAATCCTGGAGATTAGAGAAAAGCCAGCCTTTCTTAGGAACATGGGAAGCTGGTTCCCCTCTACCAAAAAGTTATTTTCCTCATCACTGATAGAAGGGACAAATGACTAGTTGAGGTGCCTATGCTAACATCAAAGCCAGTGCTGGCCTCCAGGCTCCCTCAGAATCACAAGCACCTGTTAGACATTTCAGACTCCATGCTAGCATCCTAGCTCTTCTCATCTCTTCCCCTACCCTGAACTCCTCCTGGGCTTCTCTGTCCCCAGTTACTAACGCTCCTCATAACCCTGCTATTTTATTTGTGCACCCTCTTTTGCCTGCTCTTTCTCTGTCTCCCTCCCCTCTACGCTATTCCCTATCCCTGCCCTGCTCCTACTTCTCTCATGGTCAGGTCCAGGCCGCTGCCTGTGTTTAGTCTACTTTTCTCTGTTCTCTGGACTCTTACAGATGCCTCTGACTGCTCTCTCCTACTACAATAAAAACCTTCTGCTTAATATACCATGCAGCGGTCATGTCCTCACTTTGTACAGTATGCTTATTTTGTAGGATTATTGTGAAGGTCATCTGAGACCAGGGTCATGAAAATAGTCTATAAATTCTATTTATAAGGTTGACTATTTCATTGCTAGAACTTGTAATTGCAAAAAAAAAAAAATCAAACAAAAAATAAAACCTCCAAATCCCATGTCTTAGTTAGGATTTTACTGCTGTGCACAGACACCGTGACCAAGACAACTCTTATAAGGGCAACATTTAATTGGGGCTGGCTTACAGGTTCTGAGGTTCAGTCCAGTACCATCAAGGCAGGGACTCAGTAGCATCTAGGCAGGCATGGTGCAGAAGGAGCTGAGAGTTCTGCATCTTAATTTGAGGGCTGCCAGTGGAAGACTCACTTCCAGGCAGCTAGGGTGAGGGGAGGGTCTTAAGACCATGCCCACAGTGACACATCTACTCCAATAAGGCCATACCTCCCAACAGAGCCCTCCCTAAGGATATACAAACCATCACACCCCAAGCCCAAAATACCTCTGCTAGTTCAAAGTCTGCTTTTCTTTATGTTCATTGCTTTTAGATCTAATAACAAATAATAATAATTTATCAGCAACAGCAGTGATAATGATAAAAATGACATGAGCTATTTACTAAGAACATAGATCTTCATGGAATAGCATGACTTTTGAAACTAGACACATATACAAACTGGCAGATGGAAAGAGAGTCACTGATAGAAAGCTTACAGAGGCCCGTCATGTTTATTAATCCTTGGTTGTGATCTGGAAAATCAAGATCTCAACTGGAAATGTGGTCCACTCTGATGAGAGTTCAGTTGTAGAACTGCTGCAAACGTGTGGACAGTCTGTGGATAGTTACCAGGTGATGGAGAAGCATTTAGAGGTTGAGAACTAGGGTCAAAAGGAGGGAGCTAAGACCTGGGACTCCAGCCTTCTGAGAAGGGTGTGTTCTCAGGAGTGGCTGTGGTAAAGAAACATACTTCAGCCAAACTGGCCCAGCAGACAGACAGAGGGAATGAACATTCAGATTGTTTCTGTTGTTTGCTCTTCTGGCCATTGTCTCTCATAGGCCATGTCTAATCAGAAGCTAAAAGGCCAGTGAGGTCAGGGGCCATAATTCAATGCAGGGAGTACTGGACGATTAATGGAAAATACCAGCTCAGCATCACGAGAAACTCCGGCACAAAAGAGGCATTAAGCATGACAGGCAGCAAACAAGTGAACAATTAAATATATGACCTTGTTCTAGAGTTGGAATGGTTCAAACTCTTCTTTTGTGATTTGTGCTTAGGCTAGATGTATTTTGTTAGTATTATATTCTAGTTTTCTTTCTATTGCTGTGATAAACTCCGTGACCAAAAACAAGTTGGGAAGGAAAGGTTTCTTTCAGCTTATAGTTTATAGTCCATCATAAAGGAAAGTCAGGAACTGAAGCAGAGAACATGGAGAAATACTCCTTTACTGACTTGCTTTTTTATACCACCCAGGACCATCTCTTCATGGGATGGCCGAGCCCTTGCATTAATCAAGGTTCTCTAGAATCACAGAACTTATGGAATGTCTCTATGTATTAAGGGAAATTATTGTAATGGCTTACAGTCTGTAGTACAACTATCCCAATGATAGGTAGCTGTGAATGGTAAATCCAAGAATCTAGTAGTTTCCTAGTCCCACTAGGCTAGTTGTTTCACCTGGTTTTCTGTATAAGCTGAAATCCTGAAGAAATAGGTTCCAACAGATGTGCTGGCAAGTATGAACAGGCAAAGAAGAATGAATCCTCCTTCTTCCAATGTCCTCATGTAGGCTTCCAGCAGAAGGTACGGCCCAGACTAAGGTGCACCACCACACCTGGATCTAGAACTTTGTTTTGTCCCAGACTGGCCTTGAATTCAGTGATCTGCTTGCCTCAGTCTCCTGGGATTAAAGGCATGTACTATGTTGCCTGGACCTAAGCTTTTCATAGCTACTATATCTCAAGATCGCAATGTCAAGGTCTGGGTAGAGGCCTTTGCCTTCCAGCCTCAAGATCTGGAATACAGGTGTGCCCTCCATTTCTGGATTACAGTTCATTTCAGATGTAGTCAAGTTGACAATCAGAAATAGCAATCACAGCCCTTTTCTATCAATCATTAATAAAGAAAATGCCCTTACAGACTTACATATAGAACAATCTGATAGAGGCATTTTCCCAGTTGACAACTAGTTTGGTCAAGTTGACAAGGAGTCAACTTGTATATGTGTATGTATATGATGCATATGTATACTGAATGCATAAAATGATTTGATTCATATATACATAATAAAATGATTATTACAATCTAATGAACAGATCCTTTATCTTACTTGAGTGTGTGTGTGTGTGTGTGTGTGTGTGTGTGTGTGTGTGTGTGTTAGGACCAGTGAGGATGAAAATGGTGGTAGAGAGACCATACTTTGGGAACTACTACTTTGTCTCTCTGAAATTCCTCCCCAGGCATTTTCGAGAGTTAAAGGTGGGCAGTCACATGGAGTTCTCAGGGAAGGTGTGCCACATCGTGAATCCTCACAGCTTCTGCCAGAACACGATAGCTATGAAGACCACAGCTGCTCCTGTGCTCTGCCAGGTCTCCTTGGTGATTCTTTATCACACATAAAGTGAGATATTCAGAACAACACAATCTGACTTAATTGAACAATATAATTACTTCTCTGGGAGGAATTCACACTTTATAGAAGCTTGATAATTCAAAGAGATCTGTAATTTGATGACTATTGGGTACTATGATAAAGAGATATAACAGACTTCCTGCAATTTGTGGTGGCAGGAACGTATGAGCAGGGGACAGACTGAGTAAGCGCTCTGCTGTGTCATTTCTGAGTGGTGTCATCTGCTACTTAGATGATTCCATGATCTTTCAGAAGTTCTAAGATTTTCCATAACATCTTCCGTAGGAGTCGGTGCATGGTCTGGGTGTAGCGCAGGGCAGCTGTGGCTGCTTATGTGTATGGGATCTTTGCAAGTCTGGCATTTGTAAACTTGGGCAATGTTTGCACTGTGCTTATTTATTCAATCATGTAGCAGAAGATGCAGGGAAGATTCATTTGAAAAGTATGCTTTCCGATTTCATGCCGAGAATAACGCAGGAAGTTCATGTAACACAATTATAATAAAATAGTAGCAAAACAACATTTTGTTTTAAATTGCAGAATTAGCAAGTGGAAGATGAGCTGGAAGCCAGTCTCCTGGAAACCCTTTGAATAGGATTTTGATTTAGAGAATTTGACTTGACGGCTATATGGACCTAATTTCTGAAGTAACCCGAGAGTATACATCAAGAACAAAAATAGTCTAATGAACAACAGTTTCGGCTGCGGACTCACCAGCCATCTTGAGAAAATGAATATTGACATGCACGTGAATGACACCGTGGTGTTTCCAACTCAGTACCGTGTTCTGCTGTAAAACTGCCAGTTATTAAAATTAGGATTAGTTAGAAACTGTCGAAATCCTTAAATTTTTCCTGCTTGAAAAATCCAGAAGACATCAAGACTTTTCTAGAAGTTGACGGAAATTAATGTCAGTGACAGAAATCCAGTGGATGTAATTAGGGGTCCCCAGGCAGTGCTCATTAGTGTGGTTGGTTGATGAAATTTCAGCTGCAGTGAATTAACTATGTGTCCGCAGCTATTTTTTTTCTAAAAGGAATTACAAAATGTCTACAACTGCTTTTTGTTAGTATTTTTTTTTCCACGAACAAAAAAAATATTTAAAATCCTTTTGTCATGAGGAAAGAAATCGCCATTTGGGGACACATTTCTTTAAATGTCTGTGTGTTAAGCTTGGCTAAGCGATACAAGAGTGATCCTTCTCCCAGGAGGGAGAAGCTTTCATTGGCTCTGTGAAGCTGTTCTGTTTCACATGTCACATTTGTCAAATCTTCTAATTCTGTTTTTTTTTTTAACTATTTGTGTCTCCTTCAGATTAAAACAAAACAAAACAAAGCCCCTCTCAGCTAGACTGAACTCTATTCTACTGACAGATTCTCGAGGTAGGTAGGAACATACTTGCCAGTTGTTAAAATGTGATCGACACTTGTTGCCTTTTTATGTTCCATCCTGAATGTCTGTATTACTGACCCTTGAAGGTTTATGGGTAATTTTAGCGACCTAAGCACGGGAGCCAGTATTCCAGAAGTGTTCTTGCAAAGTGTGGTAATTGGGCAAGCAGTGTAGGATATGACACTTGCTCACACCTAAAGCTCTTAAATGCTTCTTAGATTATGTTACAAGTTTGTGTTCTGGGATCATATATGTGTGTTGTGTGTGTGTGTGTGTGTGTATATATGTATAATATATATGTATGTATATATGTATATATACAAAATATAACATTGTATGTAATATAATTATATTATAGCTATATATTACATATTAATGATATATATCACATATATATCATAGAATATATCACATAAAATATATGTGTTCGATTATGTATATATACATACATATGTATATGCAGATATATAGTTGTATATGTATCAACTAAGAACAAGAGGCCACGATTTAGAAAGGGAACAGGGGAGGCACATGGGAAGGGTTGACTTAAGGAAAGGAAAGAGAAAATGGTGTAACTATATTTTAATTTAAAACAAACAAACAAAAAAAACCCTAAGGAGTTCAGCTCAGCTTCACTATTTCTGCAAGATGCAGAAAGTGTTGCAAAACTTTGGGATAATTTAATTGGTGCAAAGGCAATACAAATTGTGAACTAAATCAGGAATCAAATATTCGGGGAAATGCACATAGGTAGAAACTGTAACAACATCTCCATTCAGCGTTAACTCATTTGATTGGAGCATTTGAAATCATGTTGCCACCCCTAAATATTTCTAAATTTGACAAACTCTCACAGTGTGGAATTTGCTCTGAAAACACTAAGGCACAGAAAACAAGGCAGCCGTGGCTCTAAGGTACCGAGAGGCCAAATCTACTCCATCTTGGGACCAGCCTCCGTCTTAAAAGAAAAAAAAAATAAGCCTGAGAACTTGACCCACAGATGAACCCAAGCTGTACCCACGTACCAAAAAGGACCCCACGCTTGTCCTTGGCCAGAGTTACTTCCTGGCTACTGCCTAACAATGGTTAATCAAAGATTAGTCTGATTGTTGTAAATGTACTCTCAGACTGTGATTGTGCACGGTCTTGCTCCAGAGCACCCACCTGTGGGCTTACAATCGCCATTCTACTAGATACTTGCCAGGCTGGACACCCCCTCACTCACTCTCATCCCCTATACAACTTTGTCCGCCGAGGGTTCGAGGCTGCTCCGCCTTCCCATCCTGCTGTGTCAGGGTTGGGTTGGAAGAGAGCTCGAGCCCCTCTTTGTAATAGACTATGCGATTACACCAGCAACAGCTCCTTCGTGGTCTTTTAGGGTGCACGACCACGTTCTGGAACAACAGTACCACTCGCTAGCAAGTTTGTGTCTCCTTTCTCTCATCTCTCCATGTTTCTTCTTCTTTACTCCTTTACCCACTTGAATTAACAGCTTGAGGCATTAGATATACACCAGGTAATTTAGCTAGGAATGTACTATTCAAACAGATATTAGTGAGTTGATAAAATTATGCAGCCATCACGTTCCAAGTTCCTCTGTCTGGAATGCACTCTGCGTCTTACACTCTGTCCAGGCTGCCAGTGAGCGGCTCTCTCTCCACACTTTCGCCTGTTCATTTTGGGTGGATGGAATGCAACAATATGCAGTCATTTTTGTCGGGCTTTTCTTACATGGAATACCGTGTTGGAGATTCAGGAATAAATGTGAATCTGCAGTTTCTTTCCTGTAACTTGACAACTTCCCACCGTAGATCCCTTCTAGTTCCCAGTTCCTTTAAATAGTTCTGTTATGAATAATTGCTTGTAAGGCTCTGTGCTTACATGTTTTCGTTTCTTTTGCATACACACTTGTGTGTGGAATCACTGGGCTACACTGAAAGAACATTTTTGTTGTTGTTTCAAGACAAGGTTTCTCTGTATAGCCCTGGCTGTCTTTGAACTCGTTTTGTAGATCAGGCTGGTCTCAAACCCACAGAGATCTGTCTGCCTCTTCCTTCCAAGTGCTAGAATTAAAGGCACGCGCCGCCACCACCACCCTGCTCCAGAAAGAATATTTTTTAACAACAACAACGACGATGACGACAAAAAGCCCTCAGCCATTTATGTTTTTAAAGGTTAAGTACCATTTTACATCTCTTCTAGCAGTATATATGGGTTCTAGATTCTCCACATCCTAACAACTTGGAATGTCCACCATTTGACCTGCATGTTTGTGAAGTAACTTGTGAAGCCCACTTCTTCTTCTTTTTTTCTTTTAGAGGCTACCTGGTGCTTCAGATACATGGTTTCTCTCAAACCTCATTGTTGATAAGTCCTTACAGTGGACAACTAACCAAGACACAGTGCTGGGGTGGATTCAAAACCTAATTAGCAATCCTTTGACTTCTTTCCTTAGACCCTGATGGTTGTGCCTACAGATACCCTCATTTAACACATAGTAGAGTAGAAAAAGCAACTTTGTGGGGGGGGGGCAGAAAGGGTATCTGCCTGGTAGTGTCTCAGAGGTGATGGTTCTTTTAAAATGATAGACATTTCTCCAAGTGCTTACCTCCCAGGCGCCTAGAGAGGAGAAGTGGAGGATCCGTGCTTTTGCACCTTTTTTCTGAGATGTTTTCCAGTGTAGCCTGGCTGGCCTGGAACTTGCATGTAGGCCAGGATGACCTCCACCTTGTATTGATCTTCAGGCCGCTGCCTCCCCAGTGTTGCAATTACAGGCGTGTGTCACCGAATCTGCTGGCTTTCCCGTATGCCTCTGGCTATGAGGGCTGCATTACCTTTGCCCTAGTCTGTCCTTCTCTTGGTTTGTATTCTCTGCCTGAGGCACAGGCTTGTGAAGCTGGGCTTCTCTTGTCCCCCAGTTCTCTACAGATCTGGGAGCCCTACCCACATGCCCAGAAGAACCACATCCTGAGCTTTAAAGAAACGCCCAGGATCCAGTTCCATCCTAGTACATTTAGACCAGAACCCCAAATGACCTTGGGAATGCAACACGTCCTCTGAACACACTTTCAAATTTCAGTACTTGAGGTTGTAAAGAAGAAGCGAGCCCAAATAATTTTTAAGACAGATGAACATGTTGTACCTGAAAGCCATGCTTTTGAAGTGGTTGGGAAGTCGTAGACCTGAACTTGGACTCAGACCAGGGCGAAGATTCCAATGGGTTCTTGGTGAGTGTTTGTAAGGCAGTTGCTCCCAGCTTGGGCCTCTTTGGCTATGGCCTGGGGCTTATATTTGCAGCTGGAGACTAGGATCGAGGCAGTGACACACTCAGGCACATTTTAAAACGATACACTTCACATCAATTATTTCTTTTCAGCAAATCCTGTGCTTTCTTTTTTGATCAATAATTGGGCTAAGAACAATTCTGCTTAGGGACAAATTCTGTCCATTCCAATGAAGAACTACTTGTTGTCATCTGCTTTAGTGAACCTCAACATTCTCCTCTGCATAATGGGCATAAAAAGCACCTCCCTCTGGTCTCATGATAATTAAAGACAGAAAGAGTATGAAGCTCTTGCCACCCTTATTAGGTATTGGGCACTTTAAGAGTGTTGGGAATAGGCTACTTTAGAAGTCTAGTGAGATGGGGGTTCTATGATTGAAGAAATAGTTGTACCCTAATTGTCTATTTTAATAAATAGTAACCTTAAACATAGTGTGGTGTTAACACTTAGAAACATGAATACTGGTAGTGGGGAAGCTGGGGCAGGTGGAGCTGGAGGTTCAAGATGGCCTGGGCTACACAGCAACATCCACACGTGGCAAGAGAAAAAAAAAGGAGAGAGAGAGAGAGAGAGAGAGAGAGAGAGAGAGAGAGAGAGAGAGAGAGAGAGAGAGAGATTTGTTATTTGTTGAAGTTTTGGCTGGAAGTTTAATACAGCCACACAATTAATGTTGGACTTCTGTTTTAGGTCAACTAAATGTTAATATTTGGAAGCACCTTTATTTGTGTTTTGTTTTTTATTCTTGATATTTGCTTCCACATAGCCATGTAAAAGGTAGCACTTTATACAAGTTTCAAGTTCTAAAATAAATAAAGCATTGTGACTTACAACTTTAATACTATTGTGTATTGTGTATACTAGTTCAGATACAGAAAATGTTCCCCTATAGCTGCATATTTATAATATAATAGCGAGGGTGGCTATGATTAATATACATTGTATTTATGCATGGAAACTTCAAGGAATGGGATATACCCTTAAAAACCTTTTATTATGGATGTTGTCAAATAATTCATAACATGTAAGTATAATGTGTATATAACATATAACATATAACATAACATGTAAGTATAATGTGTATGTTACCATCTTCCACTGTCATTGCCTAGTCATGAGACACACTGGAAAGCAGCATGTAAGAGACGGGAAGAGGAATGCCAATAAAACGGACGGATACGTTTTCATTAAGAAGATACATTCTCAGTATTAAAAAGCCACCCAAATGGTGCAGAAGTGTGTGAGGTGCAAACAGAGCACCCACATCTCCAGCCACTTATTAACAGCCCCTTTGGTAAAAATGCCATGTCAGTCGGGGCTTATAAAGTCACACAGTGTTGTAATTTAATGAGTGTGGGATAAAAATTCTGGTCATATTCTCAGTGGGGATGGTTCTGACATATCTGTCACTTAGACATCCTGATCTTTTCTGTGTACAGAGTCCTTTAGCTGCCATTGTGTTTTAGATCATTGTACTTTACCTGTTTCTTGATGGGCAGGGCTTACAAATGTTACAAGTTTCTGTAACTGTTTGCATGGTTCTCAGAGGGAAATGCCTCCAAAAGTATTGTGAGGTGGTTGGATTCTAATGATGCTTCTGGGAGGATTACAGAAGTGAGAGAAAGAAAAGCTCATTATCGCCTGGTTAGGTTCAAGGACACCATCATTCTGGATGAAAGGTGATTTGCAGTATTCACATTTAGCTCAGATTCCGAGCAGTACATTGAAGGTTATGGTTTGAATTTTTTTTCCCAAATTAGCTACATAGACATTTATGAGAGGAAAATGGAAATTCAGGTCAAATTTAATCTTTAGTTCATTTTTCAAATTGTGCTTTCAGAAGAAATGTCTACACAACCAATTAGCTCTCCAGAACATTCTTCCCATTGTCCCCATTGTCACCGTATGCCATATTCGGTTATCTTGGGATTTGGGTATACAGTGACATTTATTTTAGATTTTGCAAAAGTCTCAAAACCTCTAATACTCTCTCCCTCAAAAAGCAATGGTTGTTAATGGTTCTAAATCATATTCTATCAGTTCATGTTAATGCTACCTAGTTCCACTCTAATTGCAGCTTTTCAGAGGTATTTGACGAGACTGCTTTTGCAACATCCACAGAAGTTTCAGTGAGTGTTCGAGACATATTTTAAAGAAGTATTGTTAAGGATATTACACAAATTAAATTCAGGTCCCGTATATACAATATATTCTAAAGTATTACTGACTGCGTTAGGTCAACAATTGGGCCACACAGGGTGTTTTGTGAAGTTTAGACACTGGAATAACATCTTTAGGCAAGAGTAATTTGATTTTTTCCCCCTAAATGTGTTGCCATAGATTTTCCTAAATGTTTTACAAACAGTTATTAAAAGCACATTGAGAATCTGAATTCCCTTTGGGCGAAACGTTTTAGTACTTAACTTTCATTTAATTCAAAATTACATATGGTTAGAGTTGCAGAAAAACATTAGAAAATCATAACCAGCTATCACAACACCACATGTTCAACGAACATAGTACAGACCCACTCATGGGCACCTCAAGGTGCCTAATAATAAAAATGAAAAAGTCAAATCCTAATCGGTATTGGTGCGGTTTTTTTCTCACTAGAAAGAAGGGGCAGCTGAATTTTATTTGTTCTGAACAAGCCAAAGGTTTCCGTGAGATGCTAACAAGGAAGGGCTCAGTGATTGGCATATTTGGAGCTTGGCCAGCTGCCAGGTTGAGAACAAGAGGCCCGAGCTAAGGGATTCTTAAAGGTTAGGGAATGTGAAGATCTACTTGGAGAAAACATTGATTAAGGAACTGGGCCCAAGACCCAGCACACTGTGACAAGCAAAGCTTTGTGTACAAACTGTAGGCATTTAGGCTTACCTGATCTGGGGCTCCAACAATTAAATTCTGTAATTTGAAGGATATGCAAATAGGTAATAGATGAAGTATTAATGTATTTGGAACTGACTGACAAGGGAGGCTATGAGATGAACCAGCTGGTGGATGAAAAGAGCTGAAAAATTGTGTTTTATTTCTGTTTAATGTTTCCATTTTAATTGTGCCTCTAGGTAACAGGCTTAAAAATGGAAAGTCTGTCTTTTGTATGGAAGGTAGAATTACCCTTTAAAAAAATTAAATTGTAAGAGTTGAAAAATACCTTCAAGAGAATAAATTACTTAAAAAGAATACAGACAGGGCTTGGCAATGCAAAATTATGCTATTTCAGTGCCCAAAACTATTTGTATAAAAATGCAAATGAAAGTTAGCTTGTGTTTTACTTGGCTTAAAGCAAATGCAGGTTTTTAGCATTTTCTTTTAGGTCCAATTTTATAAAAAAAAAAAAAAAACAAACCCTTTTTGATCTGTATTAAAATTAGTCGACTCTCTTTAAATATGTCCACCTTCCTTGCAATTACCACTCTTCTAGAGGATTAAAACGTTCCTATGGGTTCTACCTGGCTTGCTACAATAGCTAAGCACGAATTATGTATTAATTAAGCAGGATCTATGTATTCCTAATTCATAGGCTATACCAACATTCTAGACTTGTCTAGGAGCACATTACTTGAAAGACTTATTCCTTGTCTGTCTTCAGCAGGTATATAATTAGTGTGCCACTAATTTTGCTTGTGCTCCTGGTTTCCCATCCCCTCTGAATTAAAAACACTAAATAGAGCTAAAAGGGGTGGGGGAGATGGAGAACATTTCAGTTGGAGAGCAATTAGCCCTTTTAGAGAGGTCAGAAAAGTGGAGAAATTTTGGAATCAAACACCTTTGATTTCTCTCTACAAAAGAATGCAAAGGACCATGGAGTTTCAACTTGTCAACGGTGGCGACAAATTTAAAGTCATTATACTGGGGTAAGTAACAAGTTAATAAAGTATTCAAGCTCGATTTCAGTTAAGTCCATGCAAACTGTAAGTTTGCCTGCCTTTTTTATGGGTTGATGATGTAAGAAGAAGCTAATACACGACTTGGGAAGCTCCCAGACCAATGACAAAATGGCCATCTTTAGACAGAGGCAGACTTTCAACAGCAACCAAGATCTTAGTGTCAGCAAACTTGAGAACTGGAGTTGAAAAAATGGGGTTGGCATTTCAGAGCATGGACAGACAAAACCATTCTGCATTCTTTGTTAGTACATACGAATAGATAATAGACACCTAATTATGCTCCTTGGCTTTGGTAAGTATATTTGTTTGTTTGTTTCTTTTTTCTTTTCGGAGCTGGGGACCGAACCCAGGGCCTTGTGCTTGCTAGGCAAGCGCTCTACCACTGAGCTAAATCCCCAACCCCGGCTTTGGTAAGTATAGACGTCAACTACTGACATTTGCAAGCTGGGAAATGATTAAAGAGGACTACTGGAAAGCAGGGAGGCTGAGAACTACCCCATCTAAACTTCCTTCCCTAGAGGATCCGTGTGGAATCTGTATCACTGTCTTATGGGAACCCCTCACCCTGCATTTCCACTTCACCAGCTTCCCGTGTCTTCTACGTCTCCACATCTTCCCTTCACAGATCCTGCTATTCTTCCTTCCAAGTAGCCCTGTTCCCACCTTTCTTCTTCAAGCTCAGCACAGTGTACTTGCTTCCTGGCCTCAGCCTTTCACGGACTATTTCTGCTTCTCCCTCTCTGTTTTTCATCTCGCCTTCTACCCACCATTTAGCCAGTAGACCACTGTTTTCTGTCAGAAGTTCTCTTTGTATTAATAATTGTTTTCGGGGCTCTTCAGTAGCTACTACCGCTTACTAAAGAGACCTCAGCATGGCCTATCAAGCACCTTCCTTCTGCCCTGATTCTTACCACACACTTAAAACCATCATAACTGCAGCTTTGTTCTGGTGGTATGAACTACCTGGAACCCTCTACTCTTGACTTCAATGTGTGTTTCTCTCCGCTCTGGCTTGTCCTTTCTATCTTCTTCTCAAGCACAGCATCCTGTGCTCTTCAAAAATATCTCCCTCCTGAAATACTCTGTGGGTATCTTGTTGCCTGTCCCCAGAGTTCAAGTCTCTATTTCTACTTTCATGGTACGCATTGCCCCTCTGTTGTCAAGAACAGCACCAAGTTGGAAATGTTTGCATTGTGAGAAGGGACCATTCTTTGTGGGGATTTGCAACCCACCGTGCACTTGAACACTGATGGCCAATAAATCTCTGTCACATGAATGAATATGTGAATAAGTTGCATGGATGGAGTCACAAGAAACAGAGGGACTGAAAATGCCACCTATCATTGAGAATTCACTGACCTGGTGATTTTCCGTGTTTAGAATTCATATTTTGACCTTCACTCTCACTGAAGAAAACCTAGCAGGTATGAAAAGCAGTTGTTTTTCCAAAGGAAATTTAATGGCTTAGATTTTGGTGGCTCATAAAGGATAAAAATCATGAATAGTATTTTCTACCACAGAAATATCTTCAAAATCACACACACACACACACACACACACACACACACACACACACACACACACACACACAATCACTCACCATACTCACTGAGCTGACCCTTTCCTGTAGACAAAATAAAATGATGAGGAAAAGCACAGAATACTGTTTGCAGATGTCATAAACATTGAGGACTGCACATCAAGGCTGGTGCCGGACCTTCTGGGCTTGGCACATCAGGTGACTTCAGACGGCAGCTCCTGACTCTCCAAGGACTGGAGGCTAGAAAGTGAGTAAGTCTGGATCCACAAAAAGATGGGACAGATAGCAGTCAAAGTGAAATCAGATGGCAGTAAAGGCCCGAAAGCTTTCAGGAGAATCCAAGCACAATTCGGCTCCAAAGTCCTCAAGACTTTCAACAGAGGCCTCCATCCTGCAGAGCCTATCTGAGCAGGAGTTTTGGAATGCTGTGTATTTTAATTTTCAGTCTGACTCTTGTCCCAGTTGTGAGCCTAAAGGAGTCACTAAAATGTCATTTTTTTTTAATTTGCGGGATGTTATCAAGTCTTTAAGTTTAGAAGTGGATTTTACAAACTTCCTAGGCTTTTTTGTGAATTTTATCTAGGTAGGAACTCATTTTATGAAAAATGCTACAATGAAAATTTTCAAGATGTTTACTGGAGAAAGATGTTGAGAGAGAGAGAGAGAGAGAGAGAGAGAGAGAGAGGAGAGAACTTGTATTTATGAAGTAGTCTCAAATGCAAACCAAATAATACCCATTGGTCACAGGACATGGAGAAATCAAGTTGGTACTGACCAGAAAACCCTCCCTTTCAGCTAGCATTAATAACTCCAGATGTTATGTAGACTACTAAGGAGAAAGGTCATCAATAATCTTACCTGGATACGAACCATGAACCACAATAACTATGCCTATGGGTGCAAAAGTGGCATGCTTGATATGGGGATAACCAACTGCTTTCTGGTTAGAGTTGACGCCCTCTGCACAGGAAGAGCACATACCTGGTACTGTGAAAATGGCTAAGAATCCATAGGTAGGGCGCTCATAAGCTTCAGGGATAAACCAACTATTAATATTATTTACAAAGTGGACACAGTTATAAAAATGCAGTTTAAAATTATGTCTCTCTATCCATATATTAACGCAGCTCTCAGACTTCATTATGTATGTTTCCTTGTGCAGTAAGCTTCCAACTGGCCAAAATGCAGTACTCTATCAGTGGAGTAGCCACCCACAAATGGGGCATCTTTATCACCATATCATCCTCACACCACACACACACACACACACACACACACACACACACACACACACACACACATCTCTACCACCACCACCATCACTACAATATCAAATAGGAAGAGGTTTTTGGACATGGTAGAAAACTGCCCTTAGGAACTCATGGCAGCTGTGGTTGCCTGCATAAGCCCTGTACAAGATCAAGACAGTCAACATCCTAGCATGGACAGAGAAGGGATTCAAGACCACTTCTTCTAACTGAGGAGCTATGGACAATTGATAGCCTTTAGGGAAAGGACAGTCAGTTTTTTAAAGAGTGTGGCTCCTGAAAGGTCAGTCATATTTCAGTGGATAGCCCCACACCCATGATATATGGGCAATACAGATTAGACTCAAGGGATTATTAAAAACTAAAAAGGGAAATGAAGTTGAGAGAATAGAGAAATAGGAGTGTATCTGGAAGGAGTTACAGGAAGGAGTTGAGATTGAATATAATCAAAATTCATTGTATAACAGTCTCAAAGACTAAAATTATTCAGCACTATATAAAGCACTGGTCAAATTACATAGCCACATCTATTGACCAACTAACTGTCAGAATCTAGTAGACTGAACCATGTACTAAATTTTCAATCAAATGGGTCAAAATCCCTACCTTCCAAGGGTTGATGGTTAAATAGAAAAAAATCTATGTTAGTTATTATAGGACATTGTGACACAGGACATGAATAAGCAAGTGTAAGAGGTATAGTGTATATATGTGTGTGTATTTCTTTCTTAGAACCATGTTTAGAAAAAAAACAAAATATTTTTGATATTAGGCCATATATGTGACTGTCATAACTCTATTAACATGATATACCACTCTACCCAGTTCATGTGTCCTAAAGGAAGGAATAGGGGTTATGGAATGGTGAGGAGTAACAGTGATGAACAGGGACAGCACAAATGGTTCAGTTTTGCCTTTTGTCTGAAAGGCAAGGACATTTAGAAATTGTTCTTGGAAGCAGCAGTGAGGCTGGTTTTGGCTGGAATAGAAGCAGAGCCAGGGAGGCAGCAGATTCTCTTCATGCCATCTCGGGGAAACGGTGGTGAGGTCCAGCTCTGAGGCAGGAGGTGTAGAAGTGGTTAGGGGGAAGGCTTGGCAACTGCTCTGTGTGTGTGTGTGTGTGTGTGTGTGTGTGTGTGTGTGTGTGTGTGTGTGAGAGAGAGAGAGAGAGAGAGAGAGAGAGAGAGAGAGAGAGAGAGAGAGAGAGAGAGACAAAGAGACACAGAGAGACACACACAGAGAGAAGATGGTGGTATATTGTTAGTTTTTTGGGACAGTGTTTTGATTTTAAATTTTACTATATAGTCCAGGTTGGCCCAGAACTCAAGATCCTCTCACCTGAGTCTTCCGAGATCTTGGGGTGAAGGCATCTGTTATCTCTGTCCAGTTTTGAAATTGCCAATTAAAAACTATTTTCCTAAGGAACCCTTTTGCACATTTCTGCAGAACCCACTTTCTCTTTCAAATTTCATCGACAAAATGCATCTAATTCATTCTATATTTAGAGTTTTCCAATTTAATTCCAATTGAATAAGAAATTCTGTTTTGTGGTCAGAACCTGTGAGTCCACTACAGTCATCCTCCTAATGGAACTTCAGTGCAAGAGCCACTATTTCTTGTTCTAAGCCTTTCCCTTGCATGTGGAAGGCAGATGGAGGGATCTTATCTATTCATAGAGGCTTTTCAGCTCTGTCCCGGTCAGAAGCATCCTTGCTGGAAGACAGCACTCTCTTGGTAGAGTAGAGACACTTGTCTTGGCCTGGGGAACTCATGCCACTCATGATTGACAGCTACTAAGAGAAAGAAGTGTTTTACTAGTGATCCTATGACCCAGATGAATGGTATAAATTTAATTCCTGGACTCCTTATCCTTATCCAGGCTTCTGTGTCTGTTTATAATGTTATGCCTTATTGCAAAGAGAATTTATGACAGGGGCGTAATGGTTTTAGAATTTCTTCCAGGCCTAGCTCTCTCAACTTCTCTCACTGTCTTTTTTGAAGTCATCTTCAGCAGCAACCATTTCCTACGGAACGCTTTCCTCAGAAAACTGGATCTACAAAGCCAAGGCTGGCAGTACCTGTCTTTCCCAGGCCGGGGTGTTTGCAGAGTGTGGTTTGAGATTTTGCCAGTGACTCCAGCTGCTTTCAGCCATAGGCCTCTCTGGTTGCAAAGTCAACAGGCAACCGTTATGTCGGCTTCCTAATGTAATGGGTGCTTTGTTTTGTTTTTCTTCCCCTTTGTTTGCAGAGTCAACTAGGCAACAGTTTTGCTGGCTTTGCAGTGGGGCTGGGCGTTTTGGTTTTTCCATCTCTACAAGACAGGGCATAGAAAATGTCATTTTAAAAGAATAGAAAACTCTGATTATGGATATCAATGCAGTCTAAGAGATTAGACTTTTCTGGGATGGAAACCTGGAGATTGAGCTCAAAACATGAACTTTCAGCAGCGATAATGGACTGATGATATTTATAGTTGGATTGACAAGTAATTATTATTTTACATAAAATGAGATGATTTGTTATGCCTAATGTGCTAGATATTAAGGGTTAGACTGTAGAAATAATTTTTAAAGATTTATTTTGTTTTAAGTTATATGTGTGTCTGTGTGCCTGTCTGTCTATGTGTCTGTCTGAGCATGGATATATGTGTGTGAGTGCAGGTGTCTATGGAGGTGCTGGATTTCCTAGTACTGGAATTACTAGGCAGGCAGTTGTGAGTCAAAGGATGTTGAGGGCAGAACTCCAGTCTTCTGAAAGAGCAGTGTATTCAGTACAAATTCTTGACTTCTGAGCCATCTCTCCGGCCCCCAACAATAAGTTTTTAGGAATAAGTTACTGTAGATAAAAAGTATTCATGAGTGACATTATGGGTGGAACCCGTGCCTGGAGAACTTTGTCATGTATCTTCATTTTTTTCCTGTCACCTTTCATTCTGTAGCAGCTGTGCTGATTCTGGCAGCAACACTAGACGGCCTTCATCCATAGATGACTCCCAATCCCCTGTCACAGCAATTGGTTCAGGTGTGGGCACATGACCAAGCTGGCCCAATCAAAATGAAACTCGGGAAGCTACTCTTTTTTTTTTTTTTTTTTTGATATAGAATTTATTTGTTAAAAGTTTAAAAGTACAAGGTTTAGAGCCAGTCCTTCTACTGATGTCATTACAAACTTCTGAGTTGATTACACATGTGAGTTAAGGGCCAAATAGCAAACATATTGCTGACTTTGTGAGAGTACGGGAAGCTACTCTTTTATTCCTTCTGACAATCCTGTGTAGTAGTTTGGAGGGAGTCAGCCATTTTTTTTTAAACCTTGCCATTTGTGATGTTGTCTGTTGTTAGGATGAAGTAGACACATCAAGTTCAGAACCTAGAGGAGGGCTCCAGGAGGGAGCTAGTGCACACTTTGCTCCCTGTGTTTGGAAATCTCAGATATTTGAGCCAGTAACTAATGTTATTTAATTGCTTTGGTTTGCTAATTGCAGCCACAGGCATCCTCATAGGGTAGATGTGGCAAAGGGAACAGGCAGGACACAACATGGAGGTTGTGAAACAGCGCTGGCAGGGATAGGTCTGAGCTTCCAACGAGATGCGAATACTAATGATAAAATGGACCGATAGCTATCACTTGTGGATTTCTGCGTGCAAAGCAGCCCTTAGTATGTTACAGGTTATCCCTTTTAATCCTTCCGACGTCATGACAAAGGGACCCAGAAAATATGATCACCATCTAATAGATGATGACTTTGTTTACATCACCAGAAAGGCATACCAGATCACTTATCTGTTACAGAGCACTGTGAGGACAAAATGGGATTGCATCATCTAAACACCCCTGCAGAGAGAGCACAAGTGGAAATTATTTTTTGAAATATTAATCCCTGGGACCAGAAAGATGGCTCAGAACTTTAGAGTCCCACGAGAACATGAGGACCAGAGTTCAAGCAGACAGGATTCACTTCACGTGGGCATAATTATGGCATTTATAATCATAGTACTACTATCTTAAGAAAGGAGACATTAAACAGGAGAGTCGTGAGCCTTTCAGGCCATTTAGCCTGGTCTAAAATGACTTCTGAGCCATCTCTCCAGACCCCAACAATAAGTTTTGGTATGGAGCAGAGACACTCTCTCACATCTCAAATGAAGTGTAAAGCAAGGACAGACACTTGACATTGTCTCTGACCTTCTGTCCTCCCAATGTGTGCTGTGTTGCTAGTGCACCCCTACTCACACCTGCTATCACACTCACATACATATTCATGCATACAGATGTTTAGAAAATGGTGTGCACAATACTTTGGAAGCTGTGATGGTATTATGTACATATATGTCCATACTCATTTTATAGATGATTACACTTTACTACAACTGACTTAGTCAGGGTTTCTATTCCTGCACAAACATCATGACCAAGAAGCAAGCTGGGGAGGAAAGGGTTTATTCAGCTTACACTTCCATGTTGCTGTTCATCACTAAAAGAAGTCAGGGCTGGAACTCAAGCAGGTCAGGAAGCAGGAGCTGAAGGGATGTTACTCACTGGCTTCCTTCCCCTGCCTTGCTCAGTTTGTTCTCCTACAGAACCCAGGACCACCAGCCCAGGAATGGCACCACCCACAATGGGCTGGGTCCTCCCCCGCTTGATCACTAGTTGAGAAAATGCCTTACAGCTGGGTCTCATGGAGGCATTTCCTCAACGGAGGCTTTTTTCTCTACAACTTCAGCTTGTGTCAAGTTGACACACACAACCAGCCAGTACAACAACTAAAAATATTTCCTGCCACACACCTCTGGATATTTTCTGTTATAGGGTAACTAAGCTCACAGTTATACATGAAATTAGTTTTATTTTGTTCTTTTGGTCTGTGTGTGGGAAGTCCTCTCTGGTCACTTTCAATCTATCCTTGCTTCAGACCCTCAGTGGCAGCTTCTCTCACTCTTACTAGTTAGCCTTCTATCTTTGCATGAATTCCTCAAACATCTTTTATGTCCCCCACCTGTTAGCCCTCGTTATATTCGCCCTAGTTTGCTTCTCTGTTGCTGGGATCAACAACAAAGGCAACTGGTGGAGGGAAATGTTTATTTTAGTTAGCAGCTTACAATCAATCATCGAGGGACGTTGAGACAGGAACTCGAAGCATGTACTGGGAGGCATGAACTTAAGCAGAGACCGTGGATGGACATTGCTATTGGCTAACTCTCCCTTGCTTGTTCAGCCTGCTATCTTACACAACCCAGGACCACCTGCTCACGGATGTCATGGCCCACAGTGGGCTGAGCCCTCCCGCATCAATCATTTATCAAGAAAATGTCTCACAGACATGCCCACAGGTCAATCAGATGGAGGCAATCAATTCTTCAACTGAGGTTCTCTCTTCCTAAGAGACTCTAGTTTGCGTAACATTAACAGACATCGGCCAGCACAATATGCCACCTAACAGGCTTTTTAATACCTGATGTTCTATTTGTTCTGCAGGACTGTAAATTCTTAGGGGGCATAATCTTGTAGTCTAGCTTCTAATTTATCCCTTATTTGGAGTCAGGATAAAACACAGAAAACTGAGAAAAAAATTCTTTTCTTTTTTTGATTTACCCAAGTACAGGTTTTCTTGGAAAGGCATCAAAGGCTCAAAAGCATAAAAAGTATTTGTTCATTTTGTTGAATTTATCCATCTATTTTTCTGGCTGTTCCTCACTCAACCTCTCGATTCTGCTCTACCCTTTTTTTATCCCTTAGACAGTATGATTCCAACAGCAATCGCAATGAGCGAACAACTCCCCACACAAATTAGACGTAGCCAGCAAGTCATGATGAGCACAGAATGTTTGTCAGGAAGTGCAGAGGGAGATGCCCTCGGCTGACCTTTGTTCAAATATCAAGGATGTGTGCAAAGTGCAGACATGTGTAACCGCGGAAAGAAAAGAGGAATGTGTTGGAGTGAGTAGACACAGACATTTTTCCCCCTAGTGTACCTCAGACTGGTGCTTGAGGCTCTGATCCTGAGCACAGACATTAGAAGATGCTGCAAGTTTCTTAGAATCTGAAATAAGTGCTGTACAGACTCAAGGCAGCACATTTAAGCTGATGGGCACTAGCTCTTCTTTCTCTGCTCTCTTAAAAGTCATCAATATTTATTTAATCTTGGTAGTTCTACATCTCTTCATAGAACACAATAGTGTGTGCTCCATAGACTGTCACATTAATTACTGTGTTTCGAGGAGGGGGGGTCTCAGGTATTCCAGGTTGGCCTTTAACTCACTGTGTAGTTGGATAAACCTCAAACTCCCCATCCTCCTGACTCACACTGAATTTATTCAATGCTGAGGACTGAATCCAGGGCTTCAAGCGTGCTAACTTTAGAAAGCGCCCATCAGTGGAGCTTCATCTCTAGCTTTTATCAATTAACTTTAGAACTAAAGAAAATCCATCAAATTGCTAGGATTGTAGCTGAGTTGTAGAGCACATGCCTAACATGTACAAGGTCATGAGTTTAACTGCCAGCCCAGCCACAAAGTAGAGGACAAAAACAAAACAAACAAACAAACAAACAAACATTCTTTACATTTCCTTCTGGAAGAGTTTTGCTGCTTCCCTTGTTTTCGGGAAGCTTTCTGACATCAGGGTTAGGGCTGTCTTAAAACACAGAGTGGTGAATATTTTGGCAGGGCTGGGGATGGTGAGATGGACACCAGGTCTTTGTGTATTCTATCAAGGAAGGCAAAGCTAGCTTAAGTACAGCTGAGAACAACGTGCCTCCTGTATGAAGTCAGCTTTCTCGATTTCAAAACACCTTCAGTTTTTAATTTTTTTTTTTTGGCAGTAGGTCAAACAACATGATGAGTGGCCAATACACTGAAGAAAGGACACCGCACCTTCCTGGAAAGAATGCGGATGACGTACTCTGTTAGCCAGACACTGTAGAACAAAGGTTGTTTCCCATCAGGACATAGGCTATTTCTTAATTGGCAGAATGGAGAATAACAACACCCCACCTATGTCTGATGTGGTAAAATGAAATGCTTACTGAGGAGGTCTGCTGCATAGGGATGTAGGTTTCGAGCCTGTTTTATGTCACTGCTACCAACTATCTCATTAGTATTAAGAGGTATGTATTGTTTGTGTCTATCCATCTTTCTGTCTCTGTATTTACCTATAACATTTGTGTGTGTGGTGCTAGGTATCAAACTTAGGGTCATGACATGCTAGGCTTACACCCTACCACTGAGCTACAAATACAGTCTAAAGATGTATTTTAAATTATGGGAGAAGTAACTGAGGTTGTATCTTGGGTCCCTGAATGACGGACCAAGCTGACAAGGTTGGTTCTCCATTATGAAACTATTCTGGACTCCCTCTAATAAGATCTATTATATTGAGCATTGCCTCTCCAGGTGGTTCAGTGGATGTTGCTAACCTGTATCACAATTCTGTGAATTCAGCCCTCTTCTACAGAAGAGCGACTGAGGTTTAAAGAGATTAAGAAATTTAATCACGGATACCTAGTTAGCAATTCATGAATCTAGGGTTTATTTGTATTTTTCCAGCCTGCCCATATGTCTATGCCCCACATTTGTGCAGCACCTGAGAAGGTCAGAAGAGGGCATTGAATCCTGAGACTAGAGTTATAGTTTGTAAGCTGTCATGTGGTTGTTGGTAATCAAACCCTGGTTCTCTGGAAGAGCAGCTAATGGTCTTAACTACTGATTCATCTCTCCAGCCCATTGAAGCTAGCATTTAAACCCTTGCTTTGAGACTTTACTAAAGCTCACAGTGACTAAATGATGGTGTTAAAGCTGGTGAGAATCAGGAGTAGACTCAAACCCGGAGGGTCAAGAAGTCTAGGCCAACAATCCACACATTAAATAAGTGGAACTTGCAGGGCCTCGAGGTAGGCAGATCACTGTGGCCTCCAAGACAGCCTGGGCTATAAAGTGAGATTCTGTTTCAATTTTTTAATGAGATACAAGAGGGGAAGGAGTTGACAAGGAGGTTCAGACTTCATAGTGGTAGAAAGCATAAATTAAGTATCAATATATTACTGCTTGTTTTTACATTTTTATGTTGTCACCATACATATTTTAGAGAATAGATTGTTACAAAGATGCCCTTCAATGAATAAAACACCTGGTGCTTATACTTTTTCCTTTTCCTTATATATTTTAAATTTCTTTTATTTTTGAGATTATCATATGATTACATCATTTCCACTCTCCCTTCTCCTCCTTCTATTCTCCTTTCCTATGGAATTTATCTACTTGAAAAAAACAAATCCATGAAGCAGGCTCCATTTCTCTCTAGTTCTTTCAGTTTGAGCTGGTTTGAGGACTTTCTTTGATCTCTAGAATATGACAGAAGTAATGATTGGGTTCCAGAGGTAAGGCCACTGAGGCCTTTGGGTATCTGTTCTTCCCATCTTGTTCCCTGAAGCCATCGTAAGTCCAAATTTAAGGACTCCATCATACCTTATTAGAGGATGGGAGACAAAGGTTCAGAAAGGTCTGGGATAGACTGAAGTCCCTGCCGAGACTTAGCACCAGCTGCCACACACATAAACAATAACAGAACATCCCAGAATGCTAATCTCAGAACTATTAAGAGCAGCATCCAATCTCTGTGATGTTTAGCCACTGTGTTTCTTTGGCTAGGAGAAACAACTGAAATGGTGCTGGTGTTCCCCATAGTGCTTAAGTAGTGGAACAGCAGAAACCTGTTGAGGTGTGCCAGTCTGCATGGTGAGAGATCAGCTCGGTGTCATACGGTTAGGACGTGATCGGGCTGGCCCTGGAGCCCAGGGTCTGGACACGCTCTAGCACAAGCTTTAGGGACTCTTAGTTTATTTGATTAAAAGATTAAAAAAATCACGATGGTTTATTTGAAAGCTGACCTCATGTACAGATAATGGATCTGGGTGACAGATATTACCTCTAACTGTCATTTCAGATACCAATCGCTCATGAAGTCTCTCAAAAGTGTGGGTCCCCAAAGGCAGCCACACCTCTTTCTTCTTGCTATACCATTTGGTTCATGAGTTCTTTTCTTCTACGGAGTGAGAGATTTTCCAGTGAGGCATAATTACTGAGAAGTTACCTCTTCCATTTAGAGTTTCTCAGAGTGGCAAAAATAAATTTCATTTTGAAAGATCAATAGAAACCAAGTTAACCATTTAAACATGCTGCAGAATATTTCTGGGCTCGAGTCTTACAGTACCACAGGGATCAGCCTGTGGGCCCACTGTGAAGGGAAAGCAGAACAAACTTCACAAAGCCTCACTGGCCTTCTCCACAGACAGCCTCCGTGACTCCTACCAAGGAACAGCCATTCTAGCTGTTGCAAAAAAACAAAAAACAAAACAAAAACCAACCAACCAACCAACCAAACAAACAAACAAAAAAAAACTGCCAAAGGCTTCTGCAGGCTTGATTTTAAGTATCCTCCGTCGTTAAATTTTGTACACTTCTGGTATTAGAAAGGCAAGTCATCATTTTCATTTAAAATAAATCACAAAGCAATTGGCCAAAGTAAAAAGGAAGGTTGTTCCAAGAGCATCTCTTGTGTAAATGGGAGAGAGAAAGGAGCTGACATTTAAACACAGCCTCACCTCTGGTCAGCTTACATGTTACTGCGTTTGTAACTATGTGGATGTTTCCTTCTGGAAAGAGGAAGTGGTTGGAAGAGCTGTGGACTATTAACGTGTGCGTATGCTGTGTGCCAGGAGGCTTATTTGAAGTGAATGAACAGTCAGGCACTTGTTCTCACTATGAGGTGGCTTAAGATCAATGGGAAAGCAGAAATAGTGACAACTTTACGAGCTGCTTTTTCACTAAAGTTAAGCACTAGCATTACAGGTTTTCAGAATTGTTCACAATAACTTAGCATACTGACGTATTTTTGTATTTCCCATGCTTACTAAAACTAGATCTGTCCCTGACAGCTCAAAACGGTACTTGTTTAAATGAAGTGTAGACATCGCATATCAGGTAATGACGCAATGACCATAGTGTGGTCGCCTAGTCTTCAAGACGAGTCTTAAAAAATTCCATCCTTCCACTCAATTATGCAAATGATAAAAACAAATGTTAGCTCGCTGGTCCTGTCTATTAGGTGGTTGTAGAGAATACAGAGATTTTCAGAAAACGTCCAAAGTCTATTTGTTTCTAATTTCCTTCTGTTAATGTCACTGTAAATTTCAATGTCATATTCCTGCACGTTGCTGCCCCTAATCTGACAGTGTCAGAGGATCTATCTTCATTCTCTCACTCGTTTCATAATCTAATCCTCAGCTCTAACATGCAATTAGTGCCCTCTCCGCCCTCTGCATACCAAACAGGCTGACGGCTACAGCTTTCCCTGTGCAAACCATTTAGCAAGGCCGTCGGTAATGAATATGTACATTTAGAAGACCTCGGCGCCGAGGGTCACAGGCAATCAACCTTGAATTCAATTATGCAAGTCAAGGTTAATGACTCACCGCAGTGGTCAGAGGCATTCAGAATCCAGCAGATTAAATCAGCCTGTCAGAACTGACAATGTAGAAAGGACCGGAATTGTGCGAGAAACAGGGATTCGTGCAAAGATAAAATGGTGTCAGTCCTCAACGAAAATTACATGGAGTTCTCTGTGGCAAATCAGATTGTAAATCTCCTGTGGACCTGCGATATGATTAGTCTACATAAAGATGTTTCTAGATTGTACTACGGAGCCACTAATAGGCCCTCCTGAACTCCCCCCCTCACGGGGTAACTCCGCTGCCTTTAATCTCATCATTTTCATGTTCTGATTGTACTGCATAAAAATGAAATTATTATTTCCCAGTTATATTCACTGAGTATGCTTTATATAATTTTTAATATTGCCTGAAATGCAATTGGTAGAAAAAGATTTAAAATTTGCTATAGATCTATTCTATGTTTCCCCTTTCGTTTATTTTTAACCTCTTCCTTGATAGTAGTGTATTGTGGCCAGTTGGAAGGGGAAAAGACATCAGATATGGGTTAAAAAATTATAAAATCATAAAACGGATGTGTTTCGATTTACTTATAACACATACATTTTTCTGAGCAAGCTGTAAAGTGAATAAACAGAAAGTTTATTGAAATTTGTTTGACACAAATGATTTCATATGTCAAGATATGTTCTCCAGACTCATGAAGAAGCAGAGCTCTCCTCTTTTCTTCTATAATTTCTCTAGAGCAGAGCTCTTGGGTTAGACTCATTTTCATCTCTTAGTGGAGAGCCCATGATGTGTGAATAATTACATTCTTTTGCACTAGTAAATGACATTTGCAGGATTATGTGTTTCCTTTTTATTTTTAATTTTCTATTTATTTACATTCTAAATGTTGCCTCCCTCACAGGCTCCCTTCCCAGAGTTCTGCACCCCATCCCCCTTTCCCTTTGCCTCTGAGAGTATGTGACCCTTTCGCCCTCCCGTCCCTCATCCTCCTCCCATTTTTATCCCTGCATTTCTTTTAGGCAGGAAGAATTCTGGGTCAGAAATTTTGAAGGAGGGTTGTTAACCCCATCCCTCCGCTGGGGACCTCGTCTATCTACTGGAGGTGGTCTCTTCAGGTTCCACTCTCCCACTGTTAGGCATTTTGGCTAAGGTCACCCCCATTGAGGACTGGGAGCCTCTTACATCCCAGGTCTCTGGGACTTTCTAGAGGGTCTCCCAACCCCCACTCTCAGAAGCTGCATATTTCATTCATTCTCCTGGCCCTCTGGGTTTCTCTCCTTTCTGCCCCCCATATCTGATCTTGCCCACTTTTCTCCTCCCCCTCCCCTTTTCCACCCAAGTCCCTCCCTTGCTCTGCTTCCTGTGATTATTTTGTTCTCCTTCTAAGTGGTATTGAAGCATCCTTATTTGGGCCTTACTTCTCATTAAATTTCTTATGGTCTATGGATTGTAACCTGGGTATTCTGTACTTTTTAGCTAATATCCACTTATCAATGTGTACATACTGTGCTTGTCCTTTTGGGTCTGGGTTACCTCAGTCAGGATGATATTTTCTAGTTCCATCCCTTTGCCTGCAAAATTCATATGTCCTCATTTTTAATAGCTGAATAGTAGTATTTCATTGTGTAAATGAACTACATTTTCTGTATTCATTTTTCTATCAAGGGACATCTGTGTTATTTCCAGTTTCTGGCTATTACAAGTAAGGCTTCTATGAACATAGTGGAGCATGTGTCCTTGTGGTATGGTGGGGTATCTTTTGAGTATATGCCCAGCAACTGGGTCTTCAGGTAGAACTATTTCCAATTTTCTGAAGAACCACCAGATTGATTTCCAGAGTGGTTATATCAGTTTGCAATCCCACCAACAATGGAGGAGTGTTCCTCTTTCTCCAGATCTTTGCCAGCATGTGCCAGCTTTCCCTTGAGTTTTTGGTCTTAGCCATTCTGATTGGTGTAAGGTGGAATCTCAGGGTCCTTTTGACTTGCATTTCCCTGATGGCTAAAGGACTTCAAACGTTTCTTTAAGTGCTTCTCGGCCATTTGAGATTCTGGTGATCTGAGATCTCAAAATCTAGACCACAAGTGTGCCCTCCATTTCTGGATCGTAGTTCATTCCAGATTAAAATTCCAAACTATCCCTTGTTCAACTGCAAACACAGTAAGTTTAGCTGGGTGGGATCTTGCCCTGAAATCATGACTCCCTTAATCTTTATCTCCTTGAACACAGGCTTCAGCTCCATTCTAAAGGTGCCCCTTTAATACTTGACCCATATATTTTGTATTTGTCCTCTCTCAGCTTGCTATGCTTGATAAGAATGCTCTTCATGAGACTAAACCAGAGAACAAAGTCTCTGCTGGGCTGTTTTGGGACTTCCTTTGTCAATGCCATTAATATAAATGTCTTTACCTCATCCTCAGGTAGGTTCTTCAGACAAGAGAAAAAAGCAGCCACATTCTTCACCAAATACACCCCAAACAGTCTCTAGCCCACATATCGATATTCTCCACCGAAACCTCTTGGGCCAGGTCTGCTCAGTCCAAATTCCTCTCAGCAACAAAGTCTTCCATATTCGTATTTGAAAAGCCCATTAAGCCCCACTTAAAACATCCCACTGCTTTCCAAATCCAAAGTTCCCAAATCCACATTCTTCCAAACAAAAGAATGGTCAGGCCCTTCACAGCAATATCCCAGACCCTGATTCTGTCTTAGCTTTTTTTTTTTTTTTTTTTTTTATGTCTGTTAAAAAACACCTAGACAAAGGCAAATATTTTAAGGGAAAGAATTAAATTGGGGCCGGATTACATTTTCAGATGTCCAGTTCATTTTAACATCATGGCAAGAGCATGGCAGCCTCCAGCCAGACATGGTGCGAGAGAAGGTGTTCTGTATCTTGGTTGGAAAGCAGCCAGAAGACTGGTTCCCAGGCAGCTTGGAGGAGAGTCTCAACCCCACCTCCAACCCCTCACCTGTGACACACTTCCTCCAACAAGGCCGCACCTTCTAATAATGCCACTCCCTGGGCCAAGCATATTCAAACTACCACACTAGGTATCAGGCATGGAATGCTGCAGGCTCTTGGAAGAGGTGGATGGACTGTGTGGATACATTTGTCTTCTATATTGCCAATGGTAAATGTAGTAGAAAGAGCAGAGATATACTTGGTAGGTGAATGAATGAAATAAATCAACATGAATGAATGCATGTTTTAGGAGATAGGGGTTAAAATGGAGATTCTGTTGTATGGTCTCGTGTGGGGCAATAACAAAATTGGAGTTCTAGAAAGTGACGTGGCGCCGGATGACTGTCATCACTGTTGCCTTCATTATTTAGTGGCATCAAAAAAAATTTGCGGTACCTGAAATATAATTAAGACTGTGTCCAGGCTTTCAAAACAAGGACAGTCACCTCTGCAAAAACAAGTATGGTGCTGTTTCTGTTAAAAGAGTCAACGCTTTTGAAGTCATTTATATTATTTATTCTTCACAAATAGTATTTCCAGGTCTGTGCATGTGCAATAAACCCCAAATTGTTCTGAGGGAGCTTCTGGTTATCTTTGGGTTATGCTTGTTCCACTTTAGGGTTCCTTGCTGTGTCTTTGTGTTTTCTTCCTTTTCTTATACCTTTAACATTATTCGCAAAAAAAATCATTTTTTCCCTCTCCTATTCTTCCCTTGATCTTCCTAGGGTTTCATTTTTTCAAGAAAGCCATCTGATTCTATTAAAAGGCAGACAATGAAACAAATGCTTCTAAGACCAGACTAGACTGGGAGGTCTAGCTGACATAGCTAACTGAGGAATTCACAGGAGACTCTCGTGATACACAGGTCACATGCCCAATTTAATTTTAGATTATTTATGCGAAGCCGAGGCAGTATTGAATGGGCACTCATGCCCTATCGTTGTTGCCCAGTTCCCTCCCCGCTCAGGGGAGATGATGAAGTTGGCTAGTTGAGTCCTTTGCAGCGGCTGCGTTTTTCTGCTGTTGCTACACAAATGAGCCTTTACCATAGTGTGCTGGTTTCCTTTAATGAGTTATTACTGGTTTTCTGAGGACATGAAGTCACCATTTTAAGTTAAGAAATTGCTTTAAAAAAAAAAGACTGCAGATAATATCATAAAAGGTGAGTTGGGGTGGCCAGAGTAGGAAAGTGGTTTAGTAATGACTTAAGTTGGAGAAGGACTGAGTATAGCTTGGTCTGCAGGGTTTGCTTCAAGGACACTGCACAGTTTTAGCTCCACAACAATGATGCATCCGGCTCAAGCTTTAATAGAAGATCTGCCGTTAGCAGTGGAAAGGAAGCAATGGAATTTTCAGGATCCATTACTATATAAATTATGGATTAAACCAGTAAAGGTTCTGAGCTATGGATTGACATGACGCATCCTGTCAAAGGACCACTTACAAACTCAAGAAGGTTCATTTGTGATGTAACATGTCAAAGGCCCATTTATTAAAATCTTTATGCTCTAGATTGATGATATTGTCTTTTCTCAAAATATATTTTAGTCTTATGTGAAGAGAAGAGGAAAGAAATGACAGCTGTGTTTTTAAAGTGACAGGTAAGAGGCTATTTTAACTGTCCAGGTAAGTGGTAGCGAAGGCCTGAGCTAAGCCGGTCACACAGGGATGGTCTGGGGAAGCCTAGAGACGAAACTAATAGACTTTTGTCATCAACTTGGTGGTCTCCCAGTGTAAGGACTTCAAGAATGGATTCTCCAAACTGGCCCATCTTGATAGCTTCTCTTGGGGCATATAAATGCATCCTGCATATATTTGGTTAAATCCATACAAGTAAAGGTTAAAGGAAATGAGTGTAAACCAGTTTTATTAAAAAAAAAAAACCTTCCTAGACAGACACTAATAGGTAGTAAAATATGCTTTTAAATGAACAAAAACCTATAATATAGGAAATGCATATGGAATATACAATGCTATTAAAGATGACAAACTGGTGCGTAGTCACAGAGAAATAAAAGTCATGTAATACAAAGGGGACTGATGTTGTTAATTAAATGGTGTAACAGACTGTGAAGCAAGTTCTGAATTGGGTTGACTCTTCCTGTGAATAGACAAGATATAAGGATTCACTCATCCATCTGTCTAGTCTATAAATATTTATCGAGCACATTGATTATGGTTTTATAGATTAGCGGCACGAAGCACGGAGGTGGCCAGGCAGGTCGTGGACTCTGTATTTCAGGAGTAAGTGCTCAGTCCAGGAACTGCTTGCTAAGTGGGATGTTATTTACTGATGCAGACAAATTAAAAACATAAATAACATTCCGGTGTCCAAATCTTTTCAATAAGCACAAATTATGAGTTTTGTATATGTAAAGCACAGTCTCCCAGTGGAAAGACACTTTACTCATGATTTATGTTATATCAAGTGTAGGGCAATTGCCAACATTACAACCATTCACTAATTCTGTCTGCATTTATTCCTCTCCCCCAGTGAGCAACGCAGATATATTCATAGACATATTTCTGGACAATAAATTAGTATCTGGCCTAATGTCATTAATTCACATACAAATAGTGGATTTGGCATGATGGTTTTTGTTGTTTGACTCCCAGTTTGGTCTCAAATTCACATTGGAAATGGCAACAAATAGCACACAGCCTCTGACCACACGCACAGTGTCTCTTTTCATGTGAACAACCCCAGGAAAATAGATGCAAAAGGCAAACTTTTCCCTGATGGACCTAGACATGGGGTAGGAGATTATTTTCCCCTCAAGCCCACTCTCATGCTTGGTTGTCCTAAAATCTATCTACGCTGTAAACGGAGATATCTTTTTAAATTGCAGAGGCTCTGCCCACCCCCGCACGTGGCAGGGGCTTGTGGGCATCGCTTGATGAGCAAGTCTGTGGTGAAAAGATAGGAGAGAAAGAGAGGCAGAACAGTTGGAGGTCTATGGAGAGAGGTGGGACTGGAGACTCGAGGGTAGTGAAGACCAGCCTGATATGAGTAGCCTGTGCTGCTTGCTCCCTGAAGTCACGGTGCAGTCCCAGCCCATGCTGCCACCAAGGGCAATGCCTGACCTGTGATCCCTCCAGCAGCAGGGGTCTGTGTTGATGTCCATGGCCCATGTTACCACCAAAGGCCATGCTGATGTTTCTGCTCTGAGCTGCTGCCTGAGGCCCTGTTGATGTCTGAGGGTTGAGCAGAGGTGGCCACTACCTATGGCTACAGTACTTAGGAGAGCAGGCTCTTCCCCGAGAGTATGAGAGTGGGAAAGCTGCCTCCACTCCTTACCAGGGCAGTGCTGGAGAACTAGCCCCTGTGGAATGAGCACTGGAGAGTTGGTCCTTTTGATGGTTGCTGGCGACAGGAGAGCACTCCCTGCCCCTCACCTGGACAAAGTTAGAGAGCTGGCCCTGCTGCGTCCTGGATGCAGCACTGGGTGACATAGCCCAGACAGTGCTGAGAGGCTCACCCTGGTTGGTGTGGGTACTGGAGAACTGATGGGCAGTCCAATTCAGCTACCATCCAGGCCCAGATCCAGGGATTTGAGTTGGTACGCCCCGACGTCTACCTCAACTGTGAACTGCTGGAGAGTGTGAAGGGAGTGGTCCTACAAAACCGATGCTTCAGGATCTCCATGACACAAGGCAACAACAAGATATCTGAGAGGAATCCTGGTGAGAACCCTGTGTCTATAGTGTATCAGAAACCAGAGGATTGAACCAGACCAATGACTCATTGCAATGAACATTTGCAAGTAAAGTTATTTGGGCAAAAGGGTGTAGTGCGTGATACACAATGACACATGGCAGTTTTCAAGGAGATTTTCCTTTTCTTCTCTTTTTTTGTGATAGGCTGCCAGAGTGGAGGGCAGATATGGAGAGATGGGGTTATAAGTAGGATTAGGGAGCATGGTGTGAAGTTCACAACGAATCAATAAAAAGCCAAAACAAAAAGAATGCCAAAGGGAAGAACTAAGGGTGTAATCCAGTGACAGAATGTTTGCCTGGCAAGTATCAGATGTCCCCTACCAGAAAACACAACCTAAAACAGCGGTGGTGGTGACGGCGGCACCACCAGCAGCAACAGCCACAGCAACAACACACTCTACATTGAGTTATTACAATTTTCTTTCTGCATATCGATAGACTTACCACAAATCCTTACCCAATCACAGTCCGTCAGCCTGGGCTGTCTCTTTTTTCTCATTGTGCCTCAGATCCCGATGCTATTTGGCATTCCCTAAGCCTTTTCTTGCGTTTGCTCTGCATACTGTTAGTGAGTACATCTTTCCCAGTCAGCTGTCTGGTAGGCTCCTCCTGACCATTTTAGCCCTAGCGTGGAAGTCCTTTTCTGACTACCCTTCCTGTGGTAGCCTGCTTCCTTTTATCCACTACCAAGATTACCAGAACATTAAATACTTTTTACTCAGGACACTAGACATAAATCTGTTTTTATGTTCTAATTTGTATGCTTGTTTATTATGTTTCTTGTCTACGATCCATGAGGGCAGGCTGCATGCATCTTTTGTTGGCCATTTTGAACATCAGCTCAGAGTACATATCTGGCCCCATAGCAAGTAATCAATAAATATTTGTTGAAAATATTGATTTTCAACTTCTGTACATTCTGATTCAGTATTTTCACTTTTGTTGAAGTGCGAATTCCACGTTGTATTTAGAATTTGCCTCTGTGGACCACAAAACTGGGAAAGCCAAGCCTACAGTTTGCTGTCAGAGAAGGTGTTTTGTCTGCATCCTTGAAACTGAGCAATATCGTGAACCCCACTAGAACAAGGCAGCCCCTCAAAACATACACGTGCTGTTTTCATTTAGAATCCCAGGTAATGTAGTCTATGAATGATTGGACCAAGATTAGTGTGTTTAAAGAGCTCAAAGAAGATTGATTTCTGTTTAAACCATAGTCCAGTGCAGGGAAAACTCTGTGTGATTTCCATAGACTTCAACCTAGCCCTTCTCTTTGAGGGGCATTGGGGAGGTGCTGAATTATTCAGTTATGAGGCTCCTGATTCAAACATGGCACACGGTTTGGAGGTTTCCACCTTATTACAGATCAAGGCAAGAAGAAGAGAAAGCATAGTACTGGGAAAAACCTATGAGAGGGGAGAACTACTTCTACCATCATTTCAAAGAGATTAAATAGCTTTAACCTCTTCACACCCTCCTTCTCTTCCTCCTCCTCCTCCTCCTCCTCCTCCTCCTCCTCCTCCTCCTCTTTATCCTGCATCTTCCTCCTCCTCCTTTTTTGTTTCTCCATCCTTACTGTTGTTCTCATTAGCTCTTAATGGGTAATTGTACCAATCCTAACCTGATAGTCAAATGATAACTGGACTAAGATATCTCAAGCAGGAAGGTCTGGCTCATGACAACATGCAAGCTGCCTAGATCGGCAAAAAGTAAGAGCAGTCTTGAATGGGTAGTACAGGGGAAAGACCATGCGTATGAATTGTGAGCTTACATCAGTCAGGTGTTGGGCTTTCCCTCATTCTGCTAATCTACCTCTTGTGTTTTCTCCAGAAATGGTGAACACATCATTATCTGTGAGAAGCTGTGATAGAAGACTGTGTGCAGTGTGAGTATAACTGTTCTTTGCCCTCGGTCCTCTCTGTATCTAAGTATTTCAGTAGGACTTTGTACTGGCTTCTGGGTAATTTTGGTTTCCATATCCCTTATTACCTTTGTGTGTGTTTAAACCAATGATTGCCAGGGATGGGAGTGTGGGAGCGCAGAGTCCTTTCCTTAAGTTAGAACAATTCTGAAGCATTGTCTGTATTTCAGAATTTTCCTTTAGCATTAGGCTGAAATTCCACCATGACTTGGTTATTTTACTCATTTACCAGATTGTCCTCAGATGATGTTTATAATAAATGATTTGCACATGACTGTTTGTTTAAAGTCTTCTTTTCGAGAGCCCAATGCAAGGCAAATTTTTTCCTCCATTTATGTCGAGCTTTTTAGAATAGCATTATGAGTGAGCCATAGGTGTCTTTAAATGATTGTAATTGAGTAACTAGGTGTAGCGTCATCCAGGAGGCATCTCCCAAGTCTTTTGTGCACACACACACACACACACACACACACACATACACACACACACACATATATATATATACTGTGTAAGAGGCCCTGACTATCAAATGATCTTCAATATTTTTGTGGGATGAACAATTTTAGAAAACAGAGACAACGCTTCACTCTAGGGCAAAAGGCTTACATGCAGAATTATACAGAAGTTATGCTTCCTAGGCATGGGTTCCTTTTCCATAGTGTAACTCCCTGCATATGCAGACAATGATGAGGTCTGTCACATTGCCTGAGGAGTATGGGAGAAAAGGGACAACAGCACAGATACTCCGAGGCTCCTGGTGCTGTGTTGTGGTGTAGAGTCTTCTGTCTGAGCCCAAAAGTCTTGAGTTTTCTTAGTTCATCATAAGTATCTTTGAGTGGCTAACTTCTTAGCTGGAAAAAAAATACAGATCTCAGATTCTTCCTTCTCTTGACACACTTCAGAATGGGGATTAACTACCTCTTCTATCCCTGTGCACTTTCACCTTACTCCCCATTGGAACAGATTTTAAACTATTTATGCCTCATTTTTATTATTTACTCCTTGTGGGCATATTAGATGTATCCTCTCCCTTCAGATCTTCCTTCTTGGTATGGTTAATCTCACCCCCAACATCCATAAACTAAAAAACAATAAGGAGGTACTACCTCCCTGGTACTCTGCTTCAAATGAGCGATCTCTCCTCACTGATGTTTATTTACCACAGAGGCCTGGGCACCCTTTGTCCTCTCGAAGCCAGGGTTAACTGGGTTCTTCTCACCCTTACCCTACCTCTCTGTCTTGTGTTGGAGAACCTACCCAAACCACAGGACTCTTTCTTTAGCTCCTTTTGTGTTTTGATCCTATATAAAAAAGAGTCCAAGTTTTCAAATAGAATTTGAGCTTTTTACATGTTAAAATGAGCTCATGAACTTCATGAGTTGGCATGTTATATTTTAAACAGCAGGCAAAGTAACTCCAAGATTTAAAACCTTCAGTTTCTTGATAGCTCATCTGTGAAGTCAGAAAATTCTTTTTTCCCTTAAAAAAGTTTCGATTTCTGTTTTACTTGCTGTTACAGTAATGATTTTATTTTTATTACCGCCCAGAGAGGCCTATTATCTCTTTCATCACAGGAGGCTGCCTGAAATGACATGTCTCTCTGAGAAAGGGACAAGCTAAGGAAGCATGTTGTGAAAGGTTGTGGTTTTTGTGGAACTGTTGGGCTTTGATTGGTTGAAGGGAACATGGAAAATCTATATTACTGAGACATAAAATCTGGTGAAGATTTTATTTTCAGACATCGTAGTTACATAGTTTTAAGCAAGAGATCCAACTCCACAGGAACTTGTGGGCTGAGAATGAATGGCCTCCATTCCTTATTTATGGACTTGGAATTTGAATGTTTCAAGTCTGTGTTTATTTGATTATAGAGTAGAAATAATAACAGTATCAAGCAAGATAATGGTTTTGCGTGTAGTATAAAAAATCGATACAACGTTAGTGTAATGCCTGATACAGGAAAAGAATGTGATAGTGTTTGTTGAATAAAAGATGTTGCTTAGTAACGATTAGATTTTTTGATCCTTATTAAGTATGAAGTCATTCATAAAAATGTTTTCCTGATTTCCAACTTGGTTTTGGATTTTTATTATGCCAAGAGTTGTTTTCTGACTACGCTCTATAACATTAGCTTCAAAAGCTTAAAGATTTATCCCCCAATTCATGAATAAATCCATGTCCCATCCAATTTAATATTTTCAGATAGGATGCAGTCTGTGTTTTCCTACAAGTGTATATAAAACAAACTTGTCTCTTCCTTATCCTAGAACTTCTGACTTAAATTATTCAGAAGAATTTGTCAATGGTTTCAACAAGTAACTGCCAGAAAAAGAAACCCTTTTTGGTCATTTTTTTTGGCAGTTATTGCTTTTCTAAAGTCGAATGAGTTGAAACACAGCATGAAGATGCACGGGCAGGATTTCAGATCCTGTGTTCTCGTTTACCTTGACCTTGTCTGTTTTACTGGACCCAGAGTACCATAACTGTTGGAAATTAGTAGAAACTTCCTCTTCTTGCTTCTCATTCTATGTCTTTCAAAGTATCTGGTCATAGTGTTTAAAATGTGAGGAATAAGATTATCGAGCTGTAGACTACAGGAAAAATGTTGTTGGAACTATCCTAACAAGAGGCCAATCAATCAGTGCCAACTTTTAATTGATTCAGTGAGTTTGTCTATTAAAAATGCGTCACTCTGAAACAAATAATTATGGAAGATGTGGTTTTGTCAGTCTAGTCCTACAAAAGAGCTTCTGTTAGGCTTCCTGAATAGCTTCTTTTTTATCACTCTATGCATGTCCTTATTGAACACCTACTGAATGTAAATGAGCATGTGTAGATTTATATGAAATCCTGAGTGCCCATCATCACAAGTGGAAAGGTATGTTTGGAGAGTTGATGGCCTTTGTGAGATATATGTTTCTTTCTGTGTGGGAATTAACCATGTACTGTATTTGGGCATGTTAGAGTGAGAGAGTGGGGGTGGCACATACACACAGAATCGTAATAATAACTCCCTCTTCTTCTCAGAAGAGCTTTCTTTCCTGATACACTTATTGCTTGATCACTGCAAAGAGGAAAGGGGAAGGCAGGAGGAGCAGTGTGACCAGCTGGCTCTATCTTGCCTTGTGCCCAGCCATCCTTCCTGATTAGGCAGAATCTCACTTTAATTTACCCAGAGTCACCTGAAGCTATGGAAACAACAGAAGGTGAACTCTGGGGCACTGAACGTCTAGGAACTTCTTTTGGCCTTGACTATTCTATTTTCATGTCTGGGGAGAGAAAGGATCAATAACTTGGTGATTTGCCAGTGACCAAAAGACTGGTTAGTTTATGTGTAAGGCAGTTAGTTTTCTTAGAGACCAGACTCATGTACCAGCCCTTTTGGTTCAGCCACAGAAAGTCTGGTCAGAGAGTTCAGACATTTACTATTCTAGGTGAGAAGTACGTCTGATATGAGCTACTAATGCTGCAGAGCTGAAAGGAGGGCAGGAATCTTGCAGAAGGATGCGACGTTGCAATGGTGATGTATTTGAGTTGTACTTGGGCAGATTTCTGCATGACAGCACCTTGCATATGGGTCTTGACTGACTGTGCAACCCCTCAGCCAGCACAGATCCAGGATCCGAGGGCCATGTCCACCTAAGAAACTTGCCTCCTCTAGCAGAGCACCAAGGGAAGCTGTTTGCCCTCTTGATAGTCTGAGCTTAGGGAAGTCAGGGGTGAACAGATTCCTTAAACATATTCATATCTATCTGTCTCTGATCATCTTTCTCTCAGGACAAAGAAGCGTCATCCTTCAAATGAAATTCCAGCTTCTAACCTGAATGTTCCACAGTCCTTCAGAGAATTACATGTTCAATCTCTCAATAAATTTATATGGCAAGCATTGCTTGAGACAGAAGTGCAAAGAAGAACTTAATGTGTTAGTGACAAGTCATGGAAGAGAAAAACAAATCCTAGAACCAGACTGTGATGAAAAATGTCAACAAAGTGACATGATAGAGAGTGACCCTGGTAGAAGTAGGCTGTGAGGTGGATTGGAAGTCCTCTCTGGAGGTAGAATGTGACATCATTTTATAACCAAATGTCTAGGAGAAGCCAACGACACAAAAGTCAGAGAAAACCACCCAAAGAAGAAAGGTCATCATATGCAAAGGCTTGAAGGAAAATGGAGCTTAGTGTGTATATAATGGAAGAAGGCAGACACAGAGAAGGTGGGAGAGAATATCAATATGACATTGCAGGGCATTTGTAGATCATGGTATAACTTCAAGCTTTATATGAGTATAATTGGAAGCATTTGAGTATTCTAAGGGGAGGAGTAAGAATTCAATTAACATTTATAATCAATCACATTGTGGAATATTGATGAGAATGGAGGTGAAGATAGGTAGGATTATTGGATGATCTATGGGAAAATGATGGTGTCTTGGTTTAAGACATGACTGGATATGGGATAAGGCTTGCAAGAGGAAAAAAGAAAACTGGAAGATAAATTAGGCAAGAGAGAATTAGGTTTGAGAGAGAATTAGGTTTGAGAGAGAAAAGTTAATGATCCTGTATGCACAATGTCGAGGTTTTAAGACCCTGTATGCACCATTTACTGAACAGAAGCATGACAAAGGAACTGGGCCAGATGATGGTGGGAATCAGATGAAGGTCTTATGAAGGCAGTGGCAGAATAGAGGCAAAGTCAGGACTGGAGCTTTACATCTGGGATCGCCAGTTTCTATGTGGTGCCAAATGCTATTTAGAGGATTTCATGAGGCAGGAACTCAGGGTATTCTGAATATTTAAATGCTAGAAACAAAAGAAAAAAAGATAAAAGGAAAAAAGGAGGCCAAGGAGTAAAGCTGGGGATGTAGCTCAATTAGTAGATTTGTTGCCTAGGAGGCATGGGTTCAATCTACAGCATTACATAAAATGAGTGTGATAGTATTTACCTGTAATCTCAGTATGCAGGATGCAGAGGCAGGAGGATTAGAAATCCAAGGACATTCTCAGCTATATAGCAAGTCTTAGGCTTGCCAGGGCCAGAGGCACTACCTAAACTAAACTAGACTAGACTAGACTAGACTAGACTAGACTAGACTAGACTAGACTAGACTAGACTAAACCAAACCAAACCAAACCAAACCAAACCAAACCAAACCAAACCAAACTAAACTAAACTAAACTAAACTAAACTAAACTAAACTAAACTAAACTGGCTGGCAATATATTTTGAGAGGAACTAGGGACCATGCTGTCAGAAAGCCTTCTAGGAGAAAGGGAGTGGTCAAATGGTTGAAATGTTATGAGTTGAGGGCTGGTCATTGCTTTAAATGTGGTGGGGGAAGAGAGGGCTTTTGTAGCACATGGGAAATGGAGCTGACCAGAGACAGACCAGGAGGGAATGACTCTTCTATCTCTGACCTGGGAGTCTGGTCTTCACAAAAGCCTTCCCTGTAGCTTCTTAGTTTTCAAGAAGCTAAAAATGTTTGACCTTGAGGGGATGACGAAAGGCTGTTGAGTAGACCACATGGAGGCCTTCCCTCCTTCTTTCAGGTTCTTGTAAGCAAAAGCAAGAACGACAAAGGGATGAAGAGTGGCTTAGGGGAGATAAAGGACTGAAAGATTCCTCTCTCCCTCCTGTTCCTCTCTTGCTTCTGTCTATGACAGCAGATACTACTGCATGGGCTCATTGCAGGACGAAGGAATAACTTAATGATGAAAGAAATAGGGTGGGACTTGGCTTCACTGAGGGCAGAGCCTGCAGAGTTTGGTTAGCAATCTCTGGTATCCCAGCCTCATACTGCCCCGCACCGGGGCATACAGAGTTGTTGTGACTGAAATGACTGAGGCTCTGACTGGAGTTATATAACCATAAGAGATGGAGAGAGAATCGCATGATCTGACCCAGCAATTGTAAAGCGCTATGTAAATAATCCATGAGCTCGGAGACTGGCAGGGCAGAAATAATTGTCGAACATGACCTCTCTCATGTCTACATTGATCCTCAGCCATCTTGTATTATTCTGCCCCTCTGGAGCCACAGTCAGTGGATTCCAGGCAAGTTTGGGTTAAAGTGGGTGCTAAGCGGTCTGAGATACAGGACATTGACACTAGTGACAAAGTAGGGAAAATGACACACATTTTTAAAAAGTGATTTCACTTGATGTGAAAAAGCAATGTTTTAATAATCCGTGTTTGCTATCTAAGTGGAAAAGTAAGCCAGAAAATGTTTGCTCAATTTTCCCAGAAAGATCTGATAGATTTTTTTTTTATTATTATTCTTTTGGGTCTATTGTTGTGACTCAAGCATTTATAGGAACTCTTTATAAATCTCTTTTGTGTATGTGTTTGTATATATGTACACATAACACATGCGACTGCATGTGTATGTAGGTTCCACAAGGCACCTAAGATAGTGTTCCACAGGAATTTGACCTTTTTAAGAAACATTTCTTTTACTTTTGTGTATATATGCTTATGTGTGTTTATGCCACTTTTTCTCTATGTGAGTATGTGCATGTGAGTGTGTATGTGTGTGTGTGTGTGTCTGTGTGTGTGTGTGTGTGTGTGTGTGTGTGTGTGTGTGTGTGTGTGTGTGTGTGTGTGTGTGTGTGTGTGTGTGTGTGTGTGTGTGTGTGTGTGTGTGTGTATAGGTTAGAGGTCAACTTATGACATCCCCCAGTCAGGTCTATATTCCCACCATGTGAGTAACAGGGACTGAACTAAGGTGGTTAAGCACCTTTACTTTCTGAGACCCATCAGTTCTCCACCTGGGACTTTGAAACCAGAGTCTCTTACTGGCTTGGGAGCCCCAGAGATTTACTTGTCTCTATCTCTCAAGCTGTGTGTGTGTATCACATGTATATCACCATTCCCAACTTTTTAAGCTCTGGGGATCAAACTCAGGTCCTTGAGATTGAAAGACAAGCACTTTCTCAACCGTGCAATCTCCCTGGTCCTGGTGCTCGCCCTAAAGAAAGGAGCTCCTTGGTGTCTAGAATGCAGTGGTAATCAACAATGTTTGAACACCATTCCCCAGGCAGACCCATCACAGGAACCTAACGCCACCATTTTAATCCTCGTGATGACATATTTACTGCTATTCCTTCCATTTTTTAGAAGAGGAAACTGAGGTTCCGGTATGAACAGGCCCTAGGTCATAGGGCTTAAAATGGTAGCTTCAAATCCAGGCTATCTGTTCCCCGCATCTCTGCCTTTATCCCTCTGTTATGATTCTGGCGCTCCTGAAGGTGAAGAGACGGTGCCCTGAGTGACAGCAAGCAGAAGGAGCAAATGTGACACTCATTCTGAAGATGCTCCTTTTAATTAGGATGCTTCTCTGCCTTTTCTGCCTTGTAGCTTGCCCTGGGATAGAAAACAACCCCTAACTCAAATAGAAATGATACCGTCACACTCTTGGCTCTTAGAAACGATTCAGCAATTTAAAATCTGATTTCCACCTCTAGTGAGGTGAGGTTGGTGATAGGGCAAAAATCTCTTCCCCTTTGCTGAGCAGAGGCCATAGAAAGTGTCTTTAAGTTGTAGGCGAAAAACTTAACAGCTTTTATTTTCTTTTCTCCTCTTCCTCCTCCTCCTCCTTGTCCTCCTCTTCCTCCTCTTTAACTATGAGTGCTTTGAACAAATCTTAAGTTTGTTATTTGTTAGTTTCCTTTCTCATGGAATAAAATGAGTGATGCTTTCTCCAGGATTTAGTCTCAGTAATGGAAGAGGGTATGTCTGTCTTTGTACATTTACACATTCCCGATGCTCAGCCCAATGGTAGAGGAAATATTAATCAATGAGTAAGTGGTTTTACCATCCAGAGTCAGGTCTTCTCTTAAGTATGCCCTTCTGGACTCTTCTTCAATTCATCTATGCAGTCACAATAGCTAGCATGTGGAATCAACTTGTATGCATTGAGATGACTCAATAAAGAAAATGTGTGTGTGTGTGTGTGTGTGTATGTGTGTGTGTGTGCACGCATACATGCAATAAGATACTAAATTTATCATTTAAAAAGAAGGAAATAATGCCATTGCACCAACATGAAAATACTTAGAACATTATGCTAAGTGAAATTAGCTAGGTATGAACAGGGCAGTTCTGATGCTAAGATCCTCTTCCCCAACTGGTTTTTGATTTGTCAGTAAAGAAAGCTGGGGGCCAATTGCTGGGTGGAAGGTACAGACAGGACTTCCAGGTCCCAGGAGGAGAAGGCAGATACAAGGAAGGAATTTCTGCCATGTTTTGGAGGGAGAAGACACAGCAACCATGTGAAGTCTGAGGGCATGGAAGGAGATTCGGCCTGTGCCCACTAGTGCAGGCGGGTGGCCAGGGATGTTTAATAAGGGCTAGGTGGGACTAGCTACTGAAGTTGAGAGCAGGTGGAGAGATGGAGATAATAAATGGGTAAGGGCATGCTTTTCCAGGTGAGAGATATCAGCACCCAGCAATTGGTCCAAGAAGTCAAGTTCTAGAGGAACAAACTATGCGTTTTTTATCCACAGATTCAAGGGAAGCTGGGTGAAGACTGGTAGAGTGGCTGATCCTGGAGCAAAGGCAGTAGCATGAACTTACACACAACATAGGTATAAAAAGACTAATACCATGTGATTTCACTTATATGTGCCTTCTAAAGAAGGTGAATTTTCATAGAGAACAGAAAGTGTTAGCAGAGCTTAATGCTAGAAGAGTAGATAATGGAGGAAAGTTGACCAAAAAGCACAAAGTTCTAGTTGATGTGAATAAGATTTCAAGATCTGTTGAATAAATAGTTGGCCACAGTTATGAAGTAGATTGTATGCTTTTATATGAACAAAATGTTCTTATTACATACAAGTATATGAGATAATGGATATATTATTAGCATATTATAAATATTCTAGATGTGTCCACACACCAATCCATCACATTATAGCTCACAGATATGCATAACAATTAAAAATGAAATATGAGCTTTTTCTTTTGTGTATGTGTGGAAGCCACATGCTGTGTGTCTTCCTCAGTTGCTTCCCATGTTTTCTTTCCTTCACAAGCTCCCTAGAGTCACTGATTCAACTCAACTGGCGGGCCAGTAAGCCCCAGAGATCCTCTCTGCCTCCCAATGGAATTATGTATGCACCTAGATTTTTAAGTTGATGTCATGGACAGGATTTGGGCCTTCATGTTTGTGTGGCAAGCACTTTACCAACTGAGCCTTGTCCCCAGTTCTATGTTTTATAGTTCTCTATATGAATGTACTAACATTTCTCTACCATTGGTCACATTTCTCCTGCATTTTTTAAATTAAATAAAATTTCAAAGAAAAATTTGTAGATAAATACCCACCCAACTCCTTACTGGATATTGGATTACAAGAAAGGGCACTGCTGGGTCACAGAGTATGTACTTTTTAATCTTGCCCCAAACTTTTGTCTGGAAGGCATGGACCAACTTCATACAGAATGTCATTTTCTACACATCATCATTTGCACAAAGCATCTCTTCTCAAAGATAGTTTTTGCCATTATCTCGAAGAATTATATCACAGTTTTAATTTACATCTATTTTTGTTCTTTTGATTCTAGGCAGTATGAGAAGTGTAGCAAAGATAGCATTTTTGAAATATATTAATCCTCTTTTCCTTTTTTCTGTTTCCTTTTACATGATTCGTCTCCTATCCAGCCAGAGGCATCCAGTGCTTTGGGGGAAGCTTAGGACTCTCATAATAGAATGAAAAGAGAGAAGAGATGTTCGACATTTAGCTTTTGAATTCTAAAATAGGACTTCTGATCTGTATTAAGATAATTGTCTTAAAAGATAGGCTCTCTTCAAAACGTAAACTTTAAAAATAGAATGTAAAATACTGACAGAAAGTACTATAAGTCCTAGGTTCCCGTGTGGTTGTTATGGTGTGTTTTGCACTGTGGATACAAAGGCAGGCACTGTGGCGTCTCAGAGAGGAGCAAAACCAGGACCCCACAGACTGCACCGCCCAGTCTCCCCTCCATCACCACAGATTCCTGTCTCCAACCAAAATGACGTTCATGGTATGTGGACAATTTATCTGGATTCTTTCTCTTCAAATTAGGTTTATAAGACTTCTTCATGTTATTGTGTTCAGTATTAGCTTGTTCAATTTCATTGACGAACATTCCATTTTATAAATATGTCATCACTTATATTTCAATTCAGGGAACAAAAACTATAGATACCAATTCTTACAACTGTGCATTTTCAGTTGAATCTATGTAGTTGCAAATGGAATTTGTTGGATCTTAGGGTGGCTTTAATTTGCATTTTTCCACTGATTAATGATGTCAATAACAATCCAACTTTTCATATACTTATTGGTTGGGTATATGTTTTATTTTTGTCAAATGCTTATTTAACTGGTTGATTGTGTGTGTTCTTTGCCAATCAAAGTTGTTTTGTTGCTTTTTCTTGTTGACTTGTAGATTTCTTGTTGACTTCATAGATTTGCTCATCAAACCTTTGTTTAGCACAGGTCTTATAACCTTTTCCACAAATATTGAGTTTCAATTTTACTTTAATAGTGTTTTGTCACAAAAATCCCTATTTTTGTTTTTTGTGTGTGTGTGTGTGTGTGTGTGTGTGTGTGTGTGTGTGAGAGTGAGAGAGAGAGAGAGAGAGAGAGAGAGAGAGAGAGAGAGAATGAAAGTCAGAGGACATTGTATGTTGTATTCTTTTCTTGCCTTATTACCTGGAGACAAGATCTTTTGCTGAATCTGGAACTAGGTTGGTGACCAGCAAGTCTCAGTTGTCTGCCCGTGTCTGTCCCCCAACAGCACTAAATGTATGCTTTATTTTATGTGAGCTGAGATCTGAGCTCAGGTCCCTATCCTTATACAGCAAGTCCTTACTTACTGAGCCATCTCTAACCCTACTCCAAGTTCTTAAATTTAGAGTTCTTATTTTTCAATCTTCTCCTTTAAGATTTTACGTTTTTATATTTTGTCTAATTAAAACATTACCTACCCCAGGGTCAGCAAGATTTTCTCTTAAGTAATATTTTAGAAGCTTTGTAGTTCTTATTTTTCATATATGCCTAAAATCTACCTAAAGCTAACTTCTGTGTATGGTGCAAAGCCAGAGATCAACGGAATGTAGGCATCAGACCTTAGTAACAGGGGCTCTGGGCTGTCAGCTTTTCTGGCCTCCCACAGAGATCTCTTACTAATCTGTGGATGCCTTTCAGGGAGGAAGCAGAGAGAGCCAAGCTCCTGTGTCAGTTGTGTTCACTGGGATCCTGTTATTTCAAGTCTGGAATCTTTTAGTTTTTCTTAGCTGACTTCAAGCAGCTGCTTTAAAAAAAAATCTAAAACCAAACTTGAGACAATTTCTGAACATGTTTTAAACTCAAGTTTGGTTTGACACAAGGTTCACCATTTAGAAACAGAAGTCCATGGAAGAGAAGCTTTGATGTTAAAAAATAAAAAGCAAGAGTTTTACATTTTATTTTATGATGCTCTCCATTCATGAGAGGGAGGTTTGAGGGATCTATGTACAACAGTTTTAGCACGAGCTGTGGTGCAGAGGAACAGAAGAGGCTGGGAAAGATGTTCTGACCTTACCAGAGAGGAGGAGAATGTAGAAGACATCACTATGGGGAGCTGGGTTTAAGGAGCAAAGGCAAGATGATGTAGTCTGTGTTTCCTGGGGATCCTGTCCTCACTCATTTGGACCTTGGCTTCAAGTTTAGCAGAGACAGTGCTGGCAAGATAGATCAACAGGTGAAGGTGTTTGCTATCAAGCCTGTCCATGTGACTTCCATCCCCAGGACCTAGGGTGGAAAGAAATAACCGACACCAGCAAGTTAATCTCTAATTGCCACATACATGCAAAGCTGTGGGCACAAATGTACAAATGTACACACACACACACACACACACACACACACACACACACGCAGAGTACATTATTTCGAAGGATCAAATATGTCAAAACCAAATTTCAGAAGGAAAAAGGAGGCTATAGAATGCTAGGTAGAAACAGCTCAGTGGCCCCCAGCGAGCACACTACATGTTTGTCCACCTGCTTGGTTGTCCCCTGGCATGGGGACACAGAAATGTCCCGAGAAAGAACCTGAACACAAAGTAGACAGAGTTAGCCTTAAATGCAAAGAGATTTAGCCACCTTTCATTAGCAAGGTGTTCCCACCTTACGTCCATATCACCTATAAAAATTCAAACCAAGATTTGTCTCCCTGTATATATATATATATATATATATATATATATATATATATACACACACACACACACACACACACACACACACACACACACATTTTATACATCCTGACAGTCAGCTATTTAAGTAAATGTTTGATATCGGTGTAAAATGATGCTTACATGCTCTGTGTACAGCAGGTCAAAACTGCACATGGTGTGGATCTGGATCCTCTGCCCTGAATTATTCTCTAGCTGGCTACATGGCAATCATCGGATCCTTTAGCTTCCCTGTTGGTGGGCAAATGGGAGATTACAGGATCGCTGAAACTCTTTGCCAGCCCGTGAGTCTAAGAAGCAGGGACACGTGTGGCTCTCCCAAGCATTCGCCCTGAGTTTTCCTTAGTTTTCCATGATGACCTTTTTTTGATGATATACAGCCATCATCAGGGTTGGCGTCACGGGCACCCATACTTCATAAAGATAAATCACTTTTAAATGATTTTTAACTTCCCTTAACAAGGTATGAGTTTTAAGACTTTCAGAGGGTCTTGCAAAGGGGGGGTGGGCAGAGTAGTGAAAGTTAAACACAGCTTTGAAAGGATTTATCAGGTAAATGTTATGGATTGTTGTGATTTAATTTATGGGATTAGTTTGACTTTCAATTACTGGGCATCACATTGAATCACTTTATATTTTGAACTCTGTAACTAGGACTCACTACACTCGATCTTTCATTTGGAGAGGGATTATCAATAATTAGACACTGTGGCCTTATTGATCAGCTAATCAATACCTACATTAATCACCAGTGGTCTAAAAACAATTCACTCTTTGCATTAAAAGGAATCAGCGTGATCAAATTAGCATGTTTTGCTCCAAGCCAAGGGAAGATGCGCTTTTCCAAAGGGAAGAAGTGCTGAGAGCAGGTGAGACGGCGAATTCAGAGGAGACGCGCTGCCGCTGACTAGCGTTAACTAGACTCGCCTTCTAATAACAGGGTTTGGTTTCACTTTTATGTAAAGTTTGTGTAATACGACAGAATTTAATTTTTAATATAAAGTTGGGCAGAACGAATACAATCTTTCCTATACTATAATTTTTCTTGTTTTTTTTTCTTCCCCCCTCTCTCCCCTTCCTTCTTTGGCGGGATCTTACTGCACAGCCCAGGCCAGCCTCACACACTCGACCCTCCTCCCTCCGCCTTTGAAGTGCTGGGATTACAGGCATGAACCACTCACTGCCCGTGGCTCCCGTGTTACACTGTGCTGATCGTTCACTCTTCTCCTTATCCTGGAATTTAGTGTATGGTAAATCATCCAGACTACCTCAGTGCTTCTAGAAACATGGCTTTGTTGAATCCTGAAAAACGATTTGTTGGCTGTGAAGAACGGCGAGTGTGGCCAGCAGGAGGAAGGGCTGTCGCCTGGGATAGCTCCAGAATGGACACAGCTTCCTTTCTTCTCAGTTATGTGGTTTATCCGGTTTCAGGTCTAAGCAAGTTTGTGGGCAGCAGGAGGGGCTGGTCTTGTCTTGTCCATACTATCTTTTGACCACACTATTTCTCAGGCTGTCACTCAACCTGGGGACTATCAAGTAAGGCCAGAGATTCTCCAATGGCTTTTTAATAATTTGGCATTCCTTTCGTATGAATAATTTATTGTTTCAAAAGCAGAAGACTATTATCTGTGGTTAGTAAATGTGCAGGGATGAGGCACAGTCTTAGGGTTCTTTTCATTACTAGATGGTGTCTGTACAGTTGTAGGAGTTAAAATAAAAAAAGGAAGTGGGGCTGTTTTTTTTTCCTCTTAAGATCATATCAGAGGTAGAAATGATACATCACAGATGAGAATAATACTGGCTGTCTCTTTAAATTTATCCATCACAAGCACCACACAATTTCTTTGAAATGGGAGCTTGCAGCATTCTGGTGAGTTTTTGAAGTCAGTCATTCTCACTCTCGGAGGAAATAAAGACCTGACTTGCTTGGTCTTTGAGTCTTAGTCCTACTAGGAATAAGGCAGGATCATCTTTTATTTCTATTTTGAGTTTTAAAGAATAAAAACAAGTTTTTATTATAAAGTAGAGGGGGAAACAACCAGCTGTTTTCTCACTGAACAAGTTTCAGGATAGGATCCTGATACATTGTTCTATGTCCAGTTGTCTTTGATCTGCTCACACTGTTAAATAGCTTTCAAAATGTTATTCTTAATGATCGCTAGATATTCCACTATAAGAATGCTACATAATTTATCTCTCTATTACTTAATAATTTAGTTCCTCCCAATTTTTATCATTATAAGTGACTCTTTGATCAGAATTTTTGACCATAACTCTTTAATCTGCATTTCTGATTATTTTCTCATAATAAGTTCCCAGGAATAGAATTACGGAGTTAAATAGTAAGAATCTTTTTAAAAAATTTTAAATCTTGAAGTCCTTTTACACTCTCACCATTTCTGTATTTGTTTATGTATTTATTTTGTGAACACTGGGGTCAGAGGAGGGTCTGTCCTGCTCTGCTTTACTCCCATAAGACAGGCTGTCTCAGCAGAGCGAGGCTGGCAGGCAGCAGGTCCATGAATTCTGCTGTCTATGCCCTCCACGGAGCTTCTGTCATAGGACACAGTCAAGTCTGGCTTTTTACCTGGGTACTGGCAATTCTAGCTCAGGTTCTTGTGCTCGCATAGCACTCTTACCCACTGGATCCCACTCATATTTATTTTTAGAAAATACGTGTGACTTTACCTCTTTGTGTATGTGCATGCAGTTATCCTTTTTGTTGATTGTTGGAACTTACTACATACTAAAAAAAATCGACTCCATCTCACAGTTTAAATTAACTATACATCTAATAGTTGAAGGAGGCTATGTAAGTTCTAAATTATCTCACTAAAGAAAAAAAATAGGTAGATGCCACATCTCAAGCAAAGAAAGTACAGCCTATAAAAAGTTTTGATTACTGTATATTTTCAGCCAGCAACAAGTAGGTATTTGCAAGGAACCCACTATTATTAGACTCTGTTTTTATGTTTAGATGTGTATGTAATATGTAATATGAACCATGCATATGTGTATTATATATTAATATATGTTTGTTTATCTCATAATTATTGCTTCTCATATATATATATATATATATATACTTGTTATTTTCCTACAGTGACAACATTTCCTACCAACATGTAGAGACTCCTATCAACATATGTACATAAGAAAATGGCTATTTGAAGTGTCTCAAAAAAAAAAAAAAGAAGTGTCTCTTCTTCTTTTGCATTCACAATCTTGGTGAAGAAATGGAAATACATATAGTTAGCTTTAATGCAAGGCAGAATTTGGTAAGTACCATAAGAGAATCAAATAGAACAGGCTTGTGTAGGAAAGGTGGATGAACCTAATTAAAGGCAGCTCTTTCACTGACAGTGAGTTCTGAAGTATCTCTATATAATGGATAATTTATAGGCTCATCTGACTACTTAAGGCTGGCTTGATGTTCAGTGAACAGGCAGGATTTGAGAACAAGAAAGGATTGAGAGCAGTGTGTCGGGGGTGCGGACTGCGGAGCAGGGACGGGGAAGAAGTAGAAAGCAAAGAGTGTTCTAGGTGGAGGGGAAGGTAAATAGAAACAGAAATCTGGACCACGTAGGGCTGGCTGTCTTAGGAAATTGTAAGTGCACGGGTGCTGGTAGAGGGTGGAGAACTGGCAGGGATCATGTGCCAGGCATCTACAGATGCTAAGCTGACAAATAAAGACTTTGTGTTCCAAGCAGTGGGGGAGCCTTTGAGGGTTTTTGAGCAGGTGGATGCCATGACCCAAGCTGGGTGAGACAACTTGCCTGCGGTGGGAGTGATAAATGAAAGGAAGGAGGAAAGAGAAGGAGGAGAAGGATCCAGCCGTGAGGTGAGGTAGTAAGTGGTCTAATTGGAGGATGGTCAGTAGCGAGAGAATGGATCTAAGGGGCAGTTTGGAGGGAAAATTGATAGGATGCACTGCCTAATTAGGTGCAGTGAAGGAGAAAGGAAGGGAAGGGAGAAAGATGGGTCCAAGACAAGCTCTCCGTTTGGAGTCTGAGCAGTTCAGTCAGCTCAGCTCCCATCCTGAGACTGCGTTTCCTTTAATGTGGCTCTGGAAGTGGAAGGTACCTGGTGGGATAGAATCAAAGACGGTTTTGATATCAAAAGAAGAGCCTCCCATTTCTGCACTTCTCCTGGCGGTATTTCAGGAGCACTGGTCCAGACTCTGGAGACAGGTTGGGTGGGGGCTCATCACAGTTACTAACCCAAGCCGTATCCTAGTTTATGGGATGTGAGACAAGTACCCCTACCCCTGACAATGTTGCTGTGCTTACACAACTTCACTATTTTGTGTGGGTTTAATAATTAGCTGAAATAATGAATTCTAGCATGGTTGGAAAAACGTTGCTCAAGAGATGTCATTTAACTAACAATGATGAATATTTTCAAGTCTAAGAATAGCAATGTCAAGCACAAGCACTTATCCAAATTCCATCGAAAAGAGCACAATGTGATATTACAGTATAGCAACTTGCAGATGCGACCCTCACCAGATGATCCAAAGGAGTGTTATCTCTCTTCACAAAGCAGCATCGACATCCTCTTTAAGGAGCAGGCAAAGAAACATAAGCTACTCTGTGTCAAAAAATTAAAATAACTTCAAAAAGTACAAACTTTTACATTTAGGGTTTTTTTTGTGCTCGGGGAGAAGGGTTCATTTTATGAGCCATGTGTGTCCATGCATGCTTAATTAAGCAACCCTACACAAAGGTATCTAAGGGATGCAGAGAGCAGGAAAAATAGTCTTCCTCAGGGAAGAATGCATCAATTCGTCCTCGAATACCAAAAAGTCAGGCCTGAAAATATACATACAAGTAACATTAGACAAGGCATATTTATGTATATATATATAGATATGCATATAATTATACACATATGTATGTAATAACAATTAATGAAAAGAGGCTATAGAATTGAAAGAGAGCAAGGAGGGGTGAATAGGAGGGTCTGGCGGGAGGAAACAGAAGGTGTAAATGATGTAATTATATTATAATCTCCATGAAAAGACAAAAAAGCAAGTGGTGGCCATCACTGTGGAGCTCCAGCACCTCAGCCAGGCCCCTTGTAACTGCTCTATGGACTGTGATCACTTGGGAGAAGTGTATGTGTGATTGCATAGGAGTGTGTGTGTGTGTGTGTGTGTGTGTGTGTGTGTGTGTGTGTACGCACATGTGTGTGCTTTCTGCTTCCTTGAAATGGTCAAGAAATATGAAATGGAAAAGGGGTGGGAGATCAGGAAAACATTTTCTTATTGTGTGTATGTGTACACACACACACACACACACACACACACACACACACTCACACACACACACGCCTGCATGTGGAAGTCAGAGGACAGCGCTCTGGGAAACGTCTCTCCTTCCACTGTGCGGTATCTGAGGATCCAACTGAGGCCGTCGGATTTGGCAGCAAGCATCCTTACCCTCTGAGTCATCTCTCAGGCCCTAGACATAGAGATTTTGTGAAGACAGAGTCAATTATGAGCACTTGAATAAAATTCCAAGACTGAGTCCTTCCTCATCAAAATCCAATTGTATGATGATTTTTTAAATCTTTCTATTCTTAACAGTCCCTCTAAGCTTTCTCTGTTAACATCTGGATCTTTTTTGGAAGGCAGGAAATAAAAAACAAATTTATTTACTTTCTTGATTTTTGTTTTTAAACATCCCAAGCTGTCTTAGTCTCCTGGCCTTTGAGAAATGGCTCTTGTTTCTAGCACCATTTTAAAAGTATTTGTGGATGTGGACATCAAAAAGACACTAATGGATTGTAATGCATTGAATAAAATAAAAACTAGTCAGTCTAGATTAACAATAAGTACAGAAATGTAAATGGGCTGGGGGAGAAGAGATGATTTCTCCTTACAATAGACGCAGAGCCAATAAATGAGAGCCTAATGAAAACTGGTGATGTTACAGAGAAATCGCCATTTCGTAATTACCATTAATAAGGCAGTACAGCAGCAGTTAAAAATGTGATGGCAGACATATTTCAGAGTTTCAGAAGATAATCTCAAAATATATTCCCGCAACATTCATTCATTAAGTAAGAACAATGGTGTTGTTACAGCAGAGCAACTGGCAGAGCCACCTGCACCAGGTGATCAAATGAGCATCATGGCTCCTGGGACAAAACAGGCAGCATCCTGAGCCTCCTGACATGCTCTCCTGGGAAGTGCACAGCATCATTTTTGTGATATTCCTGCCAAAAATACATAACCCAAATCTCACATAATGGTGAGAAAACACCATAGAAATCTAAGTTCAAGGGAGTCCTACAAAATAACCAGCCTGTTTCAAAAAAAAAAAAAATGTCAAGAGAAGAGAAAGAAAAAGAAAACGACTGAATGACTGAATTAAATTAGACCGAGGAAGGGTGAAAACTCAACGCAGTGTGTAATTGCACGCCCGATTCTGAATCAGGGAGAACTTCACTGTCATTAATGTTATAGGACAATGGTGAAACTGTCCATGAAGTCAACAGCACTGTATCAATGTTTAATTTCCTGATTTGATAACTCAGTCGCCATCATGTACACATTATTCTTCATGGGAAATAAATACTGAAGTTTTAAAAATAAAGAGGAATGTGTGTGTGTGTGTGTGTGTGTGTGTGTGTGTGTGTGTGTGCGTGTGTGCGTGTAGGAGTTCATGCTCACACACATATATTTGTAAGACAGAGCAGGGAGAAAGAGATGCGGTGTTCTCACTTAAATGACCTCAGAGGAAGATGGTTCTTTGCCGTACTCAAAGTCAAATGTTGTTTAAGCAACAAGAGGAATGTTGAGGTCACTTCTACTCCTTTTCTGCCCTCATGGTTGTGTGTGTGAGATGTGGATAGGAAGGGCTGCCTTGATGTCCATTCTGGGACTGTCTTTTGGATAAATGATTGTATATCTATTTAAAAGGTTGATGTTTTTTCTCTTTCTGGAAAATAAGAAAGTAGATTATTTTTTACGACTTCTCTTCAGAACCTGCCTCTTGACGGGAGTTGTTGTAATATGCTTTTATAGTTTAGAGTTTGGTATTAAGACCATAAGATCACATCTTCGGCTTTGAGGTCTTTAATCTCTTTTTCTTTTCTTTTTTTTTTTTTTGGGTAGAATGAATTTTATTCAGCTTGCTTTGTTGTTAATTTTATATTGGTCATTCAACAGGTATGACTCCCAGGTAGAAGATTTCCCTGTTCTCTCTGTGGAAACTCATCCTACTGGATTTCATTAAAAGCTAGCTCAAGTTTATCTATCGCTAGATCCTTACGTCAGGAGACTATTCTACTCAAAAGGTAAGAAGCGAGGTGTGATGTTCTAACACCCTCAAACAAAGCCATATTGAAAATTGCTTTCTTCTGCCTTATCAAAAATGTGGTTTTAGAGCACAGGGCTTTGTCACCGCTCTGGTTGATCACTCCTGGTTCTTTGGGGAAACTTCTGCCGACTCTCGTCTCCCAAAGTTTCTCTCATGCATCTTACAGAGTGGTTCTAGTCCTTAATTGGAACAAGGGTTCTGAGAAGCATACAGAACCAAAATGACCCAGAGCAGAAATACAAAGAGATTTTGGCTCTGTTGACTTTTCTCACTCATCAACCCTTCGACAACCAACCAAGTGAGACAGATACAGGGCCTACTTCTCAGTCTTTTCCACAGTATAGTGTGGATATATACACTAGATGACTGTTCTAGACTGGGACAGTAGTTTCTTTAGAGCCCTCTCTCCAGTTCCAGGATGTCTTTAGGCTTAGACTCAATCTTAAAAGTTCCTATCATCTTCCAAAATCAAGCCTGGTTTGAACCCTGTCTCAAAGTACAGTTTCAGTGTGGATCTCGGTATTTTTAGAAAACAGTGACCAGGTTCTTTAGGGTTAGTATAAACAAGCAGGAGCTTCTCTGCATCCATTGCAGCCGGAAGAGAGCAATTCTTTGAGGTTCATTGCCCTGGTCCGTGTACTTTGTGAGTCAGCCTTGTATCAGTGCTTCCCAGCGTGAAGGTCCATGGTGATAAACACATGTCAGATGATTCATCGTACCAGGATTGTGGTCATTTAGAATGTCTGCTTGGACTCGGGTAGACAATATTGTTTTTTATTCTTTGACTTTTGAATAATTATATAATAAATGAAGAATGCTTAAGCAAAATCAAATCAAAGTATCTGCCATTAGTGTAGATTTAATATAATGTATATTTTTTGGTCATTTGTACATATCATTGGTTTCCGTGTCTCATAATAGCATTAATTAAGATCTACGCTTGGTTGACTTTCATTGGCTTTCTTCGATGTGCTCCAATACTGGAAGCTTCATGAAACTATTTAGCATACATCTCCCCAAAGCAAACATTAATAGTCACCTCTCAGGAAAGCACATCAGTGTATCAGGAAAATAGTAAACTATTTACTCATCTAATTACTGGTTGTAATAAAAAGAAACTTGGTAATTGTGTTGTGGTGGCTAATTTTGGTGGTCAACTGGGAAAATGGGACCCTCAGTTGAGGAACTGTCTCTATCAGATTGGCCTGTGGGGATGTCTGTGGAATGTTTTCTTGATTAGTAATTGATGTCGGTTGGGCATATCAATGCCCAGCCTACTGCAGGTGGATCTGGTCTAGTGGATCTCTAGTCAGATGGATCTGGTCTGGCTAAAAATGGTGACTGAGTAAGTGAGAGGAAGCAAGCCGGTAAACATCATTCCTCTGTGTGTGTGTGTGTGTGTGTGTGTGTGTGTGTGTGTGTGTGTGTGTGTGTGTGTGTGTGTGTGTGTGTGTGTGTGTGTGTGTGTGTGTGTGTGTGTGTGTGTGTGTGTGTGTGTGTGTGTGTGTGTGTGTTTGTGTGTGTGTGTGTGTGTGTGTGTGTGTATATGTGTGTGTGTGTGTATGTGTGTGTGTGTGTGTGTGTGTGTGTGTGTGTGTGTGTGTGTGTTTGTGTGTGTGTGTGTGGTGTTTCCTTCAAGTCCCTGCCTTGGTAGTAAACTATAAACTATAAGCCAAATAAACTCCCCTTTCTCCCCAAGCCGCTTTTGGTGAGTGTTTTATCGAAACAAAGAAGCAAACTAGAAAACTAATTAATGTAGCCAATTTACTAATTGGACCTTGAACTGTTCGGGCACTTTCTTAAGATGAATGGCTATTTTAAATATTCAATTTGGCTAAAGCCATAGCACTCTTAGAGAGGTCAGTGACAAATCACTTTTTCGTGTGTTAGTTTCATAGTCTTGCTCCCAGTAGGCATTTGCTCCACTTGTACGTCACTGTATTCCGAGGCCGGAAGCGTTGTGCAGTTAGTGTCTGGGTAAAAATCAAGATACCCCTTAATTAGTTTGAGTTAATCTTCGCTTGATTCAATTCTGAACTAAAGCCAGTTTCAATTTGACCTGAGTCAATGTTTCTAGTTTACTCAGTGCTTTAGCAGTTGAAAAACAGGATAGTGAGTCTATTTGCAAGAGCCCTCCTTGGAGCTTGGTGCTGACAGAACTCTGCATTATGGGGTCATGCAGTCAGTGCACCCAGAGATGACTTCAGGGGATGAGTCCGGAAGATTGCACAGGACGCAAGCCTTGATGAGAATGTTCTGCTGTTGGCTTTAAAACGTCACCTTTACATCTTGCATTGAACTCTGGACATTACACAGGACGTCGTGGGTGTGCTCAAGGTGTCTTCAGTCCTGTTTGCCTCCATAACCAATTTAACTGTTGCTTATGCAGTATGGTGGGGTTTCCTTAACCTCATTATCTTTCCTGAAGCCACTCTGGCAGATGCAGGTGAGTCTTAGGCAAACGGGCTTCCTTCTTTGCTGTGTTTTGTGCAGTGGTGTTTATACACTGAAGATGGTAATAAGATGATAAAGAAATTCATAGAGGTTACCTGGCATGGAGCCTGAGAACTCTGTCAGCATTGCTCATTGCTGACATAAGATTTACAGGAAAAATAGTTGGATTGAAGTGGAGTTTTGCACAGCATAGAAGGAGGGTTCTCTGGTACTCCTCACACAGGGGCAGCTTAATTTCTGTCCATTAAAAATACACTTCCACCTTAAAGATGGAAAAACAGTATGAAAGAAAGAAACAAAAATTCAGTGCTGAGAGTCTACTGTTTCTTTAGAAGTAGATTAGAGAAAAGGGAAGATTTGCTTTTTGTCAGTGAGGAAAAAAACTGACCCTTTCTCTCTATAGAGAAATACAACGCTAAGTATCAGTTATTGAATGCTTCCTAGAACCCAGGCACATAGTGTGCTTATTGTTACTTGATCATACAATAGCCACAGGAGGGAGGGGTTTTACATTCCTCACACTTATGGGCTAGAAGTCTGGAGCTGCTAGACTTCAACTGACTGGCTGGCTCCTGAGGCCCTGTGCACACTCACCACCCTTATGGCCTCTCATTAATTAAATAAGCACACAGCTAACCTTCAAGTGTAGGCGGGTCTTTCTCAGGCAGGTGAATGAGAGTGTGATCTCGCCATGAACCTCTATCCCATTGATTGCTCAGGCCACGTAGACTTGTGCAATATCCCTATGTCCTCTACCCCTCTCCACTGTGTAGAAAGCAGGCTCTGTCACTGGCTCAGACAATAGGAGAAACCCTTCCCGAGGAAGGAAGTGCTCTCTCTAGGCCTGGGCAGTTGTCACACTGCTAGTAAAGGGTCTTGGTGAGGTCCATACTGTGATGTTAAAATCCTTTCACTATATTGGGATGATGAAGTGGGACGAGGCTTGCCCTTTCCTGTAGGTTGCCTGTTTCTAGCCTCCTCCAGTAGCACCTGGGCACACACTAGGGTCAACACTGTAGCTTGCTCCCTTCCTGTGGCTAACTAGAATACATATGATATAATAAATAATACGGTACATAGAAATGGACGTAGATGTAGATGTGCGTGTGTGCATGCATGCCTCTCTCTCTCTCTCTCTCTGTGTGTGTGTGTGTGTGTGTGTGTGCACGCGTGTGTGTGTGTGTAACATCTAGAGTTAAGGATGGATTGGCTGTTGTCTTGTCCCTTTACACTTCCATTCATACTCCATTTAACTAAAAGAATGGAGAAATAACTACTTGGCATATATGCTCAATATATGAGACCACTTTCTCATTCTCTCTCAGACATTATCCCTGTCAAATCGGTTAAGTAGGATTACAGAACACAGCAATTCTGCTTAAGTTACTTTAAGCCCCCAGATATAGTGAATGGATTTTCTACCCCAACACAAGTTTGACTTGAACCCCTCAGTAAAGTCAGCCCACCCAGATGCCTGCCCATAAATTATTGCTGGCCATATTGAATGTAAAAGGAATAGGCACTCTCTTCAAATTATAGGAAAATAGGAGACAGTGGGGTAAGTCGCTTAGCGCCTGTTTGGTGGTGAGCACTCAGCAATGACAATGGTGGCAGAGGAAGAGGTGGCTCTCTTCTTCCCTATCTTTCTCCTTTTCTGTGACAAGACGACCACAAAATCCCCTTTGTACTTCATCTTTCTTACCTAAAATTATTTATAAAACTAATTTGAAAGAATTTAAATTCCCTCAACTCATTAAAATATCTCAGAAAATATATAGTTCTTTTGTTTTGTCTTTCAGATTTCATTTTTTTTCCTGGCCTATATGAACTTTAATTTTAAAACGATTCTGAAAAAAATGTCACTGCTGATAGAGTGCTCACTCATATGCATGGGGCCCTGGGTTAATCTCTAGGACTGAGGCAAAATCAAAAGCAAAGGACCTTGATATTCTTTTAAAAAATTATACTTTGAAAATTTAATACATGAAATAGAATTTGGTCACATTCAGCCTCCAGTTCCTCTTGGAGTCTTCTTAGTACTACCTATCTGTTCATAATTGCAGGGCCAATCACTGGAGCATGAACGACCAACTCATGGGTTCGTAAGGACCATACACCTGAAGAAACTTCACCAGACACGGATTGCCAATAGCTATCCAGCTATCCAGTAAGGGGTGGAGCCTCGGCAGCCCTTCCTCCATCCCGGCTGGAATGTTGACTGCCTTGATTATGTCTTGTATAGACAATACCAATTCTGTGATTTTATACCCTTAGACTAATCTGTACATTCCATGTAATTTATAGAAAAACCTAAAGGGATTTTCTTCTCTCTTCTTCTAAAGCAGAATATTGAAACATTCGTCTGAAATTCATTTGAGAAAAAAAAAACCCATCACACTGAAATAGCTAGAAAAAGATCTTATCACAGGACCAGGACTAACCAAGAATCTCTACAAGTTTAGTGAGTCAATAAATTAGAACTGAATGGTCTTGGTACAGCCATAAACATAAAACCAGACAAGCTTGGAGCTTTAGGAGCAGACTCAAGAATATCTCATAATATAATAAAATGGATATTATGGCATTATTAAACACAGAATTGAGAAACCTGACATATCCATTGAAAAAAAGCTATATTCCTTCCTCATATTTCATGCAAAATGAATATCATGTGGATTAAAAATATTAAAAGGCAAAACTGAGAAAACAGATTTAAAACTAGAGGTAACTCACGAAGTCCCAGGATAGAGAAAGCTTGCCAACATGATTGATGCCAAATGCTACGTCAGATGGACATTGGTGCATTTAAAGTTTCAGAATGTTGGAGTAGGTAGAGCATAAGCCCAGGTAAGTTACCAATTATTAACCTGCACAGGTGCAGCTGCAGATGATCCACTGTGCAGAGAAGGAACTCTGCCAAGTGCATAGCGATGGCTCTCTCTCCCTTACACAAATGACCTACAGAGGCAACTCAGGAAGGCAATGGATGACCAAAAACCAATACGCTCAACACCGTTTGTAAACAAAGAAATGAAAATGAAGAACAAATCAAATCATGTTAACTGGTAGAATTGATGATATCCTTTTTAATGTCCAGAGGGAGAGAGACACTGTCAGATCCAAATTATGGGAGGATATACTTTTTGAGCTGGAAGATCAATTTTTGGAAGTCTATGCTAAAGGAGATGAATTGATATGTATGCTACATATGTGTAAATGTGTTTTTATTTATTGGATTTTAAAATAATTGGGAAAGGTTGGGAATTTGTAGCTACTTTGAAGTAGGGCTTTGGTGCAGTTGACAGAATACTGCCAATATGACTATGTATGCATTTAAACCAACTATTTTTAAGAATATGTCTCATTGTTTTGATAAATATATACTTACATAAACTTAGAAAGAAGTGGGACAGGGTAAACATCTAATTATTAGCAAAGATTATTTATGTGTTTTGTACGAGTGTATATCTGCACAGAAGAGGGCATTGTGTCCCATTATATACAGTTATAGATAGTTGTAAGCCACCATGAGGGTGGGTGCTGGGAACTGAATTCAGAATCTCTAGAAGAACTTGTATTGTTTGCAAACAAAGAAATGAAAATTAACTCTTCACTATGAGCCATTTCCAACCTTGAGAGCTCACACCTTGATCCCCAAGTAGAAGGCAGAGTGAAAGGCACATTGTGAATGGACCAAGTCTTTTGAAAACTCTGTAGCTACTGATTTCCAAACTATGTGTAACTTCCACAATAAATAAATGATGACTAAGATGCCTCTAAAATTTATATGTATGTTTTTTATTGAAAATAATTTTATTCTTTCAATATATTCTGATCAGTTTCCCCTCTAAGATCTTCCCCACCTCACAATCTACCCAATGCCAAGACTTTGGTCTCTCTTTAGAAAACAAGCAAGAAACATGTAAATAAGTTAAAAAAACAACTTAAAAAAAGAAAGAAATAGCACAAGAAATGGGAACACACACACACACACACACACACACACACACACACACACACAAGCAAACCTATGAAAACTCCAAATCAAAAGACCAGTAAGACCAACACCCCCAAACCCAAACAACAATAACAAAAATAAAAAACAAAAACAAACAAAAATAATTTTAAAAAAGTCTACAAAGCTCCATTTAGTACATTTTGTTCTGTTTTGACCATCTACTGCTAGGTATAGGGCCTTAAGGCTTTAAGTGTGGTTGATATGACCAGAGAGACTTCATTGGAAAAAAATTTTTTTCCTTTGCAAGTAGAGGTAGCTTCTGGTTTAGGGATAGGAGCTTCTGCCCACTTCCACCCTTCAGAATGGAACCTCATCTGATTTGAAACCATGAAGGTCCTATGCATGCTGCCACAGCCTTCTGAGTTCATATGTGCTCCAGTCCTGCTGTGTCTGGAAGACACTCTCCTCGATGTCAGCCATCCCAATGCTCTTACAGTCTTTTCACCTCCTCTTTTACACAGTTCCCTGAGCCCTAAATCGAAGAGATTGATAAAGGCATCCCATTTAGAACTGAGTGTTCCAAAGCCTCTTACTCTGCACATTGTCCAATTGTGGGTCTCTGTGGCATTTTTCATTTGCTATAAGAAGAAGCTTCTCTGATGATGACCAAGTAAGGTGCTAGTCTTTGGTTATAGCAGAATGTCATTAGGAACATTCTTTTCCTTTTTTCTATTTTCCATTAGCAGAAAAATTGTATTTGGTTTTCCCATAGGTCCATGGCCAATTTATTCCCAGGTTCTTGACTATTGGTATAGTGTTAGGCATAGGTTCTTTTTATGAAGTAGACCCTAATTCAATCATAGAGTGTTTGGTTACTCCTACAACTTTTATGCCACTATTGCCTCAAGATATTTTTGCATGCAGGACACCATTGTAGATTTCAGGGATTTATAGCTGGGTTGGTGATTATATTTATCATCTGATAGTGTACAGAGTACTTTCCAGTATTGTAAATAGGTTAGTAGAGGTAAAGTCTCTAGTTAGGAACTAGACTGACTTTTCCGTTTTCAATGAGATATGTAAGTTTTGTGTTCAGTAATAGGGCTGCACCTTCAGTTCATGGTAAGCAACCCAAGACCCTTGACAATACCCTAGAAGGTATGGGGTTTTCATGGGATCCCTTTGGCCAATGACTTAACTAGGTTTAACCTATTTTTGGCACTGGATACTTCACTTGTAAAAGATATCTAGTCAGAGCATTGTATTTTCCAATATTTGGTGATTCTATTTCAATTTCTTTCTCATATGTGTATATGTTAGAGGCCTCTATGTTAGTAGGTTTCATAGTGACATCTCAAATGGTCCTTAGTGTTAGCCATTGCTCCTTGTATTCTCCATCTTTATCCCTCTTCATGCTCTCTCCCCATTTAATTCTCCTGCTCCAGTCTCCTTCTACCTCCCCACAACAATATATTCTATTTCCCACTACTAGGGAGATTCTCTCCTCCCACACCAACCCCTTATTTTATTCCTAATCTCTATGGTAATATAGATAGTTGTATACATACCAACAATTTAAGAGCTAACATCTACATATAAGAAAATATATAACATATTTTCCCTTTTTGTGTCTGTGTTGTTTCACTCAGGATGATTTCTTTTCTAGCTCCATTCACTTACCTGACAAATTAATGATTTCACGTTTTTCAGTAGCTGAATTATTATTCCATTGTATAAACGCACCACATTTTCAAAATCCATTCATCTATTGATGGATATATAGACTGTTTCCAATTTCTGGCTATTATGAGCTGCAGTGAACATGGATAAGCAAGTATCTCTGTAGTAGGGTGTTGTGTCCTTTGGGTATTGTCTTTGTCAGGGTTTCTATTTCTGAACAAAATATCATGATCAAGAAGCAAGTTGGGGAAGAGAGGGTTTATTCAGCTTACACTTCCACATTGCTGTTTATCACCAAAGGAAGTCAGGGCAGGAACTCACACAAGGTAGAAACCTGGTGTCAGAGGCTGATGCAGAAGCCATGGAGGGGTACTGTTTACCCAAGTGCTCCCCCTGGCTTGTTCAGCTTGCTTTCTTGTAGAACCCAGGATTACCGTTGTAGGTGGTCCCACCTACAATGGGCTGGGCCCTCCCCCTTGATCATTAATTGAGAAAATGCCTTACACCCAGGTCTCATGGAGGCGTTTCCTCAAGGCAGGTTCCTTTTCTCTGTGATAAGTCTAGCTTGTGTCAAGTTGACCCACTAAACCAGCCAGTACAGGTATACCCTTGGGTGGTATAGTTGGGTCTTGCAGTAGGCCTATTCTCGACTTGTTGATGAACCATAGTGGTTATAAAAGTTTGCACTCCCACCAGCCCCTAGGCCCCAATCTCTACACCCTCACCAGCATGAGCTGTCATTTGTTTTAGTGATCTTGGCCATACTTACCTGTATGCAAGCAGTTTTAATTTGCAATTCTCTGATGACTAAGAATATTGCACATTCCATATGTTTCATCATTTGAGAACTTCCTATTTAGTTCTGTACCCATTTTTTAAATTGGGTTGTTTTCTTGATGTCCAGGTTTTTGTTTGTTTTAGTTAGTACCTCTCTCTCTCTCTCTCTCTCTCTCTCTCTCTTTTTTTCTCTCTCTCTCTCTCTACACACACACACATACACACACACACACACACACACACACACACACGTTAGATGTACAATTGGTAAAGATCTTTCCACACTGTGTAAATTACTACTTTAAGTTATGGTTTCCTTTGCTATACAGCAGCTTTTCAGTATTATAAGGTCCTATTTAGTCCTTCCTGTACCAATGAGTACAAGGCCATTCATCACTTTCTCTTCTCTCAGATTCAGGGTATCTGGTCTTATGCTGAAGTTCTTGTTCCATTAGAGCTTTTGAATAGGATGAAAGATGTGGATCTATTTGCATTCCTATACATACAGTCATCCAATTTGACTAATACCATATCTGAAAGCTGATGTAATTTTTTCAGTGTATACTTTTGACTTTGTCAAGAATCAGGTGTAGACTTCTGTCTGGTCTTCAAATCAAGTCTGTTGATAATTGTGTCTGTCTTTATGCCAATACCATGTTGTTTTTATTACTATAGTTCTGTAGTACAACTTGAGGTTGGAGATTGGTTATATGCCTAGTAGTTATTTTATTATTCAAGGTTGTTTAAGCTATCCTTTTATGTGTGTGTGTATGTGTGTGTGTGTGTGTGTGTGTGTGTGTGTGTGTGTGTGTTTATATTGTGGTAGTTTGAAAAAATGGCCCCCTCATGTTCACAGGAATGTCACTGTAGGGAGTGTGGCCTAGCATTCGAAGGTATGGGTTTATTGGAGGAAGTATATCACGGGGCAGGCTTTGAGGTCTCAGATGCTCAAGCCAGGCCCATGGCTCATGGTTTATTCCTGCTGCCCTGAGATCACCCAGATATAGAACTCTCAGCATCTTCTTCTTCACCACATCTGCCTGAACATTGCCATGCTTCCTGCCATGATGATAATGGACTAAATCCCTGAAACTGTAATCCAGTCCCAATTAAATGCTTTTCTTCATGAGAGTTGCCATGGTCATGGTGTCTCTTCACAGGAATAGAAACCCTAAGATACATATGCAGCTGAAAAATTTCAATTTGTGTAAAGAATTGTGTTGGAATTTTGATGGGGATTGCATTGACTCTCTAGATTGTTTTGGGCAAGGTGGCCATTTTCAGTATATTAATACTACCAATCAATGAGAATGGGAGATCGTTCCATCTTCTGATGTATTTTTCAATTTTATTCTTTAATGTTTTAAGGGTTTTATTATTCAAGTATTTCACTTGCATGGTTAGAGTTATTCCAAGACATTTAATTTTTTGATGCTATTGTGAAAGGCATCATTGCCCTGATTTCTTTCTAAGTTCATTAATCATTTGTAGATTTGATTATTGTATATTTATTTTGCATCCTGCTACTTTGCTGAAAGTGTTTATCAGCTGTAAAATTTCCTGGTGGAGTTTTTAGAGTCACTTAGGTATAAAATCCTATCATCTGCAAGAAAAGATACTATGACTTCTTTCTTTCATATTTATATCCTTTAAATCTCCTTCAATTATCTGATTGATTGATTGATTGATTTATGTTGAACCATTTCTGCATTCCTGAGATGAAGTCTTCTTGACCACGGTAGATAAACTTTTTGATGAGTTCTTGGATTTGGTTTACAAATATTTGATTGCGATTCCTTTGCATTCATAAGGGATATTGTGCTCTAATTTTCTTTGCGTGGGTAGGTTCACAGCATTTATGGCCTCATAAAATGAATTAGGCAATGTCCCTTCAGTTTATAATTTCCTGAGTAGTTTGGGGAGTAATGGCACTAATTCTTCTCTGAAGATCTGGTAGAATTCTGCCCGGAACCCATTCAGCCCTGGACTTTTATTTTGTTGGGAGACCTTTAGTTACTGATTTTAGAAGGTACTTTGGGTCTGTTTAAACTATTTATTTTGTCTTTAGTTAATTTTAGTAAGTCATATATTTCAAGAAATTAATCCATTTATTTTGGTTTTCCAATTTGATGGAGTACAGATTTTTAAAGTATGTCCTTATGACTTTCTGGATTTCCTTGATATCTGTTGTGATGTCCCCCTTTTGTCTCAAATTTTATTAATTTTGATCTTCTTTCTTGATAGTTTAATTAATTTGGCTAAGGGTATCACTCTTATTTTTTTTTAAAGAACCAACGTTTTGGTTCATTGATTTTTTTTGTATTTTTTCTTTTTAATTGATTTCAAGCATGTGTGTGATTATTTGTTGCTGTCTAATTTTTGGGACTGATATTTCTTTTTCTTATTCTAGAGTTTTGAAGTGTGCAACTGTGTTGCTAATGTGAGATCTTTCCATTTTTAAGAAATGTAGGCCCTTAACTTTTGGAAGTTGCGTCTTAGAACTGTTGTCATTGCATTGTTCCCCAATGGTTTGGGTAAGACTGTAGTTTCAGGGATCATTTCTATAGTTTGTTATGAGAGAAGTTTCTCTGACTATGTAGAGTACCGCTAGTTTGGGTATGTTGTGTTTTCATTTTCATTCAACTATAAAAGATTTCAATTTTCTTTTGTCTTGGATTGTTTCTTCTGTTTTCAGTTAGTTTCTCAGCTTCTATGAGTTTGTAAGCTTTCTGTTGCTTTCGATATCCAGCTTTACCACGGTCCTCAGACAAGATGCAGGGTATAATTTCACTTTTTGTTTTTAAATAAAAATATCTGTTGAGGTTTGCTCTCTGTCTATGTATGTGGTCAATTTTTGGAAAAAGTTCCAGGAGCTGCTGAGAAGAAGATACATTCTTTAGTGTTTGGGTGAAATGTTCTATAAATGTCTGTTAGGTCTATTTAATTTATGGCTTATTTAATTTAAAAAAATCCTCTTTAGTTTTTGTCTCAATGACCTATCTATTGGTTAGAGTGGTATTAAAGCCATTTGCAATTACTGTGTGAGGGCCAATATGATATGTGATTGAAGCTGTTACAGTGTTTCTTATATAAACTTGGATGTCCTTGTGTTTGGTGCATAATTGTTTAAAATTGCAATTGTCTGGAGGAAATTTTTTTCTTTGATGAGTACATAGTATCTTATCTCTTTGGATTAATTTTGGTTTAAAGTCTATTTTATCAGATATTAAAATGGAAAATGGATATACCTGCTTTCTTCTTGGGTCTGTTTGCTTGGCTTTTTTTTTCCCCTATCTTCTTAGAGGGCTGATAGTAAGGTGTGTTTCTTAGATTCTCCAAAAAGTTAGACAGTGTTTTCTAAACAACCTGCTAGTCTGTATCTTGTTATTGGGGAAATGAGATCATGAGTGTTATCATGAGTAGTCTTTTAAAAAATTTATAGTATTTTACTGTTAATTTTCACTTCTCTTTTGATTTACTGGTCTGGGGTTATTTTTTTCCTGTGCTTTCTTGAGTGTGTGTTTAACCTCTGAAGTTTCCTTCGAGTGTTCTCTGTAAAGCTAAATTGGTAAATAGACAATTCTTAAATTCAGTTCATCATGGAATGTTTTCTTTTATCCATCTGTTGTAATTGATAATTTTGTTGGGCATTTGGTCTGGGATGACATCTGTGGTCTCTTAGAGTTAGTGGAACATGGATTCAGGATGTTCTGGCTTTCAGAGTCATCACTGAGAAGTCAAATGCATTCTAGTGAATCTGCTGTCATATGTTAGTCCACTGTTTCCCCTTGCAGCTTTTAATCTTCTTTGCTGTTGAAGATATGTTTAGTATTTTAATTATTATGTGTTGTGAGATTTTTTGTCAGTTGTATCTTTTTTGGTGTTCTGTATGCTTTTTGTACCTTGTTCAATTTCTCCTTCTTTAGGTGGGAGAAAATTTCTTCTCTGATTTTGCTGAAAATATTTTCTGAGGTTTTGACCCTTGTTTCTTTTTATTCTATCTGTATTATTCATATATTTTTATTGTCTCAGATTTTTTGGATAGTTTGTGCTTGAATTATTATTATTATTATTATTATTATTTTTTAACATTTTCTTTGACAAGGTATCCATTTCTTCTATCTTGTATTGCACACGAGATATTCCTTTTCCAGGTCTTGTACTCTGTTGGTGAGGTACCTCTGAGGTTTTTAATTTGATTTCCTAATTTTTTCATTTCCAGTCTTATTATAGTCTGCGGTTTCTTTAATGATTCCATTTCTTTGTTAAAGTCTACCTTCATGTCTTGAATTGTTTTCATCACTTAATTCTATTGTTTATATTTTCACAGACACCATTAATCTATTCATATCCTTAAACATATCCATGCTTGCTGTTTTGAAGACCTTATCCTGCACTTCAGCTATATTAATTTCTTAGGACCTACCGTAGTAGGATTACTAGGTTCTGGTGAAGGCATATTGTGTTGATAACATTTGTGTTCTTGCTCTGGTGTCCAAGCACCTGGAGTCATGATGATTAAGGTGATTCTAGATGTTGATATGTGGTCTTGTCATAGTTAGAAATCCATTCCTTGGGTTCTGTTTCCCTCTCTGGAGCTTTTGAAAGTGTGGCGACTGTGTGTTCCTTGGTACAGGATGCTTCTGTAGAGTGATAAGTAGCAGAGAAAAATAGAGATAGGCTAGGAGCAAAAGCCCTGGGGCCTTTGGGAAAGACTTAAGGGGATTCTGCCTACACCTAGAGGCAGGCCGTCCAGGGGGTTGGAGGTATGGTAGGAGGAGGGGCTCCTGAAAATAGATGATAGTAAAACAATGAATAATCTGGAGAGACAGAGAAGACAGGGCTTCTGTACCAATGGTTGGAGTCTCCAGCAAATAGAGGTGAGGTCGGAGGAGGGGCCTTTGCAAGCAGGTTGTTTGAGGGCTGAGGATGAGACAGGAGAGACCATAATGGAGGACTGGAAGGAGACTGACAGTTAATTACCAGAGTACCTGTCTATTGTGGCCACTGGGAGTTTCAGGTAGAGAGTGTTTTTAGATATCTGGGACTTACACAAAGGAATGGGGATAGGCTAGAAGTGCTGAGAGGTTCCACAGGAAGAGGAAATCTGCATCCATATCAAGGTTCAGTAGCATCTCCAGGGAATGGTGGAATTGTGGGAGGAGGGGCCTCTGCATGGGGGCTGCTACAGGGATGCAAGCCAGACAGCAACATCATAATAGATGACAGGAAGGATAGTGGAAATGTGCCTCTAACATTTTACATTTTTCATTTACTTTTGTTGGGAACGAGCACTCTATACGTGAATTAGAGATCTGGAGGGGGGAGTGTGATTAAGTATTTTGAAGGACTGACTGTATTTTGAAGTTTTCAGTGCACCTTGACAGAATTTGGAACAATATGGAGCTGAGTGAGACACCTGAGGCTGGGTGTCTTTGGCTCTAACCCTCCTGTGGACTGTCTCTAGCTTGTTCTCTTTATTTATTTTTACCAGCTCTGACACATGTCCATCCATACTGGAATCACACGGCAAGTGTTAATTGATTGATAGGTTGGAAGGGATTATTAAATTTGGGACCCCTGACTAGAAAGCATAGGCTTCTAGATGATTCTATGCAGGCCCCGGGCCTCATCCAGGACTTGGATTTGCCACAGGACGGCTTCGCTATGCCTGGCTCCCTCATGTCATCATTTACTGAAATGCACATGACAGTTGATTTCTGCAAGCAGCCTCTGTGAGATTCTTGATTCCACCAGGATGATCGCTGTTTCAACAGATGCCAAAATTTCAATTTTCATTCCTTTCTCAAATTAAAAGGGTCTGGGAAGCCCTCATTTACCCTGTTAGCTCTTGGCTGATTCCTTCCCCTTTGCCAGCTTCCAAACCTCTGCTGATGCCCATAGTGGGTAATTAGTAGAACAGTCTAGCCATTGATGCTGTATACACACATGGAGGTGTCTTATGTCTCTTTTGTGATTGTCAGTGTGTGCATCTGAATATGTGCCTGGAGGCTAGGATTCTCAGTGTTCTGTGTTGCATGACAGGTAGGCTTGCAGAGAGGAAGACTATTGATGGAGACCTAGGATTCCACTTCCTGCTTATTTTTGGCTCTCTGATTTTCGATTCTTCCTCCTCCTCTTCTTCCTCCTCCTCCTCTGCCTCCTCCTCTTCTTCCTCCTGCTCCTCTTCCACCTTCCTCCTCCTCCTCCTTGTTCTCCTCTTCCTCCTCCTTCTCCTCCTCCTCCTCATCTTTCCCTTTCTCCTTATCCTTCCCCTCCTCTCCCCTCCTCCTCCTTCTCCTCCTCTTCCTCCTTCTCCTTCCTCCTCCTTAACTTCCCCTTTCTCCTTATCCTCCCCTCCTCTCCCCTCCTCCTCCTCCTTCTCCTCCTCCTCCTTCTCCTCTCCCTCCTCCTCCTTCTCCTTCTCCTCCTCCTCATCTTTCCCTTTCTCCTTATCCTCCCCCTCCTCTCCCCTCCTCCTCCTCCTGCTCCTCATCCTCATCCTCCTCTTTGTTATTATGACCCTTGTCTTTTTTGAAAGCAAGAGGTAAGACTGTGTTCAGGATAGCAAACAGGAAGACCTGCAGAAGCAGGGTAGGGCACATCAACAAGTGGAACTGGTTGCTATAACATGGGTGTTGTTGTTGTTGTTGTTGTTGTTGTTGTTGTTGTTGTTGTTGTTGTTTTGGTGCTGAGATCCAACCCAGGACCTTTTACAAATTAGACAAGTGCTTAACTTCTAAGCCATACCTTCAACTCCATAATGAATATTCCCTCAGAAAATATATTATTTTTCGAGCAATTCCTTACATTTGGAACCAATACTAGTCTTAGGAATTATTGCAGTTTTTATGAACATGGGGAAAGGGGTCAAATTTGAGAGGAGATGGAATGGAGGAGTGGGAGACCAATATGATCAAAATACATTGAACATATGTATGAAATCTTGGAAGAATAAGTAAAATATTATATGAAAGAGAAAAATATAGTACAACAATAGTAATAAGCGGCAAGCGATCCTGTACCTGGCTGTTGGGGGTAGAAAAGGGAATGGTGGGGACTGCAGCAAACTGCAAACTCATGGCTGCTGATATCCATGGTGGTTTCAAGTCCCCAAAAAGGCTCAGGAAAGCTGGGTATGAGGCTCTTAAAGTTAAATCTTCTGTTTTTTGAATGTTGGAAACTAATATAAGCAGACTTGAAAAGCAGAAGGTGGGCCTGTCTACACCCCGTTTAGTTTGAGAGCTGAAGGTTTGCGTTTCTGGCATGCAGCTGGTCCAGGTGCCTCATTACTCAGTCATTCTACTCAGACTCACTCAAGGTGCTGCTGTGTGAGTGCAGAGGGGGCCCTTGCCAACTTTCCTGAACTCATTTTTTTTTTAAAAAGGAAATTCTCATTTTATTAGGGGAAGGCTTAAGTTATTGAAGCCCCTTCCAACATCGCCAGGTATGAACATGATGATGTACACAAAAGGTCGACATCGCAAAACAAAACCCAAGCGGTCTGTGCTTCCCTGTCCGAGCTCGCAGAGCGTGAACCTGCAGGGTGGTTGAGGAACATCGGACGGTGTGTAACGGATGACCTCGGCCAGCAGAGGATGCGTGAAAACAAGCGTAGACCAACAAAGAAGACATAAAGGGAGCTTCGCGGGAGGCTAGCTGAGGAACAAAGGGACCTTTCTTTGATGTGTCCACAACGAGGCGATAGGAACAAGGCTGTTCCACTCACACTCCGCTCTGCCTCGAGGACTGAACATTTGTTTCCAATTCTAACAGTTACATCGCACGCTTTCATTACAGCATTGTCTAAGATATCGCCGAGGCCCTAACCGTTGTAATTTATCTTTTGTACTATATAATTTGGAGCCGCTCAGGCCAGAAGAAAACATCTGTACTGAGAGGCTGAACTCGACACAGTGTATACTTGTACACCCAGCCTGCTCGGAGGTCAGTCTCCTCATAAACTTCGTTATCACTGTTGGCTTTATTCATTCTATTTGACACATTAAGCTTCCGTATCTTGGCATAAAGGACACAATATTGCAGCATATTGGCAAGCTCATTTGCTTCTCCCAGCTAGTGTTGTGTCCAAATATCAATCCCCAGGGATAAACACGTGTGTATCGACTGCAGGAAAATGAAGCCGAGCAGCAGGTGGCCTTTTGCCGCCTAATGAACGTGGCAATCTGTTACTATCACTGCGGTGCTCTCCGCCAGACAATTAGGCAACTAAGTATGTAATTATTCAGGCCAATGAGGAGAGGCTCTCCTCTAATTTCATCTTTTCATTGCTGTTTACAAACCCACACTCCCCTCATTAGTGAGAGATTTTCCAGTCTATGCTAATTGGTTTCAATAACATTCATTTCAGTTGAAAGAGAATGATTCCGTTAATTGAGAATCGAAAGGATCTTTTCATTTTAAGTGCGTCCTGCTATGGAAATCGGAACCCTCTCTCAACAGGTCCGAGCTAATGAAATTAAGTCGCACAGCCATTAGTGGCGTAATAGAAATAAAGTAATTTATTTTCATTGAAGCATGTGCTATCGTCCAGAACAATTAATACAGCGTGAGGAGTATGGCAACTTGGAAACTAATAGATTGAGGATAAACGAGATGCTTCTCCTCCGAATGGCTTCTTTAATTCCTGGTGTAAAAGCCTTCCTCATTTGGGGCTGCTACTCTCAGTGTGTGTGACAACGAAGAGTGCTCATTTGTAAAATGACACTCGATTCTACTAATTGTGCAGGAAGAGCAGCTTTTCTACAGCAGTCACCTCAATGCGTCTGAGCCATTACGTCGCTTGGCCCTGTTGGAGTTAAGGTTGACCGTGTTTGTAAAACTTTTACAGCAAAACCACTATGCGCGTCATGGTCTTAAAGAAAAATAGTGTAATGTCACTGTGTGACTTAGAATCACCACCCCGAGTCCTGTGTCACAGCTCTTACCATCTCATGGACGCGGAACCCATCACAGGTGCTGTGGTGTGGAGGCACTGAGGTACAAGTTCTGGAAAAAGGCAGAGGCAGAACTTTTAAAAAGTGCTATTAATAACAGGACATATCTAAAAATCTCTCCTAATAAGTGAGATGATCAAAAAAAAAAAAAAAAGCAATCTCAGGTAAAAATGAAGAAGAAGTCTTTATTTTGTGCCACAAGTCACAATTTCACATCGACAGGATCAGAAGACTCATGCATTTCCTTGTTGCCAGGGGAATATTTTTTTTGAAGCAATTCTCTTCCAGTTTTAATGTGAACCATTGCACCCCCTCCCCATTTTCACGCATACAAAAATGTACCCACATCGCGACACTCTCACCCAAATTCTCATGTCTTATTTAGTTGTTATTTTTTTAATGGAATAATCAATATAAAACCATTTGGGGTTGCTGTCAGACTAGCTGCCTGTGTGTAAAATTTCTTTCTCATACAGAAGAAGCAGATTTTTGCTGTGGCCACTAGACCACAGAGCAGGTTTGCCTCTTTCTAGAAGCTTGTATGCATGTCAGTTGGTTGATGGGTGGGTGGGATAGGTGGGGGTGGTGATTTATGCAAATGTTATATCTTTTTTTTTTAGTTAGATTCAAAAATGCATAATGGGGACAGACTTACAAAATAATACACTGCATGGCGTTATGAATATTTCAAAGAATTATTTCTTTATTTTGTGCATAGCTCCGAGTGCTGACATTTGATTTATAGCTGCATGGATGTACCTGGGGTTGCTAAGGTTACCCAATTTCATTCACCCGTAGATATTTGAGATCTACATAATACCATCAGATCCTCCACCGCATTTCAAAGTGATGTTGATAAATGGTGCCTTCCTTAGATGATATTTCCATTTAGATGTGATATATCTCATGATTTCTGTCTTTTAAAATATTGTGGTTGATGAAATTTTACATTATGTGCATATACAGAAAGCAGGGACACATATTTTTCCAGTTTTAAAGGTTCAAAAAAACTATGAGCGGTTTTCCCCTCCCCCTTCCCAGCCCGCACCTATTCCCATATGTTCAGGCTTACTGTGACTAATATTGAGTTCTTTAAAAAAAAATAAAAGAAAAAAAAAGCCTCTACGTTATTGTTTGTCTTATGTTTAGAGATATAACAAAAGACTGGCCAGTCACCTCCAATCGTTTTTATGATGTCTCGTATCTTTGCAACAAAAGCCCGGGCTCTTCTAAAAATGAAAACATCTTTTGAGGTTGGATGACAGACCTACAGAAGTTATCTTTGCCAACAGATCTTCGTAGAAGTAACACTTAGAAAGTTTTATACACACAGGATATGTGTGTGTGCACATGCAATTTATATTTTCTGATTGCTTACACGCGATCGCTGACCGTACAGCTCATAATGGATCCCAGTCCACGAGAGAGTCTGGTGCAGGCTTTCCCAACTTCAAAGGAATAAGGGATTAGATGTATGGAAGAGGACAGTTAAAAACTCAAAATAACCGTAAATTTTTGTGAGGAGAATAGATCTGGCTCCATGGGGTAATAAACTTGCTGGTGGGAAAAGAGGAACACATATGAAAAGCCACAAGCCCCACCTTATGAAAGACTAATCTACGGATTATATGGGTTTGTTTCTCCTTAACCAGCTGGATTGAGTTCTGTAAAATTAGTTTTTTATTTCCTCTCGTCTGAGTGAGAAAAACAGGTATGGAGCAGACTGCAATGATGAAACCCAGGAAGGATTTATAGGGGCCGTGGCGAAGGCCTTTGGATCAGGCTCTCTGGAAGGAAACAGACAGACTGGCTAGGAGTAAAAGATGGGGCGAGAAAGAGGGTGGAGCACACGGCTTGGCTGAGGAGGGGCCTCTGGATGGGGGGAGGGACTTATGTAGAATGACAGGATGGGGCAAAGGTGAGTGGAGAGTTTCTGTTGTGATTATTTTTAGGGGACAATGTGGTGGCTTGCAGATCTGTGGTTTGTTAAGATGCAAGATATTAAAAAAATATAGTTCAGATTTGCTGCCAATATTCAAACACTGAAAATTCCTGTATTTGGACTTTATTTAAAGTCTGTATTGCTGGCTCTAACCTCCCAGACCAAGCATCTGCATAGACAGAGAGCTGAAATGCCCTCGGGGGACTGCACATCGCTTAACTATATCAACTCGGCTCCTTCACCCAAAGCCCTTACAGAGACATACCTGGCTCCCTTAGGTAGGTGGGTGTGTTTCTGCTTGTCACCTGGCTCTTGGAGCTTTGCAACTCTGGATTCTGCTTTGTTCCTAGGCCTGAGGGATGATAGAACATGTTTTGAATGAACACATGATAATGCGTAGTTTTGTATACATAAGTTTGTCCTACGTGGGACAATGTGAGATCTTTTAGTATAAGGATGGTCTAATTCTTTTTTTTTTTTTTTGGTTTCTAGTGCCCCCAGGACAGTGAACATTGGCAAAACACCAGTGTAACAGTACATACATGCTGTGAACCAGAGCATTTACCTTTTAGGAAAAGAATTTATGAGTGAGATGCACAGGACAATGGCTCTTGCTTCTCCTAGCTGTCCCTCCTACTTTTGGGCTCCTCTCTAGAAGCCACAGTGCTGCTGATCTCCCTCCCCATGTGACTCAGCTTTGCCCTACCCTGCTCCTGTATCTGCCCTTCTGAGGCCTAATTCCTCTTCTCTTCACCTCTCACAAGCCCATCTGCAAAATGGTAATGCCCTCTTCTTGATCATCGTCTGGTTAGGATTTTAGGTAAAGAAATTAGCCTTTATCATACACCCATTTTAGTGTTCAATTCAACATTCCTAGATAAAACCACTTACCTATCAAAACATTCTCTGACTCTGGACTTGGGCTGGAGTTCTTACCCTACAGTGAGACCTTGCCTGAGGTCCTAACGCCCTCTGCCCTTAGTGTCGTCATTTGTGAAGTGAAACAAACACAGCACTTAGGCGTAGTGTTGCTGTGAGGACTTAATGATCAAATCCACAAGCAGAGCTTAGAACATCCTGCCTCATTGTGAACGAGGGACAAACACTAGCTGACTAGTCAGTCACATTTTCCTAGATAGTTTTGAATCTAAAACAGTACCGTTTTAGTGAGGCAGGCCATTGGGCTGGGTTGAATGAAAATGAAGGATGACCATGTATTTATCGTAGTATGTTCAAAGGGTTGTCTGGGCATTACTGATGTATCACATGTCACAGTCTCCTGAAGTCTCTCTAGTGATGTTTTACATACAAATCCAATCCAGAGTATGCAATTTGGAAACTCAAAAGATACTCTGAAGGTTTAATATTTTTCTTCATAATCTTTGGCCTCAAAATTTGACCAGAATCTGGAGGCTAGGTGAGCCATGAGTGGGCAAAAGACTCTTGTGAGGTTTTACCTGCTGTTGAGTGCAAATATTCATTTTCTTCAATATATTAACATTTTATTATGTTAATAATAAAATATTGTTATTTTGTGAGATTCTTATCATCTCATTTGATATGCTATATGATACATGTACTCTGTGTCCAGGTTTGTGAGTCCTTCTACCTGTTTCTGTGCTCTGTTGGGCCAGAGGGACATTTGGCCTTGGTTTTTCTTTTGAGGACAATGCTTCATATAGTAGCCTCGTCTAGCCTCGGCCTCCCTATGTAGCTGAGGATGACTTTGAACCAGTGATGTACCTGCCTACCCCTTCCAAATGCTGACAGTAGAGATGTGTGTCACCACGCAAGCCTCTGCAGCTGCCTCCTCTTCCTTTACTTCAGTCTTTCTCTTCTCCATTTCAAACACACTCTTCTACATCACCCATTTACTTCCTCAGTATTTATTCTACTGCTCACTTATTTGTTAGAGACATTGTAGCTTGCCCAGACACAATGATGGGAATTATGTTTTTTATTGTCATAGACCTTATATCACACTGATAGATAACATTAGGTTAAAGAATAAGACTACTGTCACCTGAAGATAAAATGTTGGAGTAGACAAGTACCCACCCACCCCCCTTTCTGAGTGTGTGTGTGTGTGTGTGTGTGCACGTGCACACGTGCATGCGCACACACATTGATGCAACTAACTGGGACATGTTCTTCAGAGAGAACTAGCAGCAACAGGAAAAGTCACAAGCCAGAATGTGACATGAGTGTTTGTAGCAGCATTAGGCAGCCTTGCGATGCACACACCTAATATAAGCACACACCTTTCAGGGGCATAGAAGGCACTAGCTTTTATCTTAGAGGTAATGATATACAGTGACAGATGCTAAATATGAAAGCCACAGAGTATGCTTTGTGTCTTCACATTCTCAATCTGCTGAATACTCATGTGTGTTGTCTATACTGGTCAAGCATACAGCTCCCCTGCAAGTAACAGAGCCTCCCACAACATGGCTTTAGGAAGGTAGTTGTGAACTGTTTGGTGAAGGAGCACAGAAGTGTGGAGACCATCCAAGGTTGCTTTGGAGGTTGAGTTAGATGAAAGACTCTAGATGAAACCCTGTTCACCTCCTGGTCTGCCATCCTGCAGGCCTGGCCCTATTTCTTATTGTACCTGAAAGAGGAACAAGGGTGGTAGTCGTTGTCTCTATGCTGGGGAGACTAGGCATGCCTCATCTTTTAAGGAACATACTGGCTATTAATTTTAACTGATACCTTTTATTCTTGGAAAATTAGAGATTTCACACGGTGCATATTGATAATATCAATCCCCCTCCAACTGCCTGGGGTCCCCAAACTCTTTCAACCTTTGTGTCCCACACCTCTTACTTTTCGTTGACCAGAACTTAGTCTCATGCCCACACTTAATTATACAGAAGAAGAAAATAGCTGGGATCCCTTTAGCTCATGGCCAGTCATCTTACCTAAATTAGTGACTTCTGAATCCAATGAGATCCTGTCCCCAAAATATGATGAGGTTCCACTGAGGAGGACTGATGTTAACTTCTTGCATGTGAGCACACTCATGCCCGCACACACACGTGCACACACACACACATACAAATATACATACATATTCCTACCTCTTCATACATACATGCATATACCCACACACATGTATATAACACATACACACACGTGCTCCCATATAGCTACATACACCTATGTATACCTACACAAACATATACACACATTCATGTACACACACTCCTACCCCTTCAATCATATATGCATGTACCCACACAAATGTGTATATAGCACACACACACACACATGCACACATGCTCCCATATACCTGCATACATATATGATGCATATATAATACCCACACAAACATGTACAGACATGCACACACATATGCACATCAAATAAATGCCAAGAGTACCAATCTCAAAAGTAAATGTGGAACAAACTTGCGTTTTAGCTCCCTAAAGGAGTCATCCCGAAGGTGAGGGTCGACAGGCACGAGGCTTAGACAGGGGTGGGCTTTTCACAGGTAAGGTCATCCAGATACCAGGACCAGTTTTTATTTTCCCTCTGTTCTTTCTTACTTTTAAAAATATTCATGCCCTGATGAGCAACAAATTCCCCGGAGCAGAATGGAGATGACCCCACGGAGCACTGGGCTCTGTTGATGGGAATTGCTTTTACCTTCTGGAAAGAGAATAGGCCACAAAGGATCAGTCTCTTCTCTGTTGTATCTCTTTCAAGTTGAACTGCATCGGACAATGAGTGGATTAAAAAAAAAAATCCTGCGGCCTGGTGTGCCTCAGATGCATTTGCCAATTTTAACATCATTCCCCAAGTTATATAAAACCAGAGAATAAATGCTTGAGCCTTCTGTAGGGTGAGCAGTTTACTTCCTAGGCAGGGATCACATTTGTGACAAATCTCCTCAGAGATGCATTTTGTAAGCGAAGTGAAGAAATCATTAGCAAAGCAATATTTGAAGAAGCAGACTGGCCCAGTTCTGAAGGCAACTCCACTTTAACCTTTAAAAGATATCATTTTACTTAGCAGGCTGCTTATTACAATTACAGTGTTTTCCTTGGCCCCTGGCTCCATTAAACATATGTTTTATAGCAAGTTCTCAATTACATTCTCCTGACAGGCTGGCTCATAAGGCCGGGTTATAAAGTGGAGAGACTGCAAAGCAGCAAACTGCCTCTCATTAAGTTTATAGTTTTATTACCTTGTTTAGGGCACTTTTTCTTCCTTTCCTCTCACCGACTTTCTTTGGTGACATTTAATTTATAAGAATCAAGAGGACTTTCCTGTCCCACTTCTCCCCATGGCCAGTGAACTTACATGTTAGGGGCAGACAGGCCGTTCCCTCCTCCCCACCTCTTCCCCTTAATGTGAATTGTTCCTTGGCCTCCGAAGGCTATCATCAGTAGGTCAGTACCTTTCTGGTGTTGATGTCAGTGGACTGTACATTGGGGTCTGAAGACTGCTTGCCTTTACGTAGAGATGAGTTCTTCATAAGCTTGCAGAACCCACTTAGATGGACGGCGCTTTAATAAATGGTGTGCATTACCTGGTCCCGCTGGCCATCTCTGCTGATCTGAGGAGACAGTTGCTCTGTAGCAGCTCACAGTCAGCCTCCTGGAGAGGCAGAACTGGATTCTCTCACCGCAGCGCTCAGGTCAGCCGAACTATTTTAATTTACAGAGCATTACGCACGCAGAAATATATTTATATCTCCATGCTTCGACAAGGGAATTAAATCAGCTTGAATTTATGTAAAATGTGTTATCATTATTGGACGGGGAGAGAGTATTGTGCTAAGAGGCACAAATATCATCTGGCCACTGCTAATTATAGGCATGTAAAAAATGGCTGGTGGTTGCTCCTGAACCCAGACAGAATCTGTGGATGTTGATTATGAAGAGCTATTATGTATTGATAGGTTAGGATTTATTGCTGCAAGTATCAACCAATTGCTCCGGATTGGATGGTAGTCAGACACTGGGGAATTGCTCTTGGAGCTGTTAGAACAGGGTAATCTATCAGGAGGAGGGGAGTGTATTCTATCAATTAAGGAACAAGCAATTCTACTGATTTGCTATTGGCAGACTAATAGGGGTAATGGGTTTTCCTAGACAGTCCAGGTACCGTACAGCCGAGTTGGGGAAAATAGTGACTTTAGACAGATAGAAGAGCAGTTCATTAAACCTGAATGAGGGCTGGGATGGGGCAGAGCTTCAGGACTCCAGGCTCAGCCAAGTCCACCGGCGTGTGGTGATGCCTCTGTCTCTATGTAAGCAGCCATCCGATGCTTGTGGATGCCTGAGGAAATGGCTGGTAGGGAGGCATCAGCGCCATGTATCTGTCAGCTGGTGCCTCGTGATGCTGCCTTAAACACCTCAACATTTCAGTGGCTTGAATGAAAGATATTTATTTTTCTTGCTAATAGGTCAGGGTTTGTTTGACTGATCTTGGCACAAGCTTCAGGTTGTGTTTGGCTCCCTGCCACATGTTTCACTCTAGGCCTGGGCTGATAGAATGGTGGCTAACTAGAGCATGTTTATGTCTTTAGCAGGCATGTAAGAGGCCTCTAAGTCAAATGTCATTTAATCTGTGGTAATGTCATGTCCACCGACATCCCATTGGTCAAAGGTAGTCACATGGACAGATGTATGAGGACCACACATGGGTGCACATGTAGACTTTTGTCACGGGGAATGCAGCCAATGGCTATATTCCATCCACATTGGTTAAACGGGCTTTCTGTGGCTGAGGAGGCCATGAACTGTTTCTCCTTCTTTGCCCACCACAGCACAAAGCCACAGCACACATTCCATTCCCTTGTGCTTCTCCCACAAGCACATCGACGTGGTTTAGAGATGAAACTTAATTTTTATAATTACAACATTGTACTAATGCCACTGCAGAAGTCAGTCCAGCAAGTCCCTCCGTTCTCTCATATCTGGCTCAAAACGACCCCTATGAGCCAAAGGCTGATAAACTAAGAGCCATGAAGATACAGCTACTGCTCCCCTGACCAGAAAGGACGGAGAGGCCCAAGGTAGAGCAGGTCAGTAGGCGTGGAGTGAGCACTGCCGCTGGGTCTCAGAGCCTTCCTGGGCTTTGTGAGTGTTCATGCATCAGTCCTACTTTGCTAGGCTGACGGCTAGTGTTTGCCAAAGCATAAACTTCATGAAGGCAGGAAATGGTCTCCTTGATCCCTGTTCCATTCTCTGTCCTCTGACCCTAACTAGATGCTGGTTTGTGGTAAGTTTTCAATATGTATTGGCTGAATGGTGGGATAAAGGTAGAGATATAGATAAATAGATAGGTAGATAGACAGACAGACAGACAGACAGTTCTACTTTGAGGCTACCGTACTTTCTAATTATGTCTGACCTCAGGAAATCAATAGATGCTTATAAAGCCTTTCTATTTAAGGGATGGAATAAGTGATTTGTTAGGTAGCAGAGGAGAGAGGAGAGGGAGTAACCATGAAAACTCATCTTGGAGTCAGGACATCAGGGAGGCTAGGGCTTCTATTGTTCTGTCACTAAGTAGGGAATCCTTCATCTGTAGTTCCTGTGGTTTAATGGGCCCATTTATCTATCTTACAGAAATTTCCGGGACACGCTTGGGACAAAAATACCAGATGAAGGGTATCTTGGTTCTAGCAGGTTAGGCAGATATAAGCACCATGAGTGGTTAGGAAAAGAAGATATTCAGAACCGACTAACCTGAGCCCAGGGGGGCTCACAGGGGCTGAACCACCAACCAAAGAATATGCAGGGGTTGAACCTAGGCCCTCTACACACTTGTAGCAGATGTGCAGCTTGGTCTTCATGTGGGACTTCTCACAAGTGGAGTGGGGGCTGTCTCGGTCTCTGCTCCTTGCTGTTAGATCCCCTTCCCCTGCCTGGTGGGCCTCAGTGGGAGAGGATGTTCCTAGTCCTGCTGAAACATAATTTCCCAGAGCTGGGGTCGTACCCAAGGGACCTTCCCCTTCTCCTTAGAGAAGGGGAAGGGATTATGGGAGGGAGGGTTATGAGGGTGGGACTGGGAGAAGAGGAAGGAGGGATACTCTGATTTCAATGTAAAGTGAATGAATGAATGAATGAATGAATAAATAAATAAATAAATAAATAAGCAAACACTTGAGCCTGACTAGTGAATTAGTAAAAAGGAGAATGAAGCAGCATCCAGTTATAAGAGAAACCCAGCCATAACACAGGCTTCATGACAGAGAGCATATTTTAATCACCTGGCAACTTAGAATAAGCCAGGAGCCAGCACATGGTGACTCTATCACGGGGAATGTAAAGAGATAACAGGCGAGGGATGCAGCTCAGCGGTCGAGTGCTTGTCTAGCTTGCACAGTGTACTGAGTTCACTGCTCTGGACACACAGAGAAGGAAAACAATTTAATTACCATCTATAGGGTGATCAGAGGATGAGAGGAAGGCAGAGGGGCTGTAAGCTAGGCTTTGCAAGATTTCTTTGGTTAGAGTGTAGTTTTCTGGCTTTCACTAATGAAAAGGACACGCTATTTGTACCAGGCTTTTAAAGGCAGATGGCAGCCTGTAGTCATTATGGAATTAGAATTCATGCTACTTGAGGAGGGCCCTGGTACAGTGATTTTGTTTTCTGCCTCAACCACTGTTTTCTCACATTGTCCCTGGGAGATTTCTGTCCATCTTGGATTCTAATTTTTAAACCTCTTTGTTTCTTCCTGACCATTTCCACAGCTATGAGCATTGGCTTTTCCACTTGGGAATGCCCAGATTTCTTATCAATATACCCCATGGTAGTGTCTTCAAAATTGCCCCAAGCCTTGCACTTATTTTTTTGCATGCTGTCTTAATTAATTGCACCAATCCCCCAAGGTATTTTTCCTTCTCTCCCCACCCTACACTTAATTAACAATGTCCTGCTTCTTTTTTCTGATCCTAAATTTTCTGAATCTATTTCCTCTTTTCAGCCCCTGCCCACTGCCCTTGCCTGGGCCTTGTTATCCCTTACTGGTATCATCATTCTTGTCTACCACCTGGTCCCCTGCCTGGGGTCTTATCCCCCCCCCCAATCCTTTCTGCTGCTGCCAGAGGGACCCTGCTTGTTATGCAAATCTTACCACCTGAGTCCCATCTAGGGTCATCTCCTGGTAAAAGATAAGCTCCCTATAAGCGCTGAGTCTTTCCTGGTTGCCTTTCTCCCCAGCTTCATCTCCCTTAGTGCCATTAGGAATATCCTGGGAGGTTTGAACCGATCAGGGTTTTTGCACGCTTTGCTGTCTCCTGTCTCTCAGTCTATTCAGATTCTAGGTTGTTTCCCCATTTCTGTACCTGAGTACATTCATGTGTTTGTTCAGCTCTTAGCTATGATGCCAATTTAGGTCAGGGCTGACTGCGTTTCCTTCAGGGTCCCATTGCACCTTGTGCATGGTTCAACGATTTAAAAACAGCATTGTCTCTTTTACTGTCTGTTTGGTTTGCTGGGCTATAAACCATTTAGGGACACACAGAGCTTTTGTTCATCTTATTATCTCCAGCATTCCACACAGTGCCTGATGCATAGAAGATGCTCCACAAATCCACGCTGAAGAGTGAAGTTTTCTTGTCTTTCCCTCACCAGCTATTTCCTTGTTTCTGATTTACCCATCTCCGGTGATGAGAAGTCAGTGTGAGATAGAGGTTTTCTTTGGAACCTAAAATTGGTACATTTGTCACTGTACACTTAGCCAAAAAGGATAAAAAAAAAAGCCAACTTTGATTTTTTTTCTGGAGGCCACATTTGAAGATAAAAGGTTGACGTATGCATCATGATATAAAGTAGTAGTCTTTTCAAATGATTTTGCTTCAACCTTCCCAATAAAACAAATGAACTGTGTTCATGGGATTTTGACTTGCTGGCTTCTCTTTGACACTAAAATGAAATGAATGTGCAGAGGCACAAAAACAGTATGTATCCTCAATTGGATAAAAGCTCACCTTTATCTCCCTTTGACCCTTTTATTTTCACAATACTAAAGAAATATTAAAAATGGTTAGGGCTGGCGGGTTTTCAGAAAAGGGATCAGTTTCCACTCCCTTTCCATCCCGTGGCCCCAGTGTAACCTTAGCCTCCTCTTCCTCTTCCCTCTGCAAACCTTCCCAGAGGGTTGACTCCCTTGCTTTCTGAAGCCCACAATAGAAGTCAGCACAATGGAAAAGTCTCCGCCACATCGCCTTTTCTTGGAATCCAATCCCCTGGGGCTGGTGGGGCTTGATCTGGCCATTGATCACTGTCTTTGTGGGGAAAGCTGTCACCAGAAACGGGCTTCAGGAACCCTGGGAGGTTGCCCTACCCCAAGACTGGTAGAGCTTTAAGCAGAGACCTAGCTGGGTTTTAACAGCGGGAAGATGGCCTGAGGTGATGTGGTAGGGTGCCCACTTGGTGGTGCGGAGTAAGCACAAAGCCGGCCTCCTCGAAGGCATCCCCTTCTTTCTGACTGGGTTTCTTTCACACTGTTTCACTTCAGAATCATGGCCAGTGAGGACCACGACCACATTTTACCTCCGTATCATTGAAATGGGACCACTGTGAGACAATGAGCAAAGGGAGCCTATGCATCCTTGCTAAGGGACCAGGATAATGGGCTTTCTGTGTAACTTTATGTTAGTACAAGAATATGGGAGTCTACGTTCGTGAATGAGTATGGAGGCAGGTGTGTGTTCACATGTTTGTGACTGCGTACTTGTGTTGTGTGAGTGTGATGCTTGAGTATTTTGGATAAGTGGTTCTCAACCTTTAGGGTCACATATCAGCTATCTTGCATATCAGATATTTACATTATGAATCGTAACAGCAGCAAAGTTACAGTTATGAAGGAACAGTGAAATAATTTTATGGTTGGGGGTCACCACAACGTGAGGAACTGGATTCAAGGGTGGGAGCATCAGGAAGGTTGAGAGCCACTGTGTTAGGTTATAACGTGTGTATAAGCATGCATTGTCTTTTCGTGGGCATGAGTGTGAATGCACGGCTCAGTGTAGGTGGGATATAAGTCTGCATGTGTGTAGGTTTGCCTCTGCTGCTGGAATGAGTTATGAACCCCTGTGTCCTAGAAGTATCTGGTATGAACCTGGGAAGCCATCCTAAGGGGCGAGAGGGTTGAAACAGAGGGAGACTATAGGATTTGGAAAAGGTGTTTGCACATCAGACTGTAAGTAGCTGTAAATTCTAAAGTGCGCTTATATGCAATTGTTATTGTAGAGCTCCTTGAAATCACTGGCCAGAGCAGGGAATATCTACTTAAGTGAGCTGGTAAGATCTGTTTACTCAGAGTGCCATAGCTGTAGGTCCCTCCCATGAGCCTTGGCTCTTGTTAGTCATTTTTTTTTTAAATCTTAAATCTGTACTGACTTTTTTTTTTTTTTTTTTTTGACAAAAACAATGTGGAAAAAATTCTACCATCTAAATACCGAGTCTCAGCTTGAAGAAATCTTCATCTTACTACAACCACTTCGAAGGGCACTCTCCCTTTTGGATCCTAACTGCAGTGCTTCGGGACCACGTGCTGAGAGGACCACATGGAAGAGTACTGATGCACGCCGTATTAGTTCAAGTTTAGCTCCTGATGGATGTACAAGAGTCTATCATGTGAGTCAGCCACTGGCTTGTCTACGGCTCCAAGGAGCTATTGGTGCAGTGTACACCACTCAGAGAAGAATCACCCAGCTGCTCTTACACGACCCTGAGCAGAAGGGTCACGTGGCTGTGCCTAGCCAACACCAACTCGAGTGAAAACAGCTTGAAGGTATCAAGATTTGAGTATAACAGATAATGCAGATGCAGTTACCGTGGTAGGAGTAGGCTAGCCAAAGGAAATCAGCTTTCCTCACAACTACGAGAGGGTAGACAATAACTGTTATGCAGAGGAGCCTCCTCTACTCAGAGTTTCCTTTTAAGAACGAGTCCTGAAAGATTTAACCTTCACAGAGTACAAAACAAAGGAAAATGTTGGGCAACAGCCATGCATCTACATTAACATCTCTACATCGAAAATATATTGCTTTTGTAACAGGATTAAAACATTATTAAAAGCAATTAATGGGCTTCTTACTTACCTCTTCTGTAGATGGAATAACACCTCCAGGCGCACTGTACCTCATGCTGTGAGGAAGGTAGGATACTTTATTTTGAAAGCATTAGCTTTTACTTAATTATTAGAAAGTTCTAATGAGGATAAGCTCATTTGCCTGGTTCCCTAAAACCTAAATTCTCTTTATTCTTTTTATTTGGCGAGAATAGATTTAAATTGGCCTTTGTCCCTTTGAAATCCGAAATCCTGCTAGTGAGTCCATCTTCATTAACTGGGGTCAGGGGTTGAGATGAGTTGAAAGTGAACAGCCCTGGGCTGGCAGAGGGTGAGGAACAATACAGAACCTTCTTCTACTTGGAGTCAGCTGCTAGAAGTCCCTGGGTCAGAGAAAGCCTGCTCTGTTCACACACTCCTTACTTCCTGGGAAGCCACCCAAGCTACTTAGGATGGCTTTCTCCATCCCTGCCCATGTGCTGGGTTCAAGAGTTGTGTTGTATCTAATGGATGGCCTATTAACACCTTCAAAGTGGTCCTGTCCTCTACTCTCACTGCTATATATTTCTTTATAAACTTCATGATGAAGACAGTAGCCTCTGGATGGAAGGATGTCTCTGAGGGCTCAGCTGAGCACACAGACGCCTGTTTCTGTGTCCTGCGGCTGACAGCGATTTGAGCCTGGAATATACCTTTGGTATGTCCGACCACCAAACTTTTCTTGTGGCGGTTGGCCGATACATATTGACAACAGTAAAGCGGTTCCTTTACAAGTTGTTTGCAGAGGCATTATCTCATTTGATACCTACAATGGCTCTGCTGGCCAGGAAGGATGTTGGCCCTATTTTATAGAAGAGGAATGTGGCACACAGAGAAAGATTCTCTGCTCAAACAATGCCGCCGTACAGTCAGCAAGTGGCAGAGCTGGGCTTGTGTTTGAGTTTCATTCTTTTTCATCTTTCCTACATTTCTCTAACTCAAGCCTGGTTTTCTATTTGAATTTCATTTTGATTCTAGTCTCCAGAGCAGAACATACAAAGGACAGCTTTGCCTTGCTCTTTTCCAACGAGAAAATCAAACTTCAGTAACTCCTGTTCATCACAAGATAAATTTGGCAGCCATTCCCATGTGTTCCCCAGCAGGCCACCTAATAGAATGGATGGTTTAGGCTAGCACCTCACAGAATGTGATCTGGTCACCCTGCTCCTAAGAGATGTGTCATTTCAAAAGTCTCTTGATCAAATGCATTGATTGTGGGTGCTACCTCCTTTTGGAGTTTAACAATATACTTCCACATGATAAGGGCCCGAGAAGTCCTGCCATCTGATGTGTATATATCAGGACACCTTTACATAGTATTTTCTGCATGACTTAGGTTTGTTAACTTGGTTCAGAGATTTTCATTTCAGAATGAAAGAAATGAGATCGAAAACATCTCACAATTCTCTCTGCACCTTTTTGTCTGGTCGACTTACGTTATCAGTTTCTTTATTATTATACTTTATCTTTAAGCAAACTTATTACAGAAAATTTCTTTCCCTCCTCCTCCCCTTCATCTTTTTACCCCTTCCATTATTATTTTCCCTCCTTGTACCCCCTTTTATTTTTATCCTCATGTTTGACTTAATGTTCTTCTGATGTCCTTAGCTCTCTGTTGATGAGAGAATGCTTTGGTTGTAGAACATCTGAATATGAGTAATGAGTTAACGAAATTTCACATTTTCCTTGGATACAGACCGATAAATGTAGGTTAAATGAATCATGATGACAGACCATAGCAATTGAGTAGGGATGGCTGTCTTTAGCATCATCCCATTCAACAATTTTAGCAGTGTTTGGATGAGTGCTTAATAGTAAGCTGATTAAATTTGTGAATGATGTGAAAAAGGAAAGGTTACATAAATATACTACATTCTCGGACCAAGAGCTTTCAAAAGCTTGGACAGGGCTGAACTTAGCAAGACATCATTTAACAGGGATAAATTTAGAGCTGTGCTCTTAAAACTAGAGGATGAACTATATAACTATAGTATCATATGACATGACTGCACTGAACCAAATATAAAGAAACTCCTTTTGGTTTCTAATTTGATTATATATTCAATATATAATCTTGTGGTTTCCATCTGAAAATGGCAAAATAAAACATGTTTACCCTCAAATATCTACCCAAAACTTGAAAAAAGAAAGAAAGAAGAATCAGCATAAGGAAAAAAAAAAACCTCGTTATTCAACGCATCCAGAAAAAGGACATAGCTCATTGTGCAGAGAAAGAAGCACACATGTTGAGTACTGAGATTTCTGGCCTCAGATGTGAAAGCTTTCTGAGGAAGGAAATATGGACCATTCATATGCCATATGTTTGATGGGTATAGATGGTGATATTTGTGGCGGCAAAGATGATCCAAAAGAGAGGTTAACATGCCTTAGAGAGACTTTATTTCCAATAGGTGGAGACTCTAGGCTTGAGGGAAGACTGTGCTGGCGTGCTCTTTCCTTATTATTTGAGTCTGTCTATCTATCTATCTATCTATCTATCTATCTATCTATCTATCTATCCATCTATTCAAACAAATATTCAAAATAGTGGGTTTCATGACACTTTCGTGCATGTGTATCATTGTACTTTGCTCATATTTAATTCCCTATTACATGACCTCGTGTCTCTTGCTCCTCTCTTATATTTTTGGTTGTGAGCCTAGCCTTTAACGGCTGAGCCATCTCTCCAGCCCCTCTTGCTCCTCTCATTGTTCCTACTCCTTTGCCATAACAACACCTCTCTGTTTATATGTAAAGGCTCTACTTATTAAAACATTGATGTTCATATTTCCTTTTACTTTTATTATGTCTCTTGTTCTCCCTCTACAACTAGTCTACCACTTCCTCTCTCACATAATACCCATTCTATACACACACACACACACACACACACACACAAAATCTATCTATCTATCTATCTATCTATCTATCTATCTATCTATCTATCTATCTATCTACATACATATAAAACATAGGATATTTATTTTGAGTCTGCCTTATTTTATTTAGTATGGTAACTTCCAGTTCTATTCCCTTCCTGCAAGTGCCATGCTTTGATTCTTTGTCAGACAGAATAAAACTCCATTGTGCATTCGTATTTGTTGATGGGCATTGTCTTAGGGTTTCATTGCAGTGAAAAGACACCATGACCAAAGTTATTCTTTTTATTAAAAAATTGTTTAGGGTTTATTCCTTAATTCATTTTTATAGTTTAGACTTTATCCCCCTCCTGGTCTGTCCCCCAAACCACTCCCCATTCCATACCTCTGCCCCTACCACTACCCCATCTCCAAGAGGATATTCCCACCACTCCAGGCCTCCCCGTTCCCTGGAGCCTCAAGTCTTTTGAAGGTTAGGTGTATCTCCTCTCACTGAGGCCAGACCAGGCAGTCCGCTGCTGTACATGTGTTGGGTGGGGGCTCATATCAGCTGGTTTATGCTGTCTGGTTGGTGACTCACTGTCTGAGAGACCTCGGGGGTCCAGGTCAGTTGGGATGGCTGGTCTTCCCATGGGGACATCCTTCTCCTCAGTTTCTTCCATCTTTTCACTAATTTAACCACAGGGCTCCCTGGCTTCCATCCATTGGTTGGGTGCTAGTATCTTCATCTGACTCTTTCAGCTGGGTCTCTCAGAGGGCAGCCATGCTAGGTTCTTGTCTGCAAGCACACTGCAGCATCAGTAATAGGGTTAGAGACCCGGGTCTCCCCTTGAGATGGATCCTAATTTGGATCTGTCACTGGACCTCCTTTCTCTCATGTTCTTCCTCATTTTTGTCTCTTGCAGTTCCTTCAGACAGGAACAATTCTGGATCAGAGCATTTGACTGTGGATGGTAACCCCTTCCCTTCACTTGATGTCCTGTCCCTCTACTGGAGGTGCCCCCTCCCCACTGCAGAGCACTTCTAAACATAATAAAAGCAATATACAGCAAACCAACAGCTAATATCAAATTAAATGGAGAGATGCTTTAAGCAATTCCACTGAATTCAGGGACAGGATAAGGATGCCCACTCTCCCCATATCTATTCAATTTAGTACTCAAAGTTCTAGCTAGAGCAATAAGACAACAAAAGAAGATCAAGAGGATATACATTGGCAAAGAAGTCAAGGTATCACTATCTGCAGATGATATGACAGTATACATAAGCAACCCCGAAAATTCTACCAGAGAACTTCTACAGCTGATAAACAACTTCAGCAAAGTGGCTGGATATAAAATTAACTCAAATCAATAATCCTTTATATAAATGATGAATGAGCTGAGAAAGAAATTAGAGAAAGAACACCCCTCACAATAGTCACAAATAATATATCTTGGGGTAACTCTAACTAGACAAGTGAATGATCTCTATGACAAGAACTTCAAATCTCTCAAGAAAGAAATTAAAGAAGACTTCAGAAAATGAAGAGATCTCCCATGCTCAGGGATTGGTAGAATTAACGTAGTAAAAATGGCCGTCCTATTAAAAGCAATCTACAGATTCAATGCAATCCCCATCAAAATCCCAACACAATTCTTTAAAGATATGAAAAGAGAAATCCACAAATTCATTTGGAAAAGCAAAAACAAACAAACAAACAAACAAAAAACAAAACAAAACAAAAAACCAAAACCAAAACCAACCAAACAAACAAACAACAACAACAACAACAAAAAACAAGTGAAAACAATTCTTACCAATAAAAGAACTTCTGGGTTCTTTAAAATCAATATTGGGTTACCAATAAAAGAACACCATGACCTCAAGCTATACTACAGAACAATAGTGATAAAAACAGCATGGTATTGGTACAGAAATTGACAGGTTGGTCAATGGAATAGAATTTAAGACCCAGAAATGAAACCACACACTTATAGACACTTGATCTTGACAAAGAAGCCAAAAATGTACAATGGAAAAAAGAAAGCATCTTCAATAAATGGTGCTGGTCTAACTGGCAGTCTGTATGTAAAAAAATGACCCATATTTGTCACCTTGAACAAAGCTCAAGTCCAAGTGGATCAAGGACCTCAAAATAAAACCAGATACACTGAAACTAATAGAAGAGAAAGTAGGAAAGAGCCTCGAACTCATTGGCACAGGAGGAAATTTCCTAAACAGAATTCTAATGGCTCAGGCTCTAAGATAAGAAATGATAAATGGGACCCCATGAAACTGGAAAGTTTCTGTAAGGCAAAGGACATAGTCAATAGGACAAAGTTATTCTTCTAAAGGACATTTAATTGGTGCTGGTTTACAGGTTCAGAGGTTCAGTCCATTATCTTCAAGGCAGGAAGCATGGCAGTGTCCAAGCAGGCACGGCACTGGAGGAACTCAAAGTTCTACTTTTAGTTTTCAATGCAAACAGGAGCAGGTTGACCCCTAGGCAGCTAGAAGGAGGGTCTCAAAGCCCACCTCCGCAGTGATACACTTTCTCCAACAAGGCTGCACCTCCTCCAACAAGCCCACACCTCTTCATTGTACCACTCCCTGTGGGCCAAGCCTTTACACATGTGGGTGTATAGGGGCCATAGCTATTCGATCCATCACAGATATCTAGGCCCTTTTCATACTGCGTTTATTGTGAATCACACTACACTGAAGCACAGATGTGCAGGTACCTCTGTGGTGTGCTGTGCTAAGTTTGTACCCTGTGTTGGCGGGGCTGGGTCATACAGCACTTCTAGTTGTGCTCTTTTGAAGAGCTTCCATTCAGTTAGCTGACGTAGCTTCACCAGTTCACGTTCCCGCCATTACTGTGGAAGTGTTTTTCCTCCACACCCTTGTTTACTTTTGTTGTTGTTTGTGCTCTTGGTGATATATGCTCTGACTTAGATACAATCAGTTCTCAACCCAGTTTAAATCTCATTTCCCTAAAGACTAAACTAAACAACACCTTTTCATATTTTATTGGCCATTTGTATTTTCTCTTTTAAACTGTTTATGTAATCCATTTGCCCCTTTATTGATTGAATAATTTTTCTGCTGTTGAATTTTTGAATTAAAAAGTGAGTTTGTATGCTTAGTTTGTGTCCTGCTATATTGCTGAAAGTGTTTATCATATCCACTATTTTCTGGTGAAGCAAAGACTTCTTTATGTTTTTTAAGTAGAGAGTTATATCATGCACAAACAGAGATAACTTCTTTTTCTGTTTGTTTTATTTCTTTCTCTTGCTTTATTGTTCCAGCTAGAAATTCGAGAACTTTGTTTAATAAGAGTAGAGACTAATTTGGTTTATGTTTATAAAACATGCTTTCAGTTTTCCTCATTTAACATAATATTGACTCTAAAGTTGTCATATATAACACTTGTTATGTTGAGGTATGCATGTTCTGTTCTTAGTTCCTGCCAGGCTTCTGCTATGAAAGAGTGTTGAAATTTATTTTTAAGAAGCATTGTCTACACTTATTGAGATGATTATGATTATGGAGAACACAGTGTGATTTTTTTGTCCTTATCTACTGATTTTCTGTATTACATTTATTGACTTGTATATCTTGGACCATCCTTGCATCCCTGGAATGAAGTTTACTTGGCACCCTTTGTTGTGTTTTTATCTGGGTTTGGTATCAGAATCCTATCAGCTTCATAGAATAAGTTTGATACGGTTTCTTCCCCTTGAAGTTTGTAGAATAATTTGAGGAGCATTGTTGTTATTTTATGTAAGTGTGCAGTTCACATCAGTGAGTGAGTATGGGTGTCAGAGGATAACTTATGGGAATTGGCAGTCTTCTTCTACCATATGTGTCCTGGGAACCAAACTTAGGGCCCCAGACTTGGTAGTAAGTGCCTTTAGTGTGAGCCATCTCACTGACCTACGAGTGTTTCTTGTAGACAAAAATAGTTAGCATTTCATTTTTGTCTAATTGCTAGTCTGATTGCTTTAGAATTGAAGACCCCAGAAATGAACTCACACACCTACAGTCACTTGATCTCTGACAAAGGAGCTAAAACCATCCAATGGAAGAATAATAGCATTTTCCACAAGTGGTGCTGGTTCAACTGGAGGTCAACATGTAGAAGAAAGCAAATCGGTCCATGCTTAACACCCTGTACAAAGCTTAAGTTCAAGTGGATCAAGGACCTCCACATCAAACCAGATACACTCAAACTAATAGAAGAAAAAGTGGGGAAGAATCTTGAACACATGGGCACTGGGAAAAATTTCCTGAACAAAACACCAATGACTAATGCTCTAAGATCAAGAATCGACAAGTGGGACCTCATGAAACTGCAAAGCTTTTGTAAAGACACTGTCATTAGGACAAAATGGCAACCAACAGATTGGGAAAAGATCTTTACCAATCCTACATCTGATAGAGGGCTAATATCCAAAATATACAAAGAACTCAAGAAGTTAGACTCCAGAGAGCCAAATAACCATATTAAAAAATGGAGTACACAGCTATCAAAAACAATGACTTTATGAAATTCATAGGCAAATGATTGGAACTGGAAAATATCATCCTGAGTGAGGTAACCCCATCACTGAAAAACACACATGGTAGGCACTCATTGATAAGTGGCTATTAGCCCAAATGCTTGAATTACCCTAGATGCCTAGAACAAATGAAACTCAAGACGGATGATCAAAATGTGAATGCTTCACTCCTTCTTTAAAAGGGGAACAAGAATACCCTTGTCAGGGAATAGAGAGGCAAAGATTAAAACAGACACAGAAGGAACACCCATTCAGAGCCTGCCCCACATGTGGCCCATGCATATACAGCCACCCAATTAGACAAGATGGATGAAGCAAAGAAGTGCAGGCCGACAGGAGCCAGATGTAGATTGCTCCTGAGAGACACAGCTAGAATACAGCAAACACAGAGGCGTATGCCAGCAGCAAACCACTGAACTGAGAATAGGACCCCTGTTGAAGGAATCAGAGAAAGAACTGGAAGAGCTTGAAGGGGCTCGAGACCCCATATGTACAACAATGCCAAGAAACCAGAGCTTCCAGGGACTAAGCCACTACCTAAAGACTATACATGGACTGACCCTGGACTCTGACCTCATAGGTAGCAATGAATATTCTAGTAAGAGCAACAGTGGAAGGGGAAGCCCTGGGTCCTGCTAAGACTGAACCCCCAGTGAACTAGGTTGTTGGGGGGAGGGCGGCAATGGGGGGAGGATGGGGATGGGAACACCAGTAAAAAGGGGAGGGGGAGGGATTAGGGGGATGTTGGCCCGGAAACCGGGAAAGGGAATAACACTCGAAATGTATACAAGAAATTCTCAAGTAATAAAAAAAAAATTAAATAAAAAAAATGGAGTACAGAGCTAAACAAAACATTCTCAGCTGAAGATTATCGAATGGCCAAAAAACACCTAAAGAAATGTTCAATATCCTCCGTCATCAGGGAAATGCAAATCAAAACAACCCTGAGATTCCATCTCATACCAGACAGAATGACTAAGATAAAAAACTCAGGTGACAGAAGATGCTGGCAAGGATGTGGAGAAAGAGGAACACTCCTCCATTGTTGGTGAGATTGCAAACTGGTACAACCATTCTGGAGATCAGGCTGGAGGTTCCTCAGAAAATTGAACATTGCACTACCTGAGGACTGAGCTATACCTCTCGTGGGCATATACCCAAAAGATACTCCAACATACAACAAAGACACATGCTCCACTATGTTCATAGCAGCCTTGTTTATAATAGCCAGAAGCTGGAAAGAACCCAGATGCCCTTCAACAGAGGAATGGATTCAAAAAATGTGGTACATCTACACAATGGAGTACTACTCAGCTATCAAAAACAATGACTTCATGAAATTCATAGGCTAGTGGAATGAACTAGAAAATATCATCCTAATTGAGGTAACTCAATCACAGGAAAACACACTTGATATGCACTCATTGATAAATGGATATCAGCCAAAAAGCTCGAATTACCCAAGATGCAATCCACAGACCACAGGAAGCTCAAGAAGGATGACCAAAATGCAGATGCTCCCACTCTTTCTTAAAAGAGGGAAAAATATCCGTAGGAGGGGATATGGAAGCCAAGTTTAGAGCAGCAACTCGAGGAATGGCCATTCAGAGCCTGACCCACATGTGGCCCATATATATACAGCCACCAAAACTAGGTAAGATTGATGAAGGTAGAAAATCCATGCTGAAAGGGACCAGATATAGATCTTTCCTGAGAGACACATCCAGAGCATGTCCAATACAGAGGACAATGCTAGCAGCAAACCACAGAACTGAGAACAGGACCCCCTTGGGGGGAATTAGAGGAAGTACTGAAAGAGTTGAAGGAGCTTGCAACCCGATAAAAACAACAATGCCAAAGAAGCAGAGTTTCCAGGGTCTAAACCACTATCGAAAGACTATACATGGACTGACCCAGGGCTCCAACTGCATATGTAGCAGAGAACAGCCTTGTTGGGGCACCAGTGGAAGGGGAAGCCCTTGGTCTTGCCAAGGTTGGACCCCCAGTGCAGAGGAATATGGGGGAGGGCAATAAGAAGGATGTATAGGGGGGGAATACCCATATGGGAGAGGGGTAGGGGAGGGAATGGGAGCTTATGGACAGGAAACTGGGAAGGGGAATAATGTTTGAAATGTAAGTAAAGAAATATATCTAATAAAAAATTAAAAAATAGGAAGAATTGCATTAGGATTATTATAGTGATGTGTTTGTGGATTTCTATTATTTGTTACTTGTTTTCATGATTTTTTCTTGTTGTTGTTCTTTTCTTTTTCCTCTACTCATGGCAGGGCCTCGCTGATTTATTGATTTAGACCTGATTGGTTCTTCCCTTGCTGTCCTTTGTTTACCTAGTTCTCTTATAAAATTTACTCTTTCTGTGTTTTGTGATCAAGACTCGTTTTTTTCCTCCTCAGTGTTTATAATACTTCTATGAAGCTCTTGCAAAGCTGCCCTGGTGGTTCTGAATTGCTATAGTTTGTGCTTGTCTAGAAATGTCTTTATTTCTCTGTCAACTTTAAATATAACTCTGCTGGCTATAGTGCTCTTGGTTGAAAGTTATTTACCTTAGAGTTTAAAACATATCATGCTAAACTTTCTGGGATTTGAAGTGTTTGTTGAGAAGTCTAGTGTTGTTATGATGTGTTTACCTTAGTGAGTTGTTTTCTCTGTGGTCTTTAGTATTGTTTGCTATTTTGTAGTTTCACCATTTCATCTACACTATGCGGTGTGTAGGTTCTTCTCTGGCCATGTCTATCTGGGCTTCTAAATGACTATTGCATTTAAATCTTCATTTTCTTCTCTATAATTGGTGATTTTTCTGCTATTTTTCTTTAAATAGGTCTTTTATGATTTTAATTTTTACCTCAACTTCTTCTCCTTTATGTAATCTTTGGTTTGATCTCGATCATTTCTGTTTTAGAGATCTTGGGTATCGTAATTGTGGTTTTGTATTTCTTTTTTTATTAATGACCCTAGTTTGTACACCTGCCAGTTAGATAATATCCTGGTTTTTCTCAGGGATATTTATTCTTCATGAGCAACTCACTGGTAAGGTCCAATCACAGTGCCACTCAGTGAGGAAAAACAAATAGAAAACTATGGCAACATTCCCCAAACGGATTAAATTAAAGCCAGTACTGCACTGTCCATAACCATAGGATAAAACATTACAAAATAATGTAGGATATGAAACAAAATTAAAGTTATTTAGGGTACAAGTAAAATGAACAAAAAAGAAAAATAATAAATGAATAAATAAAGGGAAAATAAAGAAGGAATGGACACAAGGAGCAGAGAGAAGCTGGATGTACAGATGAACAACAGGAATGTGATAGCACAAAGACAGAGATTCTAGAGGTAAAATTCTGATTGTACAACAGAGGGAAGATCTGATTAGATGATATGGGAAAACTTCGCAAACAAAACTAGACAAAAATGAGGAATAAAATGTTCATATCAAACAATTATATTTTGAACAACTGAGGGACAAAAAGTTACATGGAGAATAAGGCTTAAAAATGAAAATATACAATAGGCATCGAATGAAAATCCATGAGGTGGTATTTTATGGGCAAGTCCATGACCTGATTTTTGAGCTCTTGGAGATTCCGTTGCCAGGTATCATAAGTAAATTCTAATAAAAATCCTGTTAAAAATTTAAAAAATAATTTTAATTATTTTTTATAAAATTCCTGTGAAAACATAAGAGGGGGCATTTGAAAAAGAGGAATACAGAGAACAGTTAGCTTCCCAGCTATTAAACTGGAATTACAATAACATACTGAGATAGGCAAACAGATCTCCTGTGAAGAGAAGAACGGCCGAACCATCTCCACTGTCATCTTCTTGAGGATCGCCTAGTGATCCTTAACATTTCCATCTAGAGTTGACCTCCTCCATCATTTCTCGTCTTCTCATTGTATTTTAGATGATGTACATTACATTTTAGATGGACATTACATTTGTCTTATTCATGTGTTTTAGGGTCTCAGAGTGCTGTGAGAGGGGCCAGGCCCATTAATTTATAGACACACACACATAAACACAAGCTGTATAAAAGTATGGTGTGTGTGTGTGTGTGTGTGTGTGTGTGAGAAAGAGAAAGAGTGAGAGACAGAGAGAGAGAGAGAGAGACAGAGAGAGAGAGAGACAGAGAGAGAGAGAGAGAAAGTGAGAGCACACACTCGAGTGAGTGATTGCTTGTGCACAGGCCAGAGAAAGATGTTGGTGTCTTGATCATACTCCCCCATTCCCTTGAGACATGCCTCTTGGCCCCACATCCCCCTCTGGTCCATGTTGGGGTTGCAGGAACATGGTAACGCCTGGCTTTTTCTAAGTTGGTGCTGGGAATCCAAGCGCAGGTCCTTGTACTTATGCAGTAAATATTCTTACTGACGCCAAGTCATCTGTCTACCTCTAGAAATGCCAATATCAAATCAATGACCAGCGCATAACACCCACTCAATATTAATAGAATAAATAGGAGAAGAGATAATAGGTGAAAGAAGTTAATCCAGGATCACATAGACATATCTCGATGGATAAGTGTATAATAAATAACCTTGAGCCCCATTTTTTTTGTATAAATTTTGTAGCATGTGACGGTTCCTATAAGGAAAACAAAATCAAATATATATTAAGTTTGTCAGATTGTTGGAAAATATCTTCCTCCCCAAAGCCCACGGCCAATTCTAAATTGCAGACTTTCCCAGAACCTTTGCGGTGGGGTGCAGGCTTGGGTTTACCAATGAGTGATACTAAGTTGGAAATGATTCACAAACTGAATTGCTCTCATCTCTGAAGCAGGTAGGTCTCAGGACTTAGCAGCCAATAGACATGATGTTTTGCCATGGTATCCAGGGTGTTCCCTTGCAAATTACGCAGCTCTGTGGTGTGGGCTGCAGATATTTTCGCTATCAGTTTCCTGCATCGTGCGCTTGCTGATTGTTTAATGTTCATGGTTTAGCAAGCCCGCATTAAGCCCTTTCCTGCTGGAAATACCCAGAATGGCTTTTTCTAACCAAGCAAATTCTAGCTAATGTTTTATAAAATTAAATAGACTACAAATGCCTTCCTACACAGTAATCAATGGGATTCTTATCCGCACACTACAAATCCCTTGGTTCACATTAATTCATAGAAGTCTTCAGTTTTGGTAAAGATTATATTTCGATGCATTTAACTTCTCAGGAGCTTCTTCCATTTCCAACAGTTTGATTTCCTGCTGAGGTGCTGTTTCCCACTAAGTGTACTTCCGTTAGGGTATTCTGAGCTTCTGCTCTGCAGTTTGATAGGTACTTAGGACTTTCCTTCTCTCACTTTCTTCCTCCTTCTGACCAGCGTGACTCTGGCATAGACACGTTCTCCATAGGTAGTGTTCAGATATTCTCGCTGGAAGTGGAATATTTGAAGAGATTACATAAAGCCCCACTATCATATTGGAATGTTTTTATTTTTCCAAAACTATTCCCAGGGTACTCCATTCCTTTTTATCAAAACTCTTGTCCTAATTTGGTTTCCTGCTGCTGTGATAAAATACAAACGGAAAGCAGTTTGGTGATGATTTGACTCACATTTCCAAGCCCCAGCCTATCACAGAGGGAAGCCACAACGGGAACTCAAACAGGAGCAGGGGCAGGTGTCAGGGAGGGATGCTTCTTACCGGCTTGCTCCCTGCAGCTTGCCTGGCTTGCTTTCTTATACTACCCAGAGCCACCTGATCCAGAGAAGCACCGCCCACAGTGGACTGGGCCCTCCCACATCAAACATCAATTGGAGAAAATGCCCCACAGACTGGTCCAGAGGCCAATTGAGGTTCCCACTTCCCAGGTGACTGTGGTTTGTGCCATGTTGACCAAAAAAATTTTCCCAGAACAACTTTTTTTTTCCCAGAACAACTTTTTAAAGAACTGTTAACTCCTGTATATTTTGAACAGTGTTACTTTCCTTCTTTAGGTCCCATGAGTTTTCCTGCGTCATTTAAACAGCAGCTGTCTTTGCTTGTTACTAGAGCTGGGCTCTTGTCCTTGTTATAGATAAAGTCTGATCTATACATATTCCAGAAACAGCTCAAACAGGCATTTACTTTTTCTCTGGAACATTAAAAATTTTAGAAAAACATATCTCTAAGGTATTTCTTTTATGAGAGAAAGAACATTTATTTACTCACAATCACATTATGCCTTCCTATTGAGGCCAATAGCATTGATCAAAGACTAGCCACGTGAGCGATCTGACTTAGATTCAGTGTTGAGAAGAACAATTCCAGAAAGAATGGGAGGGGAATAGAAGAGGGGGAGGGGTGATCAAAAGTCATCATATACAACTGTTGAAGAAGAAATAAAAATATTTTTAAAATTAATAAGATTCAAACCCAGTAATCTTAATCTTATAAAAAAAATGGTTGCAATTGCTACTAGAAATGACAGGGGAATTTTCTGAGGTACAACAGGATTTATTTTATCTTCATACTTAGTGGCCTCACTATTAGTAAGACCTTGATCTTGATAATTAATGTCTGGTAATGCCACAGATAAATTATGATAGCCCCAATTCTTGCAGAGGAATAAATGAATATCCTACTATAAGCCTATTAAAACTGCTCAGGAAGCAAAAAGTATAGGTTAATAAAGTGCCCAATAAATAAATTAAGATACTGGCCATAAATTACTATGTTTTGTCAACATCAAACTTGTTAACCACAGGACAGCAGACAATTTGTAGATAGACATGATAGTGTAGCTTAATTAATATTAGAGAAAAGAGATGGTACAAGAATGAAGGGCAAGCATGATTGGGGGAAGCCCCTCCAGCAAGATAGAATTTGTGCAGCTATGAACAGTATTTTATTGATTAGGCTGAGATAAGTTATGCTGCTGCAACAAAAACTGCAAACCTCTGTGGCCTAAATCCACAAAGGTTTACTTCTCTTATATGTCACATATCTAAGCATGTCACATTGCTTGTAATGGTGGCTCTCAGTTCTACATCTACAGTAACAGAGCTCCTTTGTGGGGTATTTCCAGTTATTACAGCAATGGGAAAAATAAAAATCCCGGATGAAGAACTTGTCTTAGAATTGGTATTAACAACGTAGCTGTGAGGTTTGCTCACAATCATTTTTCTTTTCTGTGTCACCCATGCCTCCTCCTTCGACCTCAGATATCTTGCCATCTTTGAATTCAGAATGCAAAAACTAAAGACCAACAATCTTAGGTGCTGGAGCACTCTTGTGTTTTGGAGAATGAAGAGATTTAAAAGCTCATAAATACAAAACGTTAATCCAAGAACAGGACCACAATTTGGTCTATGTCATCTTTAGGTTTCTGGTCACAGTGGTATTTATATTTCCTTCCTTCTTCCCCCTCCACTTCAACTCTCCCTCCCACCCTCTCCCCTTCTCTTTTGTCCTCTCTTTTCTTCCTTCCTTCCATTCATCTTCCTTCCTTCCATCTTTCCTTTCATCCTTCCTTTCATTCAGCTTCCTTCCTTCCTTCCTTCCTTCCTTCCTTCCTTCCTTCCTTCCTTCCTTCCTTCCTTCCTTCCTTCCTCCCTTCCTCCCTTCCTCCCTTCCCCCTTCTCCTTTCCTCTTTTTTCCTGGAATGCTTCAAATCACTTGAATAACACAGCGCTATTTCAGATCCTTGGCTTTTATCTTACTCGCGCTTCATTCTTTCCTCTTTATTTTTACCAGTAGGAAGGATAATGCCGACAGCTCCAGATCACTCCTCCGATCAGTGGTCTTTAGAAGGTCTCTAGCAAACAGTCACATGAAGACATCTCTCGCGCTCTCAGATGGCAGCATGAGAAAAGTGCCTGGTATTACGTTTAACTCTTGATTCTTTGTACTTCGAGCAAACCAGCTTGCCACAGCCGTTGTTAAAGGTCATGAAAGGCATGGCGGTGCTTGGTAGATGCAGAGTAAGCATGAAAAGGCACTGGATTTTAACCTTACAGTCTATAGGCTTAAGAAAAGATATAGAGCACGCTACAGACTAGGGTAATAAGCAGAATAATTCATGGCTCCCTAAGGGGGTGGGTTTTTTTTCCAGGGGGCAAATGAACATGAACAGAATGGCTCTCCAGTTCTTGAGGGAAGAATGCATTGTGGAGTTAATTCTCCTGGGCACAACCACGACTTTATTCAGCGAGAAATTGCATTTTTTTTTATTTAACATCTGTTTTATCACTTTCCCCCTTTTAGCCATCCCTTTTTCAACATTACAGACCTCTGAGTCGTACTCTAAGCATGGAAAAACAATTGCTGGTGATCAATGACTTGTATTCATTCTGTCATAATCAGCAGAGGGAGATTAATAATGAAGTCACTCGTGGACACATTGGGACATTATTCTGACCAGTTACTGGGTGAATACAGATATATCACTGTGTCACCAAAAGCGGGCTTTTGATAGTTTGAAAGCTTTTTAAGTGTATATAGGGCAAAGCTCTCTGTAGATTTGCTGAAAGAGTTCCAGTCCTGTCCTTTGGAACAAAGGGTGTAAATTGGTTCAGAACATTCGTCATATTACTGATGGCTACCACACACACCGAATGAACTACATATTCCTTTCAAGTACTTTTCTTATGTGGCTTTGAATTCTTTGTGAGGGATCTATTGTTACTCCCAATTTATACATAGGGACACAGAGACACTAAGGTGTCGAGAAACTCCCCAAAGTTCTGTAGCAGTAAGCAACTGATTTTAAATCTAGTCTTTGCGACCCTAAAGCTGCTTTCCTCCCAGTCTCCCTCCCACATTGCTCTGGAATCTCCAGAACATTCCTAAGTGTGGCTCCAGACTCAGGCAGCAAATGAAGCCAGCACCATTCTGGTTTCAGACACCTTCAGCGGGAGAATGTCTGGATTTGTTAGGTAATTCTCTCTCTCTTTCTCCTTCCCTGCCTCCCTCCCTCCCTCCTTCCTGGTTTCTCTCTCTCCATAATATATCTTGTTTATTTTACTTCTGTAATATGTATTATATATGTATGCAATGTATACGTATGTGTATATAATAATAATAATAATGTGTATATGTATCTATATAATAGTATATATTTATAAAGCACACACATGTATGTATATATATCAATCTTGATTATACCTCCCCTTCTATTCCTTCCACACTTTTCACATCCCCCTCCCACCTTAATGGTTTTTTTTTATATAATCCAGAGTCCAATTACTATTGCTGCCTGGACTTGACCTTATGGCTTGGTCTAGTGTAGGCCTTTTGCAGGTAACCACACCTGCAGTGAGTTTCCGAGTGTAATGACAGTGTCATGTTCAGAAGACAGCATTTCACAGTGCTCCTCCTCATCCTCTGGGTTTTACATTCTTTCTGCCCCTTCTTCCCAGCTGTTCTCTGAGCCTTAGTGGTGATGGCGGTGATCCAGATGTCTCATTTATGGATGAACACTCATCAGCCAACTTGTCTCTTCCCTTATCAAGTCATGAGTCTGAATTGCTGCTCACTGCAGAAAGAGGTTTCCCTTGCTGAGGCTGAGAACAGCTCTGTTATGGGCATAAACATAAAAAATTTAGCAGGCAATTGAACAACAGGTATATCTAGTAAAATGATGGTAGTAAGTTTTTTTTTTTGCTAGGGTCTATAACCTCCCGAGACATGGGCTTTGACCAGGTTTGAATATTAATTAATTACCAGGATCTAATATCCTCCTGTGGAACAGACCTCAGATCCAATCAGAAAGCACTTGGTTGCTCCCGTAACTTTCATGCCTCTATATCACCCCTGGGTCACATCCTTTCTGTCAGGTTGGTATTATAGCATTCAGCACTCAGTTGGGCAAGGCTATTTTCTTTCTCAGAGGCCATTAAAGCATCTCATGCAGTAATTGAGAAATAGTGTCACATTCATTAACTGAGTTAATTTTTTGACTTATTTTCTTTATTTTTATATTCTTTTTTATTGATTATTTTATTTACCTACATTTCAAATGTTATTTCCCCTTTCAAGCCCTCCACAAACCCCCTATCCATCCCCCTCCCCCTGCTTCTATGAGGGTGCTCCCCTCCCACCCACTCCCTCCTGCCTCACCGCCATGGCATTCCCCTACACTGGAGCCAGAACCAAGGGCCTCTCCTCCTATTGATGCCAGACAAGGCCATCCTCTGCTACATATGCAGCTGGAGCCATGGGTCCCTACATGTATACTCTTTGGTTGGTGGTTTAGTCCTTGTAATAATATTTAAATAATTATAAGCTGGGTAAGTATATGCTTAAATAATTTTAAATAATATTAAAATGATTTAATTAAATAATTAAGAAATAATTTAATAATTGTGCATAAATAGAATAAAGATTTCTGCAAAGCCAGTTATTTTAAAAAATATTTATTTACTTATTTATTTATTTATCTAGTATATATCATACAGCTTTCTGTCTGTATGTATGCCTGTAGGCCAGAAGAGGGCATTGGATCTCAATACAGATGTTGTGAGCCACTGTGTGGTTGCTGGGAATTGAACTCAGGACCTCTGGAAGACAAACAGTGCTCTTAGCCTCTGAGCCATCTCTCTAGCCCCAAGGTAGTTCTTCCCAATTACAGAGATCCTTCAATTCCCTCTTGTCTTGCTAAAGTAAAGGTAATTGTAAATCTCCTTAAGGCTTAGGGGGAGATGGAAATATCGACATTGGCTTCTGAAATCATTTAATCAAAACTTTTACCGCCCTAGAAATTTGTATAGATTGGGTCTAAAACTAGCCATTGTTTATAAATGAGGCATTGGGATCTTGCTATGACTCAAATGTGTCCATTACAGGGACAGAGCATGAGACACAAGGAGGCTGAAAGACCTCACATGGTCTTCCTGATGTGGATTCCAGGCAGGTCCAAAGGTTGAATTTCGTGTTGCACATTACTGCTGCTTAATAAAACCTTGGTATCTATTTGTGTTAGTTTCAAAATACCAACATTTTCTCATTTGTTTTTGGACTTAGACTTCTTTCAGTTTAAGGTCATGTCTGTGGAGATCACGTAGATGAAAAGAATTGAATGGATTGGAAAGTCTCCAAGTGTCATCGTGGCTTGCTGTAAACTTTAGTTGACATAGAAATATTGGCATGCACGAAGAGCTGGAATGAGATAGCCAATTTCTTTGGCCTATTGTTCCCTCTCTAGTAGGGAATAAGTTTTCTGTCTGGGGTGTCCATCCCTCCCTTTTTTTTTCTCTGTTTGATTTTTGCTTATGGTTCTACAGTCTAGCTTCCTGCTTCCTGCCTTCTTTAAACCCATATTTCACACTTGAATACACTTTCTTCTTTCTTTAAGTTTTTTTTTTTTGGTAATCACATGATGAGTTTATAGTCCTGATTTATGTTTTAGAAGTTACTTTTCATAAATATCCCAAATGGGATCTGTTTGGCCCCTGCTGCAGACCAGATGCTGGTCAGGTCTGCCAGAGCAATTGGTTTAATCCTGTACATTTTCATAATTGGTAGGAATCAGTTTTCCCTTTATTCTAACATTACAGATTTGTAACAATATGTGAAACAGGCTTCATGCTTTCCCTTGCTGCTTTCATGTATGGTATGGCCTTAATAAACATGTGGTAGTTTCCTGAGAGAGCATCACATATATTAGGATGCTAGGCTTTCATTTCATTTTCCGTTTTTAGAAGTGAACTGGGTTAATAGAAAGATTATTAAAAAAGAAGAGGTCCCAGGGAAAGAAGAATGTATCCTTTCCTCATTGCCTGTTTTCATTCTTGGTATGCATCTGACTGATGGGCTTTTTTCCCATCTTTGAAATCCTCTTTAAGATTCCACTCTCTTGGGAAACTCATCATGAACCTTATTTGGAATTTTCTGAGTTATTTGGGCAAAGCAAACTTGTGCCTAATTTTAAATCAGACAATGATTCCAATGCTCAAGTTCACTTAGATTTGGCAAACTTGATAAAGAATGGGAGAAAGTTCTTGTGGCAGTGCTTGGATGTGTCAGGCAGGACCAGAAGAGAAACAACTTAGATAGATTATTGCTTTGGCATTCATTGGCAACATCAACGTGAGAAGATGTAGGAGAGGTTTGGAGTCTCGGTTTACTCACCCATTAAAGAACATTGAAGATGGGACAACTTTTCACGTCACAGTGATTAATAATGCTTATTTAATGAGCATTCGAAATACTGTTTTTGAATATTAATTTATTTTGAAAATATTAATTTCTAATTTCTCCCTATTTTATATCTCTTTCTTTTTTTTTTTAAAGATTTAATTTATTTTATATATATGAGTACACTGTAGCTGTCTTCAGACACACCAGAAGAGGGCATCAGGTCTCATTACAGATGGTTGTGAGCCACCATGTGGTTGCTGGGATTTGAACTCAGGACCTCTGGAAGAGCAGTCAGTGCTCTTAACCACTGAGTCATCTCTCCAGCCCCTTTATTTCTCTTTCATAGTGACACAATTGCCTTTCTTGAAGTGGAAATGTTGACATAAAGTGTTGGTCACAGTGCTGTCTGAGGAATTATAGTAATATCACATATTTCTACAAGGTAAAGTTGTACCTTAAAGTGTGGTATATATGCTGGCTTCTCCAAATTTCAGGAACTTTAAAGGTTGATTCAAGAATTTCAGTTGAATGTTTAAATTCTGAGCCAAATATCTGAACCAGGTACTAAAGGCTCACTGGTTTTATCTGTTAATTCATTCAAATACCTAGTTACAAATTGCAGAATCACTGTTATACAGTTTATGTGTGAAAGAGATTACTTAAAGAGTATTAGGTGGCAGGACCATGGGCTCAGGAATAAGACTACACAACTAAGGGTCTTTTTGGAAATTTCACCTATAAGGTGCTTCCTGAGAACTAGGTCCTGGGCTTCAGTCATATACCAAGGAATGTCAAGAAAACACATGCAGCATCTGCCTTAGTGAAGTAGGCATCCTAAGGCAGACAACTCCCAACTGGAAAGCATGCTGCATTGGAACCTCCAGGGTCTACATGGAGTCATATTTATTATGCTGCAGTTCTTCACAGGGTAGAGTCAAGTCTTGTTTCCAATGTGAAGTGCAAAGACTACATTTATTAGCATTCCATGGACTTTCTCTGGGCTTAGCCAGGCATCTGTAGAATCCCAGGTAAGGGGGTACATTGGTATGCTGGATAGAATGGGCTTTTCTAGGATATTAAAGTGCACACAGATTTGGACAAATAACAAGTGCTTATTAAAAATGTGCTTGAGTTTTTACATAAACCTTTCTATAGTGTAATGGTTTGACTTATCCCCTAAGTCCTAAGACAAGTCTAGGAGGAGTCCAAAGTCTGGACTGCTCAATCAGATGTTTAACTTATAGATCACGAGGTTTGTGGCACTGAGGGAAGAGCACCGTCCTCAGGAATCCGCCAGTTGCTAGAACGCTGTATGTTTTGACTTAGTCTAGATGAGAAATGATGGTATTCATGTACCTTGGTGATTATGATGAAGTAAGCTTGATAGAGAACAAGGAGAAAAAGGTGTTGGGGAGGAAAGAATGTAGCTAATAAACACTCAAGGGTCATACTGCTATTTCACTCCTTTTTACTATTAAAAACTTTAGATATGCATTTCGGACACTTGAAATTTTTTTTTTACTATGTGATACAAGCACATCACATAGTTGTTTTGTGCTGGTTATACAAATCTAAACATTTATCAATATCCTCATATACCTACCAGGCACTATTCTAGGTTTTTCATATCATTATCCCAAATAAACTTTTCTCTTTTTTTCTTTTCTTTTATTGGATATTTTCTTTATTTACATTTCAAATGTTATCTCCTTTCCTGATTTCTCCTCCAAAAAATCCTATCCCCTCTCCCCCTGCTTCTATGAGGGTGCTCCTCTACTTACCAACCCACTCCCTCCTGCCTCCCTGTCCTGGCATTCCCCTACACTGGGGCATCAAGCCTTCTCAGGACCAAGGGCCTCTCCTCCCATTGATGCCTGATAAGGCCATCCTCTGTCACATGTGCACCTGGAGCCATGTGGTCACTCCATGTGTACTCTTTGGTTGGTGGTTAGTCCTTGGGAGATCTGGGAGGTCTGGTTGGTTAATGTTGTTGTTCTTCCTATGGGGTTGTAAACACTTTAGCTCCTTCAGTCCTTTAACTCCTCCATTGAGGACCCCGTTCTCAGTCCAATGTTGGCTGCTAGCATCTGCCTCTGTATTTGTCAGGCTCTGGAGAGCCTCTCAGGAGGCAGCTATATCAGGCATGCATTTCTTGGCATCTTCAATAGTGTCTGAGTTTGGTGTCTGTATATGGGACAGATCCCCAGGTGGGGCAGTCTATGGATGGCCTTTCCTTCAGTCTCTGCTCCACACTTTGTCTCCATATTTCCTCCTGTATTTTATTCCCCCTTCTAAGAAGGACTGAAGTATACACACTTTGATCTTCTTTCTTCTTGAGCTTCATATAGTCTGTGAATTGTATATTGGGTATTCTGAGCTTTTGGGCTAATATCCACTTATCAGTGACTACGTACCATGTTTGTTCTTTTGTGATTTGGTTACCTCACTCAGAATATTTTCTAGTTCTATCCATTTGCCTAAGAATTTGATGTAGTTATTGTATTTAATAGCTGAGTAGTACTCCATTGTGTAAATGTACCATATTTTCTGTATCCATCCCTCAGTTGAAGGACATATGGGTTCTTTCCAGTTTCTGGCTACTATTAATAAGGCTGCTATGAACATAGTGGAGCATGTGTCCTTGTTATATGTTGGATCATCTTTTGGGTATATTCCCAGGAGTGATATAGCTGGGTTCTCAGGTAGTACTATGTCCAATTTTCTGGGGAACCACCAGATTGATTTCCACAGTAGTTGTACCAGCTTGCAATCCCACCAACAATGGAGGAGTTTTCCTCTTTCTCCACATCATCACCAGCATCTGCTGTCATCTGCATTTTTGATCTTAGCCATTGTGATTGGTGTGAGGTGGAATCTCAGGGTTGTTTTGATTTGCATTTCCTGATGACTAAGTATGTTGAACATTTCTTTAGGTGCTTCTCAGCCATTTGTTATTCCTCAGCTGAGAATTCTTTGTTTAGCTCTGTACCCCATTTTTAATAGGGTTATTTGATCCTCTGGTATCTAACTTTTTGATTTCTTTGCATATATTGAATATTAGCTCTCTAATGGGTGTAAGATTGTTAAAGATCTTTTCCCAATCTGGTTGCCATTTTGTCCTATTAACAGTGTCCTTTGCCTTATAGAAGTTTTTCCATTTTATGAAGTGCCATTTGTCTATTGTTGATCTTAGAGCATAAGTCTTCGGTGTTCTGTTGAGGAAATTTTTTCCTGTGCCCATGTGTTTTAGGCTCTTCCCCACTTTCTCCTCTATTAGTTTCAGTGTATCTGGTTTTATGTGGATCCACTTGGACTTGAGCTTTGTACAAGGAGATGATAATGCATCAATTTGCTAACCATCAGTTGAACCAGCACTATTTGCTGAAAATGCTAACTGTTTTCCATTGGATGGTTTTGGCTCCTTTGTCAAAGATCAAGTGACCATAGATGTGTGGGTTCATTTCTGGGACTTCAATTTTATTCCATTGACCTACCAGTCTGTCTCTGTACTAATACCATACAGTTTTTATCACTATTGCTCTGTACTATAGCTTGAAGTTAGGGATGGTGATTCCCCTAGAAGTTCTATTATTATTGAGAATAGTTTTCCCTATTCTGGATTTTTTGTTATCCCAAATGAATTTGCAAATTGTTCTTTCTAAGTCTATGAAGAATTGAGTTGGAATTTTGATGGGGATTGAGTTGAATCTATAGATTGTTTTTGGCAAGATGGCCATTTTTACAGTATTAATCCTGCTAATCCATGAGCATGGGAGATCTTTCCATCTTCTGAGATCTTCTTTGATTTCTTTCTTCAAAGACTTGAAGTTCTTGTCATACAGATCTTTCACTTGCTTGGTTAGAGTGAAACCAAAGTATTTTATATTATTTGTGACTATTGTGAAGGGTGTCACTTCCCTAATTTCTTTCTCAGCCTGTTTATCTTTTGAGTAGAGGAAGGCTACTGATTTATTTGAGTAAATTTTATATCGAGCCACTTTGTTGAAGTTGCTTACAAGGTTTAGTGGTTCTCTGGTGGAATTTTTGGGGTCACTTAAATATACTATCATCTACAAATAGTGATATTTTGACTTCTTCCTTTCCAATTTGTATCCCCTTGACCTCTTTTTGTTGTCTAATTGCTCTGGCTAGGACTTTGAGTATTATAGTGAATGTAATGAACTTTTCAAATTAAAACCACACATTCTTCATAGACTACATATCATACATTTTATAGTTACTAGACAAGAGAACCCCAATTCACAGAATGTTCCTAACTTGTTTAGAGCATTTTTGTGTCTCTGAAAGTTGGAACTCCTTTCCGTAAATCACATTGCCTCTCTCATATTCTTACAGATGAGGATCATATTGCAAATGCTTCTCAATTTAGATCTTGAAAAGGAGGAGGAAATTATATGCGATGCAGAGATGCGGTGAGATGTGGTGTGTGGCATGGGGTGTGCAGAGAAATGTGGCAGGGAGTACTTGGGGTACCAAGCATGTTGGTGTGGAGAATAAAAGCTCTTTGAGCACCAGGCAACATGACAGGAAGTCAGAGGGCTTTGTGTTTGAGCAACTATTTTACCTAGTAGTAAAAGGGAATAGAACCAAGAATTCTCAGGATCATGAACTAGAGATTTCTGATCTCTGATACAATAGCCTGCCTTGCCATTGGCTGCTTCACTGGGTCCTATTTCCTTTTCCACAGCAGGAAGGCTGCTTTGCCTTTCTCTTGCCCCTCTGCCTAGTACTTACCTTGAGCATCACTACCTGTGGACAAGAAGAAACCAGACACAGAGAGACCAGAATTTAAAAAGAGCAGAGAAGTGAGACCTTCCCTAATGTCTTAGCATAATTACTAGTCCATGTGTTTTGCAAACAGGGGCTTATTGAAAGTTCCACATTCTTGCATTTGACATGTTAATGTTGCTAAAACATTGTAAGACTCTTAAAAGAAAAAAGATGACTCCAACCAGACAATCCATTTCTGGCTGTTCATCAGACAAGTTATCCCATGAAATCTAGTAGAATGGTTTGTACTATCTGTTCTCTTTCATTTTATCATAGTGTGTTCTCTACTCTGCCACTCTTAGCACTGGGGACCAGATGAACCTTCATACCTGCCCCAGTGCTTTGAATTGGAAGTATTTGGACTTAAATTTTAAAGGTTTCAGTCTTCATAGACTCCTTTGGGGTTTTGTGACAACGTTTTGAGCTTGATGGGCAATTAATATACATGGGATGTGCTAGTTCTTACTCTGTGGTTCCTTATATTTTCCCTGTTTAAAGATCAGAAAAGAGGATTTGAAAAACTGACATTTTGTAGCTCTCTAACAGATGGTAGGAAGTCTACAATGGTGGGTCTTCAGGGCAGGGTCTCAGTTTCTTCCCCAAGAAACTCATTAATATGAACATTTCCCCATAAGTCAGTGTGTCTTAATAAATGCATGTACATTTAATAGATTTAAGGATTATTCTAAGAGTGCTTCAAGGATCGTCCTAATTCCTCCTGTCCTACATCACTTTCATGTTGTCTTCAACTCATAGATCTCTCTGCCCAGGGGTGTTCCTCATCTTCCAGCTCAGCCCATGCATGCAGGCAGAATCAGGCCTACAGCACCTCCTGGGTTTTTTTGCTTGTAAGAAACATAGGGATTTGGATCTGCCAATGGAGTGGCTGTGAGTTTCTCTACATGGAGCTCAAAATACTGAGAAATGAGGGTTTCTGGAGATGTGTTAAACTTGGCACACTAGAGCAGCCTAGTTCTTTTGAGTGTCCTACTTTGTAGCAATCACTCTTTATGATCTTATTTGGTCAAGATATAGCACCATGGAAAGTGGTAAACCTATGCCTGTCCAGCAGATCTTGACAAGAGTCAGTCTGAGAACCTTTAGTCTCGGGAATAGGTATGATCGGTGTGGGGATATGGCTGCCGAGATGGTGCTTTGGTTTTCCTCTTTCACATCCAGATGGTAGGAAATGGGGAACTCAATATTTCACCCAAGCATGTCTTGAATGTAATTCGTAAACCCTATTTAATCAATAAACTTTCCTGCCCTGTTGACTGCTGCTCTCACCTGTTGACATCTGATCTGCACATGACTCTCTGAGGTCACAAGGACCAGCCTGCACCTGGCTCAATGGCCAGGTGCACCTGAAAGTGGCCAGTTTTGTGGGTAACACATTGGCTGTGGAATGTTAATCGTTTTTCACAAGGCTCAGCATTGGGATTGCCTGGTCCCAGACAGGAACATGGAAATCCCACTTCAGCTTCCTCTGGCTGGAATAGGAAGCAAGTTGAGAGCTCAAAGAAGCTCTTGGGCTGCTGTTAACATATGGCAGTGCTTAGGTGGCATTTTCCAATGGTTCTGTGGCTACTTCTCTGGGAAGTGAAGAGGATTGTCTCCCTTTCTTCCCAATCCTTTGTTCATGTGTTCATGGGTAGGTCCAACCTGACTTATTTTCTTCTTTAACATTGATCATCCCTGGTTTGTAAAACTGTAGTGTCATTGGTAGCCATTTATGTTAATAGATTTTTAATCCTTTCCTCCTTTGGCCTGGCAAGAGCTCAGGTAGTGACACAGAAATGGCCCCAAGTAAATTTACATAACACAAGTCTTTCTTGTACATTGCTAAGGAAGTACCAAGCATATGTTTTTCTGTTTAAGTTAAAGGTTGAGGTGCTCTAAACCTTCAATTAGTCAAGTGGAAACATCACTGGGCAGAAGGATGTGCTGGGAATGCCAGCATTCAGTCTTCAGGTCCAACCACATTACACTGAAATTAGATTGCCTAGCTGGAGTTCCATTTGTGGGCTTGTAAGTCAAGGGTGAATAGCTGATGCTATGATTAAGATTTCATTTCCTGGCTGATGCTACCACAGTGATCCCAGCACCAGCAGGGAAAAAAATTCTTACTTGCTGGCATGCTTAAATAGTGAACAGATATGAGTTTAACATAAAAATTAAAAATAAGAAGAGGCCACTACTACTGCTACCATCACTAAAGTTATTCAGGTTAATTGAGGCAACTATGTTTACTTTTTTTTAAAGATGAACTCCTCATGTCTTAAGGAGGCCAATTCTCCTCCTCCATTCATTCTTTAATTCATCAATTTATAGTTATTTACTTATTTTAATGCTCAGAATTTTGTACTTAACAAAACAAGAATCTTGTTCTCATAGAAAGAGACTTTTAGAGAGAAAAACAAACCCCCAATATATGAGGTTGTGACTAGCATTGAAAGAAGAGTCAAGTATGGGAGACAGAAAGTGATGGGGAAGCTATTTTATAAAGGTCAGAGAAGGCCTCTCGGAAGAGATGACATTTAAATAGAAGGATGAAAGAAGTAAGGGAATTCATCTGGATGTTCAGGGAAAGCAGCTTCCCCAGCAGGGGAAATAGGAAGGTAAGGGACTGGGTGGGAGAGCCCTGAATCCATTAAGTACTGGACCAAAAACTCAAAGGCTAGAGAGGGTGATAGAAGTGTGGTTTAGAAGGCACCTGTGTGTAGTTTTGACCAGAAAGTTGACATGTTCTTTCTGACATTTTAAAATTTCCTTCTGCATATTGTGTGGAGTTAGGAGTGGCATCAAATAGGAGGATTTTTCCTGTAGTGTAAATGAGAGGGTGTGGCAGGTGGGAATTAGTTTTTTGTTGAAAATGGTGGAGTGGTTGCATTCTGGCTATACTGCTATGGTGGAGGTCAGAGGGTTAGCTAATGGTTAGAACAGAAAGAAAGAAAGAAAGAAAGAAAGAAAGAAAGAAAGAAAGAAAGAAAGAAGGAAAGAAAGAAAGAGGAAGGAAGGAAAGAAGAGAGAAAGAAAGAAGCCAAGGATTTTAGCAAGAATTTAGTCCCAACACTTACTCAAAAGCAAGTGCCACTGTTTTGAGATGGAGAAGATGAAAACAACAAAAAGGTTTGGATATGTTTTCCGATTTTCAGACGTGAAATTTGAGGTGCCTAGCAGATGTACCAATAAGAATGTTAAATACAAAGTAGAAATAGGAATCTGGGATTCAAGAAAGTTTGCGGACTACAAGTATACAATGAGGGTTTGGAGTCAGGAATGAGGCAAAGCTAACCAAGACATGACCTAGGACAGGCAGTCTGAAGTTTCCACTCTGCCATACTCTGACATTAATGGGTAGAAGAGATGAAAAGGCCAGAGTTGGGAATCCTGAGGGTTACTGCTGAGTATGTGGGAGAACCAACGACAAAGAACTTCCAGAAGCTCAAAGAAATGTGTTCAAAGAGGAGGACATGTACCCAGTGTATCCAGGAGTAATAAAAACGTTTCATAAATCTCCACTGAACTCAGGGACGCGCAGGTCACCTTGATCCTGGCAAAAGCAGTGTTAGTGTGGAGGAAGGATGGTGAGTGCGCTGTAGAGGTAGCAAGCATGTCTAGCTCTCCCAAGGAGCTTTGCTGCAAAGCAGTGGTGATACTCGGAGTGAGGACGGAAGAGTGGTGAGGTCAAGGAGAAGTCATCATTAGTTGATGGCCATCCAACAGCTTCTCTAGAGCATGCGAACATCCTCTGGACAGCATTCAGGGTGAGGCAAGGGCCAGAGGTAGGACAGTTCGTCAGCCATGGAGATTGAGTTTAAGTAATAAGAATGGGGAGACCCAAGAGGTGGATGCGGCCACTCCTGAGATCACTCTACAGATTCCTCCAGATGTCCAAGAAAGACTTCTTAGCAGTGATCCATAATTCAAACAAAAGGGGATGACTGGCTTTTCAGAATATAAGTCTTGCTGAATGACCATATATATGTCCTTTTGAATTTGGGGGACTTTTAGCTACTATTAAATAGTTATTAAAAAGTAATTTGTTGAGGAAAACATTTGCACCATGCTTCTGAAGCTCACCCTTCGGTCTCTGTCACTTCCAGTGTGCACTTCCAACAGCATTACGCTTTTTGAAGAAACACAGTGACAAGATAAAAAAGCAAAGTCTAAATTGTAAGAACTGGAACTCTAAGAGGGGAGCGGGGAGGCAGAGATGCAGAAACTACTTGGAGACACTGGTGCATATGAGCAACTCCTGCCAATGGCTGCAAGAGGGTGGAGCCGAGCCTTACTAATTCGTTGCAGCTTAAGCAGGGTTCTGCAAAACAGTCCTTTCATGGAAACAGGGCTTGATGAGAAAGAAAGAACTCATTGTGAGAGAATTACGGCCAGTGGGGTAGGTGTATATGGGAGTACGGGTGGCAGAGCGACCTCCTCAAGATCTCTCCAGTCAGACCACGTAAGCCTTTGCTCTGCTGTGCAAGGGGGAGAGAAGTACATGCGGAGGGAAATTTGATCATTGCTGTAGCAACAAATATGGTTACTGCCTTCCTCCCCCAATGTCTAACTAAGGGTTTGAAGAAAGAAGACTTCCAACCCTCTTAAAAGTCCGGTGACTTCAAATGAGATGAACTCTGGAAAATACGTCTAGTGGGACTGTTTCTCCTTCACTAGATAAACTTACAATAACAATAAACTACTTGACTTCTAGGATAGTAACCATGAAGTGAAACATGGCAATCATTTTTATAAAGTACCAAGTATATTTTATACAGGTGATGAATCACCTCTACTGGACCATGATACTCTATGGCAGATATCCTGTCTTGGTCCCTTGTCTTTCAAGTCCACCGTATGCTGCATGATTACAAAAACTTCTTTCTCTGAAATTCAGGGCTGGACAAAGTCAAGGATCGTTGGCTGACATTGTCCAGCCTTGTCTGATTGACAACCGTTCACCCTTTCTGTCCCCCTGGCTGCTCGCTGATGGGTTCCATGTTTTTGCCATTTAAAATGCCATTTTGGAAATAGAGTTCTCCCCTAGAGGATACATTAAGGTAACTCTGCTTGTGGTAACCTTCTTCCCTCAAAGGCTCATTATTTAAATTATTGCTCATCATTAGCAGTCCTAGTTCCCCTGGTACCTATGAGATGTGATGACATTTTCAGGTCTCCCAGAGCATCTTGGGAATGATTCTGCTAACGGAGGCTGCTCCCAGAGAAGTAGTATCCACAGGGATTGGTGGGAGATGGCCTACTATCCTATCCGGTGGACTTGAGAGAGAGAGAGAGAGAGAGAGAGAGAGAGAGAGAGAGAGAGAGAGAGAGAGCGCGAGAGTTCTGCACCACAGCTCTGTTCTGGACAAAGCCTCGTTATCTGCACTTTGTGAAAGAAAAAGAAAGCCAGAGGGAACCTGGTTATCATCCTGTGATGCGGTGAGATGGGACTGACAAGGCTGGGCCAGCCTGGCTTCTTCTGGGTTAAAGTATCAGAGTTGGAGGTCACAGGCAGGGTGGGAAGGAGGGAGCAGAGAAAAGCTGTCTGTAGCTTTAAAAAGAGAGAAGAAAGAAAAGTTTCTGCTTTCTTTTCCTGTGTGAGAAAACCTATTAATTGGCACAAAATATATTTAAGAAGCATATTCTTAGAGTTCCTTAGAAAAATACCATGTATATTCTGGCAGGAGCAAAATGTATCCTTAATAGAATTCATATGGGGGCCTTCAATGATCACGATGTTTTGGAGAGGAGCCAGATAGTAAGTAATTTAAACATCACAGGAAATTAAATTTTAGAATTCAATTTTGCATAAAGTTTTCTGTAATGAAAATGTCACACATAAATTATGAAGTCTGATTATATTCTTTTTTGACTTTTTAATAAAATAATAGAGGTACTTGACAGTCAAGAACAAATGCATATTTTATGTGTATAGTATTGCGCTCAACCAACGTCCTGTGGAAATAATGGAACAGATGTTAACACTGTTCTATCAGCTATCAGGTGCTCTGTTACAGCTCCAAACACAAGTATTTATTAAAAAAATGCTAACGGGGTTGTCTTTTAGGGTTATCTAATTGTAGGCTTAAAATGTAGATGGTTAATGTAATTAATTATACATGTAGAATTATATAGTTGGGCCATAATTTATTATATGTATGCATATATAAATTATATAATATTCTGTTGCAAATTAATTTAATATGGGCACAGGGAATGACTTCTTGAAAATATTAAATAGTTCATAATGTGGTTATAAATCAAAACTAATCTGAATTTCCACTTAATTTTGAATTTTGAGAAGGAGGATGCTTTAACTCACTGTAGGGGACTTTGGGGGTGCTGATTGTGTTTTAGATTAAATCCACAGCCTGTAATTATTTTTAATAATATTCAACTAAAAAAACGCCCCAAATAAAAAGCTTGAGCACTCTTAATTTGTTTCAGGCCAAGCAGCATTTTTCTTCAAAGAGAAAAATATAATGAAGGTTTATTTTGAAAATTGACCTCTTCCATCATAACTCCAGGGCCCTGAGCAGATCTTTCTTCAGTCTCACAATGAACTCTTACACAATCAGGGACCTTGGCCTTGTTCCCTTGTAGGGGAGCAGACGTCTTGCCTATGGATGTCCTAGTTAATATTTCCTCCTTTGGATCTGTTATGACTTTGTTTACATGTTTTATATTTGGAAGAAGAGGGATCTGTACATATTTAAAACCATAAAAGCACCCAGCAAAACTTTCTTATTTACCCAGAATCACATGAATATATAGGTCAAGTTGTTCACCCAAAAGCTTGAGTTTTCTGGAAAATAGGCCAGCCACATCAGTCCACAGAGGAAGGAAATGAAGATTCTGGTATATGTGGTTTCCAGACAGATGGATAATGTTTATTCTTATCTGCTTATCCATGAGGCAACAACTAAGGTGACAGCTTGTCCTAATTTGTCTAGTGCTCTCCTGGTTTAGCACAGAAAGTCATGCTACCTAGGAACCTTCTTTGGCTCAAGGGAATCCAGATGGCTGGACAACCCTAACTATAGCCCAAAGAGCGTATAGCCCTGTACTCTAAAGAGGCATCCACAAGAGGATGGCACAGAGGGGCCACAGGCTAGGAGGTGACCCTGGGCTTTATGGCTCCAGCTCTGGGATTTTGTAAGCTTCTCAAGCTCTATGTGATGGATGGAAGAAGCCTCCTTCTTCCCTCATGGTGGGAAGTCCCAGCTGATGAGATGTGTGAGCCAGTAACAAGCTTTTGTGAACTAAGTCACTAACACTGGGCCGGTGTGGCAACTTGTGGGCTCTGTGGAGAACTGTCATGGCCACTGGGAGTGAGTGGGAAAAGTCAGTCTTGGATGCTGGTAAATGAATCTGGTTCTGTTGTGGAAAAATGTTTCATTAGCTGTGTTTTATTTTCTTTTTCTTTTTTTCTTAATAGATAGCTGTGCAGTCCGCTTAACTCAGGAAATGGCAGTGCCATGAGAAGCTAGGAAAACTAGGACTGTAACAGTGTGTAATATTAGTGTCTATGCTCCACGAGAAAGAATAAGGAAGTGATGAATACGGGAAAGAACTAGTCCATTTATAAAGCAGGAAATAAAGGCAGTCAGAATGTTTTAAGTTCAGGACCTTGGGACGAGGTGCAGCCTGGTAGTGTACTGTGGATTAATTGGCTAGTCTGCCCAATGACCAAGGCTGAATTCCCACCACTGTAAAACAGAAAAAGGAGAAAGGCCATGGAACTTGGAAGGCTGACTGTTTCAGGAACCCACACAATAAGAGATGCTATTTAAAAAAAAAAAAAACATCTTCCATTTGGTGAATCTGCCTCAAACCACATAAGACAGGAGAGCGTCTCTCTAGTGGATCCCATGGCCTACTTTTAGTGCAGACCCCACAATGTTGAAAGAAGGAAGCCTGGAGCAAGAAGGCAGAGAAACAAAACAGGTCCAAGAATCTACATGCTGACAAATTCTTTGGGGCCTTTTGTCCAATGACATATGACAAAAATACTTTGTGGGGAACTGAGCAGTAATATCTAGAGTGATAATAAAAGCATGTTTACTATTTAGAACTTAAAGCAATCCCAGGACACTCAGTAGGAAGAACTTAGAAAAGGCTGTCAGTCCCTGAATAGCTTGTTTTCCGTACAGCTTTCTTCCAGTGTGGCCAGAGAGGAGAATCTCCTAGAAGGTGAACCAGAGAGCAAGGAAAACCATGAAAGAGAATTTTCCTTTAAAGGATTGTGCCTTACTTAAGAAGCCTCCATCAAAAGGGTTGGGTTCTGTCCAGCCAGGACAGCCATAGCTCAGTGGTTGCTTTGTGACTTCTGTTTCAAATGGAAGTATGCATACATATCTGTGTGCATGGGGATATATGTACAAGCATAAGTTGCAAAGGGTAGGTGATTGGTTTTCTTTTGATTGGGACCTCAGGACCAAGTCCAGTCACGTCTGCCTAGACTATATTGTGATCAACTGGGTATGATCCCTAAGAACTGAATTTGGAGTTGGGTGTATAAGATGCTGGGTGAAATGTCAAAGATGAGTCGCATTCTGGGTTAGAGGAAGGAAACAAAGATGGGTTTGATAAAGAGAGTAACGAGATAGATGTGGAAACTGGCAATCAAATAATCAAATATTCCATGACCTCACTTATATGTATGACCCTCACCAACATGAGGTTGGGCATATGTTTATTGAGTGAGCGTGATCTGTCCCTACAATAGCCATTCACTTTTCTATAAATTCTTTCATACTTTAATTTAATAAATTATTTCTTAATTGTTTCTTACATTCCATTGTGTGTCCTGCTTAGAGCTTTGGTTGATAATGCTATCTAGTATTTAGGTATCCAAATGTGTGTGTGTGTGTGTGTGTGTGTGTGTGTGTGTGTGTGTGTGTGTGTGTCCTGGCTGTCTTCTTCTCCCAATATACCAACATGAAATGAACTCTAGTTTTTGTGCATTTGCCATTTTTGGAGTCTACTAGAAATGCTGCCTACGAATGTGAGAGATTTCATCGCCACCACAGCTCTGTCTATTTTGAGCCCTTGCTATATTTGTCAACTAGGAAGCTTTGTCTGGGTGAGCCTTGCAGAGACGTGATTGGCTAGAATTACAAGTTTTCAGTTTTGAAACACTGCTCCAAAGTTTTACCCTAAGGATTTCAGCAATTCTACTTCTTGGCCTAGAAAGAAAATGACTCATTCAACTAGAATCTTTTCTCGAGTGAGTGTCACAAGACAGACTGTTGCTGATGCGGCAGCCAAAAGGAAGACCCTTATTCAAGTAATTGCTTTTGGACTTCCAGGCTCGGTGCTGGAATTATATTGACATCCCTGGTTCTCAGGAATCTGAGCAACTCTGGGAGTGAAATCGGACGTATCTGAATGTATACATTGCTTCTTCCGAACTTCCTTCTAGAGATAAACATGTAAAACTGTGTCTATTTGTGGATGATGCCAGACAGAGAGCTCTCTTCCTCTACTGCCCTAATTCCTATGGCCTGCCATCTTCACTTTGGATAGCTAAGAGGGAAGCCAAGTTTTGTGTCTCTGAGGGACAGCACTGAAATAAATGGTGAAGAGAGCAGTGCTGGTGTCCATATAATGAAGAAGCCAGGCCAGCAGCAAGACTGGAAAGTTTCTTGTGTGACTTGGGACATTATTTGGGTGATTTCCTCTTAGGGCTGTTTAGCATGCATGCTTCTAATAGCTTTCAGCATAGTGCCAGGTGGTTTTTGATAGAAAGCATAAATGGTGGCAGAAAGGGACAGGCTTGGCATATCAGTAACTCTGGATATGGGTTACATCATTCCATCCTTACCATGTGGTTGCAAGAAAGAATAATCACAGGATCGTCACCTGAGTACCCAGAAGCTAAGGCTTTTAAGGGACTGTATCAAAAAACCTCAACAAAGGAACCGCCTTTACAATTAACCCTAAACCATATTAGTGTATATCTTGGCTCACAGTTGTGGTAGTCCTGTGTGCTGAGTTCTGATCTTTTCTGGTGTGCCAAATACCTGACAATTAAAAGGAAAAGAGAAATAAAGAAAAGAATAGAAAAATCAGGAGGGAAATTGACCGTTAGACATGGGAAATTTTTATAAAATAAAGGTTGATAAAGTGATGCTGGAAAATGAGTTGGGTATAACCATGTACAATCATGGACAGATAACCGTCTGTCCGAGTTAACTATTAAAGTCAAAAGAGAACCTTGGAGCACCTCCTTTTTTTTCTTGGAAAATTTGCTGGAGCCTTTAGGTTTTATTTATGAAAAAATAAACCTTTCCCAAGATCACCTTGCCTTGACTAAAGTGAAGACCTTTGTTATTTTATGGTCAGTTTGAGTTTCAATGGAAAAATAATAAACTCAAACAATCCGGTCATGCTTGATACACTGTTTGTTCCCTTGTGAGAGTCAGTAACTGCTGGAATTCCAAAGTATACTTTGATAAATAGAGTCTAAAACTTATTTTATAGTTTTAGTTTTGTTTCTTTTCAGGTTAAAGTCATATAGAAATTTTTCTTCTACTCTGTTTATTTTGTAAACCTGTCTATCTTAAGTAAGCCTACAACTTTTTGAGAACTGAAATCTAGGGCTTGGTGATTAGCAGTAAACCAATAGAAGCTATTTCATTTCCTTTCATTTTCATAAAATAGCTAAAACAGAATGCCAGGAATGTGCAATTACAAATACATTAAAATACATGTATGTTTCTGAGTTTAAAAGACATGTTATTTTTTTTTAAATCAGTCATCCTACCGGTTCTCCTTTAAATTGAGCCTTTCTTAGACTTGTCACCCTTAGCATGAACATCAGTTAATAAACCATGGCTCAGGACTTAAATAATCCTCTACTTCGTCATTTACCTCAGTTTATCTGATGTCATTCTTTATTTCTCTGGCCTTGATCTTGTTTTTTTGGTCTTGAATATTAGAATAAACTCACCCTCATTTTCTGTAAGACATGCTACTGGAAGACAAGTTAAAAGTCAAAGCCTTCCTTTCTGGGTACATAAAAAAACTCCCAATTCAGCAAAACCCTAATTTTATACTCTCTACAATAAGGTTGTCTTTCTTACACAGTGGTTGTGATACTCAAAGGCGCACTCTCTGGGTAGCACTTTGTACATTAGACGTGGAATTCCCACTGACTGATCCTCCATTGGGAAGTAACTGGACTATGCTTGGGATACTTAGACTTTATCTCAGGATTTGGACGTTATTACTGGTATATAGCCGGCCTATCCTAGATAGTCTTTGATTATTGTGAAGCAAATTTCCTGCTCCAGTTCTTTGAATCTCACAGTGGAGACCTCCAATCCTATTATATCTTCCTGAGTTGTTTCTAATAGACTCACTCAGACTTCCTCGGGTGAGGAACTCAGTAGACCCATGTGACCTCAGGACCTAGCCTGCCCAAAGGGAAGACCACCCAGTAACTCAGACTCCAGATTACATCTCTGAGCCCCTCTTTTGACATCCCCCGACTCCTGACTTGTAGCACATTACAGAGATTGTCAGTTCCACCATCATGACATATCTTGAATCCATTTCCAGTCATTGCGGATGGCCTGTTTCAGAGGGAGTGGAGAGGCCTCTCATCCAGACACTAGCAGGGTGGGCAGGTAGGCAGGGCCCATGTCAATAAAGTAAGAACATTTGTGTAGCTCAGAAAGCAGTGGGGTAGAATACGAAACGCCATCTGGCCTGGGTCTCAGAATTCATTTTGACTTTCAGAGATTCGTGCTTCCCTAGTCTTACTAATGGTACCACGTGATGATTTGGTATGCTGGGTTGGTGAACTTTAATTTCTCCATAATTCAAATCCCAGTGATAATCTGGCTCTAGAAAGACACAAATCAAGCATCACCATGCACGTGTGGCTTTAAGCCATCAGCACCTCTTCCAGAAGCTCGTTATTACTGACTCCGTGTAGCATTACAGAGTCAAGGAACCCGGTCCTGGGATTGGCTTTGCTTGGCATCTACAAAGTCTGATTTGCCATCCTCCATTGCTGGGTCCAGATTTCTCAGTTTTCCTCTTTGGACTGTCTGCCTCCAAGTCTTGATTTCATTCGTTGTTCAGACTCCTGATGTTTTCAGTTTTCGAATATTTGCCCCAACTCCAGACTTCCTGAATTCACCCTCAAATGAAGGGAATCTGGGCATAAAATGTGAAGTTCAAAAAATGATGGATTTAAAATGACCTTACCTTTTTTATGTCAAGACCAAGTACACACACACACACACACACACACACACACACACACACACACACACACATCAAACAAACAAGAACAAAAACCCTAACCAAACTACTGACACTAGTGTCCATGTAAACAGATACCACTGGCATTTAAAATGGCATTTACTGTTATGTTTTATTTTTAAAGTGACAGTGACCAGTCCACCAACCATCTCCTAGTGAATCTAAGCTCAACTTACCACTGTATTGCATTAATACTGTGATGGGAATGCCTTGTGAAAAAAATGTGGAACCAAAGGAGTTAAGAATTTATTTGTAATGTCACTCAGGTTTCATCAGAATTTCAATGGTCTATTATCACCTCTTCTTCTAATTAGTGTAGATGGGTGGATTTGTATAGTGTATGTGTATAGTGTGGATGGTTGTGTAGACTACTATAAGGTTCCCATCTTTGAGTTATCATAATTAGAGGTAATTATGATAACTATGATAATTATGATGAGAACAAGTGAGAGAGCTAGAGTCTCAGCCTTGGAGAAGTTCTTCATGAAGTTTCCACAGTGACAGCTTGTTGAAGTTAGAAGTTCCAGAGACACATTGCACTTACACATGCCCTATGTGTTCAGCACTAGTTTACGGTGGGATTGCCTGGGAAGGTTTTATTGGCTAATTTAAAACTTTTTAATGTCATTGAAGATTTCAAATATATCTGAAAATAGAAAAAATATAATGACCCATTGTGCACCTATCACTCAGATTCAACTGTTATTACCTTATGGTCACTTTTATTTCTTTTATACCTGACCCACTCCCTACTTCTCTATATTATTTTGAACTAAACCCAAGAAATAATAACATCTAATATCTAAATATTTAATTTTGTATTTCTAAAAGACAATTATTTGTATTTTTCATTAAAAGCGTAATGCCATTTACTACATGAAAATTTACCAAATTCCTAGACTCTGGACTAATTAAATCTGACTGTCTTTTGGTAGGATCCACGCACTGGCATTTTTGAACCCCCCTAATGGTTCTAATATTTCCATACTTGGTTTGGTGTAGAAACAGAATGATCATGAATAAGGACTGTCTGGATGATGTAGGGAAAAGTCGTAACAGATACCACTGTGAGGTTGAAGGTCATTTCTGCTCATCTCTCTCCATTCTCCTGCTCAAAAAACAACCCTTTCTTCTTGGAATCCCCAATGCCATGGCCTACCCTGTGAACTCTAATCTCAGCTATCTTATTCTAGACTGTGTCTGTTAGTATATACCACCATCCCCTAAATTTGAATAAGAGTTTCTCTGTCTCCCTCTTTATACTTTCCTCCCATTGGAATAGTTGTCTTTTTGGTTTTCCTTGTCACTCATATACCAAACAGAAGTTCCGTCTACCAGTTTTCACATTTGAAGCAGCACGCACCCATCTATCCATCTTCTGTTGACATTCTCACCAACCACTTTTCAGACCTCTGCCCTTTTACACTGTACCCTGTCAATAGCTTTCTAATAGTCTGGTCTCCTCATTTCTTATTTGCTTGTGACTTAATCCATACCCTGAAACCCTAAGTAGTTATGTTCTTAAGTCACTATTGTAGTAATAATTTGTTGGTTTAGATAAACCTTAAATAAATCATTGTTAGCCTATCCCCTTACTCTGATATAAAATATTTTAAATTCTCATTTCATTATTTCTTTCAAAACCTACTACTTTAGCTATAGAGATAAACATACCACATATGTTCTCACTCTCTTTCCTTTATCCACAGCATGTGCTTCCCCATTGTCACATCCTATCCTGTCCGTACTTCATTCTGTTCTGTTTTATTCTTTCTAAACCTCTATGCAAGGATAGCTTTACCTCTGGATCCTCTTATAGCACTTATAATATATAGGCAGCGTTTTTATTGTTCAACACACACACACACACAGAGAGGGGGGAGAGAGAGAGAGAGAGAGAGAGAGAGAGAGAGAGAGAGAGAGAGAGAGAGAGAGAGAAGCAGAGAGATATCTGTATACACAGATATATGACTATTGTCCAACGTCTGTTGCTTTGGAAGAGAAACTTCATTTATTATGGCTGTTTCACTACATCAGCCAGCACTGTATTTTGTATGTGGTAAAAGACATGATATGCTCAGTACATAATTATTGATTAACTGATTGACTCTGAATTACTCTCTGGAGAATAGCCCTTCATTTTGAGAAAGCCATCATTAGCAAAGTAAGAATGCCTCCAATAACATCTTGATTGATTTTCTATTTGTTGTTTTCAATTGATAATGATCACTCTAAATTTGATAATTGTTTGTAATCTACTGGAAATACCACAGGCAGAACTGAAGAATGACATCCTATAAACCAAACACAAAGTGTTTCCTTCTTCCAAACATAAGCAACAGAGACCATTCTGCAGGTAGGATCTTGGGCGAGGCTTTTCTTGACCCCAAAGTATTTCCTTGAAGCCAGGAGATAAAGACTAGATTCATGCTTGCTCAGTTTCTCTCCAACTGGAGCATTTTAAGACTGAATGTTGCTTTTTTTCCTCCACTGAATGTTTCTTTCTTCTCCTTGGTGTGCCATGGCCACCCAGAATTTGAGTTATGAAGAATAAGTCATGGTAGAGGTTTATGTTTCTAAAGCAGTAGATCAAACAAGGATTACATAAACGCAAAATCTACCCACCTTCGAATTTACGGCAGGCTTATATTTAGGAGGCACATAAACATTTTTAACTACCAAGATGTATTCATCCCAGCGATACTTGCACAGCGGGAAAGCTCTCAGGACCAGCTTAGGGAGCAGCAGACCCGCCCCTCATCTGTCCCACATGCACATGTACATGGAGTGGAATGACAGTTGGCATGGCTTTCACAATAGAACGTTCCTCTTTTTCTCTCTGGTGTGTGACTGAATTTGCTGAAGTTAAGTGACCATGTGTGTAGTATTAGGGCACAGCTACCACTTACAGACTAGACTCTTGCTTCTGCAAGAATCAGGAGGTGGAGCCTAAATGCCCCCAGAGACAAGATCACACTGTCTTAAAAACTTGATGCTAAGGGAAACATCCTTCCCAGTTCTTCTGTTTCTGTGTCTCTCTTGGCAAGCAGCCAGGCCTCCCTCTGATCCTTTCCCAAGGCCAAATAAATGCCAATTCAGCATCAGGAGCCATCGGGAAGTGATTGAGAGACAAGCACAATTCCAGATCTCACATTCAGGATGGAACCGTTTGAGGCGTCTGCTTCTTCCTCAGAGAACTGTCAGGCTCTGTGCCTCAAATAACAAACATCGCAAAGGAATGGGCACGTTTTAATTTGTTTATCAGCGTCACACTTCTGATATAAGAAACCCATTTGTTCGTATATCCTTTGATTTTATTTTTTTAGACAAGAAAAATCTCAGCAGTTCACAGCTTTCCCCCACAACTCTTCTCACATACACCCTAATGAGCATAAGCATGAGAAAAGGACTAGAGAGAGACAGGGTGGTTATTTGGGATCTAATGCAGTCCATATAAACAGAGAAAAGGCTGGAAACTAAAATTGCTTAGGTTGTGAAGATTGTTTAGCAATAAGATCTTAGGAAATCACAGAAAAACCCAATCCCTGGAAGCTGGCTCACAGAGGGTGGTTACTGGGTAAGCATTTGGGATGGAAAAGTCACTCTCTAGAACAAATCTTGCAAATGTGCAGCTGAGACTGGTGTCTTCATCTCTTTGCTATCTTCTCACTCCTGCCATTTATTTATTCTTTTTTAAAAATCATTACCTCGTCCTATTCTCTGTCAGATCATCTCTTTGAAGCATCTGCCAAGAGCAGGCTAAGATATTTTCTTTTCCAGTCAATATTTGAGACTTCAAAGGCATGGTCTCAGATAGGTATGGGGAAGCATGGTTTCCAACGTGGAGCCTTGTTCAGCATTTCTAACATGCAGAGTTCAGCCTGCTGCAGGCCAATTCACTCTCTTTGCCCTTACTCATAAATAAATGCCTTCAAATACTAGAGTACTAGAGTTTTTTTTTTTTTTTTTAATGTGGTGCTGGCAATTGTACCTAGGGCCTTGCATTTGCAGCCTAGATGAACATTATCACTGAGCCAACTAATGAACTCCCTGGGGGCAAAAAGGTCACTGTTACAGCTTCAAAAATATATTTATAAAATATTCATAAAAATATTCCCAAAGAGGGAAACTGAGGAAGGCTTGGAGTCAAGGAAGGGGGATCTAAGGACCATTTCAAACTTCCTCATTCTGCACGTGAGAGCAAAGAAAAATTGACATTGTTTAGCAATCCTTATGCACTCTATTTTGGAATGCATTCCTTTGTTATATCAATTTACTATTCTGATACACATTTATAGTTAACATTTTTCTTATTATAGATTAAGACACAGATCCTTGTTGGAGGAAAATAACTAGTCCCCAGTTTAAAAAAATGTTATTAACTGACAAAATTAGGGTTTGAACCCAGTCCTATAAAATTCAAAAGTCCTTACTTACCTTGTCTTCTCCACTTCCCTTCTGGGAAAATCCTTCAAGATAAGTAATGACTCAGGCCCAAGATCACAGAGCTCATTAGGGGCAGAGCCAACATTAAACCTGACATCACTTGACTCCAATCCAGTTTCAGGTCGCTGATCCGTTGCAAATGAAATAACCTTTTGAGACTCCACTTGTGTATATTATATTGGTCCTTCTCAAACACTGGCTCAGGCAGCAACAGTGGCTTCCAGGAGAGGTCCTTCTCTTCTGCGCTGTGAAAATGGACCTCCATTTCTGATCACGGAGGCCTGTTCCTTACAGCCCTTTCCTTTGACTAACAGGTCTTCATTCTTCTTCAGCCTCATCTGCTCACACTTGGCAGCTGTTTTAGATGAATTACTTTGCTGTCGAAGAGCCTTTGCAAAATCCTTGGCATACGTTGAGGATGGTTTTCAAAAGGATGGTTGTTATTTCAGTGTTGTTTTCCATATAAATTTGGCTGCTTTCTAGAGGGATTAGTAATTGGATCATGTCACCATCCATCTCAATGCCACTGTTGGATGCCCACTGTCTACAGCATGAAACACAAGGCTCCACCAGGACATATTTCTTGCAGAGTTTCTTCTTGCCTCTCTAGCCTCATTCCCCTGGGCCTGTACCATTTATTTCTTGCTTTATTCATGAGAACATCCTGAATTTCCCAGGGTCTTCCAAGAATTCCTTTTTTTTTTTTTGATAGGCAACTCCAGCCTGCTTTTCAAAAACAGTTCTCAAATTCGTCCCTGTGGTACAGCATTTCTTAACTCTTGTGCGGGAAGAGGTGTGGCCTCTGAACTCTTGGTTAAGCACTTTGCAGAAATCTCAGAAGCAGTAGGGTACAGAATTTAAGGACTTCTCTTTGGTACTTGAATCCTAGACCTGACTTGATTTAGTTAAGTAGTTGGTTTAGTTATTTTTCTGTTGCTGTGATAAGGCACCACGACCAAGTCAACTTTTAAAACAAAGGACTCACGGTTTGGAAGGGTTAGAGTCTATGACCATCACAGTGGAGAACATGGCGGCAGGCAGGCACGGCTCACATCTTGACCCACAAGCATAAGGCAGAGGAAGCTAAATGGGAATAGTGTGGGCTTTTGGAATCTGAAATCCCCAGTGACAAACTTTCTTCAACAAGGCTACACTTGTGAGTCCTTCCCAAACAGTTCCACCAACTGGGAGCCAAGTATTTAAATGAATGAGCCTATAGGGGCCATTCTCATTCAAACCATCACAATAGCCTTGAGCAAGTTTCTTAACCTCAATTGTATCATGTAAAATATGAGGACAATAAGAATGTAACACTTAAGGTCATTGAGATAGTGCATTGATCTATGTAGGAGGCATAGCATGGCACTCTGCTTTGAAGCAGGTGTTCAAGGGATCATACTCTCATTGTGCTATGGCTACTTACCTTCTTTACTTTCTACCTACATGTGTAGGTAGGTTCACATCTCTAATAAGTTTCCACAGGATAGACATTTGGGGTTTAATCTTATTTGATAAAGAATAAGAAGGATTATTACATATACCAGTGACCAGTGCAAGTGAATTGGGTCCAGAACTCAGAAGGGTCCTGTGTTTGGAGTTTAGTTCTACAGCTATTTTGAAACTCTTAAAATTTTATATTTGAATTTGTATTTATTTCAACGTTTATATGAGTGTTGTTCAATAGGATACACACTTGTGTATCAAGGTACTTGGAGCTCACAAAAATTCATTATCTTTGTAGGATATGTGTGTGTGTGTGTGTGTGTGTGTCTGTGTGTGTGTGTGTGGTATATTTTCATTTGGATACATGTATGTGTAGGTATACATATGCCTTTTCAAATGGAGACCTCGGGTTGATGTCAAGTATTTGCTTGCTCACTCTCCACCTTATTTTTAATGTAATTTTTTTAAAATTAAGTTTGTTCTTTGAAATTTTCACACACACACACATGCACGCACACGCACGCACACGCATGCACGCATGCACACATACACACCATGCATTCTTATTACTCTATTACCATGCACTCTTTTCCTACCAGTCTCTTTCCAAGATTCACGACCTTTGGTTTGGTTTTTGTGGCCCATTTAGTTGACTCAAGAGCATTTGTGTGGCAATTGGATTGAAATTATTCACTGGAGACTGGTCAGGTCCTCAGTGGATACACAAATAGAGGTAATGACGTCCCCTCTCCTTGACTCTATCAGTAAGGAATAGTTCCGCTGTGAGGGATACCATCATCCTCTACCCACGCCTAACTGGTGATGGGCCCATTGTTATGCAGAGCCAGTACAAGCAGCTGCTGTGAGTTCAGATTTGCAATTACTGTGTCTTGCCTAGAAGATGGAATTTCATAGCCTTTCTCACTGTCATCTGGCTCTTACACACTTACTGTCTTTTCTCTGAGCTGCAGACAATAACATATATTATTGTGTAACATAAGGTTTTATAGAAATAGTTTATTTAGAGCTGAGCACTCATGCTCAACACCTTGGGTAGCCATGATTTTCAACACTTAGATCACCATTCACTGGAGAGACTTCTCTGATTTAAGCTGAGAGTAGCATTTTTCTTAATATTTAGAGGGCAGTTAGATTCTGTTAATTTAGCAAAGGAACAGTATTTAACTTCCCTCTGGGGCTTAGAACTTCTACTGGCATGGATGGAATTCCATGTATTCCCTCCTGTGAACTAGAACTCAAATCCAATCAGGGAATAGTTGGTTACCTCCATAATAATAGCTCCACCATTGCACAAGTGGGCATGTCTTTTCTAGCAGTTTCATCCTGTTCATGGACTGCTCCCAGATGAATAAGGACATTGATACTTTTCCTCACCAGCAGTTGGCCTAGTGTTGTCTAGGACTATGAACACTTGCTGGCAGAGAGAAAGCTTCTAGTTCACATCCAGCTTGATGTCTTTACTGTGTAACTAAATCCACCTCTCTCTCTGTCTCTCTGTCTCTGTTTCTCTCTGTCTGTTTCTCTCTGTCTCTCTGTTTCTCTCTGTGTCTCTGTCTCTGTCTCCCCATCCCCCTCCAGCTAACCAGTGAATTCTGAGGTCCTTCTTGTCCCTGCCTTCCAAATGGTGGGGTTTCAGATAGGTGCCATCACACCAAGTGGGGCCCGGGAGTCCAAACTCAGGTCAATGAAATCATCTCTTAACTTCTAGGGTGGGTTTCTGACTTCTGTACTTGGCGCTTTGGCTTCACCTCTATTTTGTTCATTGCTTTCTCTGCCCTGAGACTGTTTTTACTTTCTGCCAATGTTGGTAACCAGGTCATGTTGCTAAGGTAGGGGACACCCATATTCCATTGTCAAGTTCAGCTTCTGGTGGAGCCTGGATGCAAGTAGATGGCTGGAATTTGGTATTTGCCTACGCCATCTTAGGTGAGATACACTAGCACCTGTCACCTCTTCAGCCTGGCGGCTCCATGTTGCTTTGGGTGGGTGACTCATGAACCTCTTGCCCACTTCTCTATCCAGAGCAAACGTTAACAAGCCACAGTGGAGGGAGTGCTTTTTTACTGTGAATCAGTATGCTTGACTCATGGGAGGAGCCTATGGATGACTTCAGGACTCCATGTCATAAATTTGAGATAGGTTTTTGAAAAATTTGAAGTCAATTTTTGCACTGGGATTGCATGTAGTCATCCCTGACTGCAGGTGCTTAATAAAAATGCTGACTGGAGGAATGCAAGCTTACATGGTCAGTGAGAATAGCAGGAAGATTAAAGGGGCCAGAGTCTATAAAGATGGGATACTTCATCACACTCCTAGAGGATAATTATGTAGCTCAATGCTAAGTGCATGCTCAAAGTCACGAGTTCAGTCCTCTGTACCACGGAAGTTAAAAAATGTTATAGCAATCATGAGACATATGGCAGGATTAGATAGCTGGAGTGCAGGAAGGGACGATACCATTCCATAGCTCAACCTGGGATTACATGTGCTTTTTTAAATTCAAATATGCAGTTCACTTTTTAGTTCAACTTTATTTTACTTTCCCCTTACAATTGGGTATATCTCAAGACCCAAAGGATATCTGATTTTCGTTTGCCAGGATGAAACAAGGATCTATTTGTTTCATGGCGATTGTGAAATAGCAATACAATCTCATTAGAAAGAATTCCTTTTACAGACTATAATAACTGTGCTCAGAAATGTTAAGTACTTCACTTTAGCAGCCGCTGTTCATAATGAAAAAGCAACGGGTAATAAATTCTCGGCTGCTTTCAACACAGTCTTTGTATAGAATGTCTCATGGTGAGGGTAGAGAGGGGTCTCTGGCTTTGTGCTGTACAATCTTTGACTCTGATTCAGGCAGATAGCTCTTGGTGGTTCTCCATCTCCCCTAAAGATCGGCGAGCATCCTAATCCTTGCCCGCCATCATGAAAGTTCATTGTAGCTGTTGTTATTTCCCCACACATGCTACGTTACTGTGTTGTAACAAAAAGTATTCATTGAAACCAAGTAGATTCAAAGTTCTCTTTACTAATCCAGTAATGGGAATATCTCTCTGTCTCTGTCTCTGTCTTTGTCTCTGTCTCTGTCTCTCTCTCTCTTTCTGTCTGTCTGTTTCTCTCTCTCTCTCTCTCTCTCTCTCACACACACACACACACACATGAACACACATACAGATAATTTTGATATCCTTTTCAGTGTATGCAGAGTAGGGATATAATTTATAACAAAACACTAATTAAAATGAAATAATTGAAAAATAGGTGGAAGCCCAGTGGAATTCTTCATAACAGGGTGTGATCTATAGCAGACAATTAAAAGCATACATCAAACCATCTAATGTATGTGTGTTAGGAAAGGCGGGGTGGGGAGGCAAAAATTAGGGAGAACTACATCTTCACAGGGGTCGTGATCCAGGCTCCATTAGAACCCACCAACCTCCCCAATATCGCTGAGTAAGCCTGCTGTTCCTTCTCTGAGATTGCCAGCCTCTGTTTCGACAGCTCCAGGTCCCTAGCAGCCCGCAGCTACCAGCTCTCCTGACCTCCACCCTCTTTTATTTTTCTTGTGTCAGTATTTTCTCCTCTCTCTTCCTCTTCCTTTTCTCTTTCAGAACCAGGGGCAGTGTGTGAAATGCTAAACGTGCTGCTGTGTAGCTCCAGGCTCAGCAGCATTCCACGTGTGCATGGTTTTACATTAATTTATCAAAACACAAACATAGCAACACTGCAGTGCTAATACTGCATAACGAATATATTCTGTCTTTTTCTTTTTTTTTTTCCAAAAAGAGACCCAGGGAGAATATACAGAACGACCCAAGCAGCATTCAGACGGCTTCGTGAATAAAGCGGGATTTGTTTGCAAGGATTTAAATTGGTAAATTATTTGAATTTCTCCACCCCTGGGTGAATGATTTAGATGGCCTTGACCCTAGCCTGACTGCAGGGATTAATGTGGGATAATGATTGCTGAGGCTCTCATTGCAGCCGGCATCATTAATTATCCTTATTGATTGTAGCTTTCAAAGATAAAACATTATGCTGACTGGAAAATACCCTCTTCCTGCAAGGTCACGGCTAAGATAGGGAAGCTAAATAATTGCATTAACAAACAAAGAAATAAAAATAACCTCTCGGAACATTGTGTAATTAAGATCCAATTACAACGTTTGTTCTTGTTTACAAAATGACAGGGTTCTTCTTGTCAAGCCATTTTCCCGAAAATTGCTTCAGTACATGATAATTGCATTATCGTAGGTAACCCGAAAAGAGCATTAAAAGGGGGCTCAGTTTCCTTGGATTGCTGCCACGGCTCTTGCTGTCTGACTCACCTACAAAAGTGCGAGAGCCCCAAGGGACTTGTCTCAAATACTAATGATATGTTAAATGAAGGGGGTTAGATGCAGGAAGTAATAATTGGGTCTCAAATCCTATTATATTTCTTTTGGATAATGTAATGGAGCTCAGAGACATCCCAAGGATGTTATCGCCCACACACCCCCTCCCCACCCCTTTAACCACATCATTTTCCTTGCTGGAGAATCTGGGCTCCAAAGCCCTGTTTGGCTGTAAATTTCTCTCTGAAGAAGATCAGCGCCCCATCTTCACTGCTATTGATCAGGTTTGGAAGCTTAAAACATTTTCTATTTTAAACAAGAGGCTTCTAAGGGCTGGACCCAAAGCCATGCATGGTTTTCTATGAAGCAAACCACCCAGGTTTTCCATCTACTAAAGTCTTCTTTGAAGCAGCACACATTAGGGTCTGATTAGAAAAAGGGTGGGTAGGAGAGATGCAAGGTGGGGGCAGTTGGGGCAGAAGGTGGGAGTCCCCTCTCCAGAGGTCAGGCTCAGGAGCAAACATTCTTCCTTCTGGAGACTTAGTTACAGTATCTGAGAAGTGGGGACTTTTGATATAATACTGACTGCCTTAAGGTGAATTGAAGGTCTCACAAAGGATGACATTTTGTTTATTTTTCATTTTATGGAAAAAGAAAGATTATTTAGGACCCTCATACAATGGCTTGGTGGAAATGCTGAGTAATTTAACTATTTTATTTCATGTCCACACCCACTTCATAAAATATCATGGTTCTCATTTTACAGAGAGATGACTGAAGCACAGAGTCACAACCACAGCATTGAACCGTGGTGGCACAGAGATTCACACTTGACCTTACTCTACACAGTATAGATCCTTCCATAGTAGTTCCAGGGAAGGAGTGCATTGCCACATGCACGCCTCTGTCCTGGTTCAGCCTCACAGCTCAGGCCATCATATAGAATGAAATATGGCCACGGGTTGGTTGTAACATCACACGATGTGTAAATAAATAAAACATGGAAGCCCCTGATTCCAACCTTTATGCCTCCGGATGCAGCAACTCTTAGAAGAGTGAATCGGCATCTCTTTTGTGCTCCTGTTTTGCTTAAATGCATTGCAAAGGTTTTTTATTTTTATTTTTATTTTATTTTATTTTATATGGAATGGGAGTTTGAATTGAACTTGTCTCTTTTTCTTAAGATTATATCTAAGAATTGAAGAAGATCTCAGAAGATGGATGGAAAGATCTCTCATGTTCATGGATTAGCAGGATTGATATAGTAAAGATGGCCATTTTTGCCAAAAGCAATCTACAGATTCAATGCAATCCCCTTCAAAATTCCTATTCAATTATTTATAGAGTTAGACAGAACAATTTGCAAATTCATTTGGAATAACAAAAAAACCCAGGATAGCAAAAACTATACTCAACAACAAAAGAACTTCTGGAGGAATCACCATCCCTGACCTCAAGCTGTATTACAGAGCAATAGTGAGCAAAACTGTATGGTATTGGTACAGAGACAGGCAGCTAGATCAGTGGAACAGAATTGAAGACCCAGAAATGAACCCACACACCTATGGTCACTTGATAATTCGACAAAGGAGCTAAAACCATCCAGTGAAAAAAAGATAGCATTTTCAACAAATGATGCTGGTTCAACTAGAGGTCAACATGTAGAAGAATGCAGATCGATCCATGCTTATCACCCTGTACAAAGCTTAAGTCCAAGTAGATCAAGGACCTCCATACCAGATATACTCAAACTAATAGAAGAAAAAGTGAGGAAGAATCTCGAACACATGGGCATTGGGGAAATTTTCCCAAACAAAACACCAATGGCTTATGCTCTAAGATCAAGAATTGACAAATGGGACCTCATAAAACTGCAAAGTTTCTGTAAGGCAAAGGACATTGTCATTAGGACAAAATGGCAACCAGTAGATTGGGAAATGATCTTTACCAATCCTACATCTGATAGAGGGCTAATATCCAAAATATACAAAGAACTCAAGAAATTAGACTCCAGAGAGCCAAATAACCCTATTAAAAATGGGGTACAGATGTGTGTCCATCCCCGTAATGGTGAACCAGATGAATTGGCCTGGCTACCATTGTGACCATATGCTACAGTTTGACAAAACGATATCATGTTTCAATTTTCTGTGTGGACAACAAAATTGACATATTCGTATGTAAAGTTTTTCTATTCTTTGATTTTTGATAAACTTTAGAAACCAAAAAATGGGGTACAGAATTAAACAAAGAATTCTCAGCTGAGGAATATCAAATGGCTGAGAAGTACCTAAAGAAACGTTCAACATCTTTAGTCATCAGGGAAATACAAATCAAAACAACCACCTCAAACCAGTCAGAATGGCTAAGATCAAAAACTCAGGTGATGACAGATGTTGGCGAGGATGTGGAAAAAGAGGAACACTCCATTTTTGGTGGTATTGCAAACTAGTACAACCACTCTGGAAATCAGTCTGGAGGTTCCTCAGAAAATTGAACATTGCACTACCTGAGGACCCAGCTATACCTCTCTTGGGCATATACCCAAAAGATGCCCCAACATATAAAAAAGACATGTGCTCCACTATGTTCATCGCAGCCTTATTTATAATAGCCAGAAGCTGGAAAGAACCCAGATGCCCTTTAACAGACGAATGGATACAGAAAATGTGGTACATCTACACAATGGAGTACTACTCAGCTATCAAAAACAATGACTTCATGAAATTCATAGGCAAATGGATTGAACTAGAAAATATCATCCTGAGTGAGGTAATCCAATCACAGAAAAACACACATGGTATGCACTCATTGATAAGTGGATATTAGCTCAAAAGCTTGAATCACCCAAGGTACAATCCACAGACCACATGAAGCTCAAGAAGAAGGATGACCAAAGTGCAGATGCTTCACTCCTTCTTAAACGGGGGAACAAAAATATTCTTAGAAGGGGATATGGAGGTAATATTTGGAGCAGAGACTGAAGGAATGATCATTCAGAGCCTGCCCCACATGTGGCACATATATAATATATATCTCCACCAAAACTAGATAAGATTGATGAAGCTAAGAAGTGTAGGCCGACAGGAACTGGATATAGATGTTTCCTGAGAGACACAGACAGAACATGTCAAATACAGAGGTGAATGCTAGCAGCAGACCATTGAATTGAGAAAGGGACCCCGTTGGAGGAATTAGAGAAAGGATTGAAAGAGCTGAAGGGGCTTGCAACTCCATAAGAACAGCAATGCCAACCAACCAGAGCTCCCAGGGACTAAACCACTACCCAAAGACTATACGTGGACTGACCCATGGCTCCAGCTGCATATATAGCAGAGGATGACCTTATTGGGCACCAAAGGAAGGAGAAGCCCTGGGTCCTGCCAAGGTTGGATCCCCAGTGTAAGGGAATTTCAGGGGAGGTAGGAAGGGGGGCGGATGGGGAGGGGAATACTCTTATAGAAGAAGGGGAGGGGGAGGGAATAGGGGGCTTATGGACAGGAAACTGGGAAAGGGAATAACATTTGAAATATAAATAAAGAAATATCCAATAAAAAGAGATTATATCTAAGAGATTTATTTCTGTTAATTTCATTTAAACATGTTTCTTTATGTATATGTCCACCACATTCTCACAGCCTTCAACAAAGGCTAGAAGACATTGTCAGATTCCCTGGAACTAAAATTACAGGTGGTTGTGAGCTATCTAGTGTGTGTGCTGGCAACAGAGACTGAGTCCTCCTCAAGAGAAATGAGTGCTCTTAACTTCTGAGCCATCTTTCCAACCCCAGATCCATCTTTCTATTTATAATGTTCTTTTCAATATCCAGTGGAGGAATGTATCATTTAGTTAGCCCACCTTTTACTCTGAGATCCTTAGGTTATTTCCAATTCTATATCTACAGCTAATGTTCTAAGTGAACAACATCTGTCTTATTTATCTTTGTAGACATATGTGAAAACGTCTCTGAATTGTCTAAAAAAGTCAAAGTCTGTGGCAAAAGACATGCGCATTATGAGATATGACCAATATTAAAAAATTGCCCTTCAAATGTTACTTAATTTATGCATATTATAGAATGTGCCTGTTCTTCAAATTCAAAATATAGAATGCTATTAATCTTCTAGTATTTCTCTTTTTAAATGAGTGATTATAAAATATTATAATTTGTACTGCAGAGAATGCAGAAATATTAGCTATTTTAAAAAACTATCTTCTCAAGTGACTATTCAAAAAGTTTACTTATGTTTCTGAGTTATTTAATAGGCATTTTTGATTTTTTAAAAGTTAAAACAGCACCCTGCCTTGGTCAATGTGTTGCTTTTGTCTTAAGTCACTGGAGCTGGAGGAGACAATGTCAACCACGGGGACACAATTGTCCTAAGCAGCTGAGCTAGTGACCGTGGCTGTGCCTCACTAGCCCATGCCTGTGCTTGGACTTCAACCTGTGTCTGAAGTCTCCTTACTTTTACGCAAATTCCCAGTGTCCCTCAGATAAGGTGAGCTACCAGATGACTTCAAAGTTCTTTTTGCTTAAGTTAGCTTGAGATGTAGATGTATAAAAATCAATTTTTATTGATTGCAACAAAAAAAAAAAACCCCTAAGACCCGTGATAATTAACCCAAAAAAGTGGGTGGGGCCTCGTCAAGAGCGAGATCCCTGAGGAAGGAAGGAAGATCTGTAACTGGTTACCTAGGTTACCCAGGTTGGATGAGGTTGAAAACAACATGGCTCCCTCTGGAATTCAGAGGCTTGAATTTGGCACTACCTGGTGAAGACTGTAAGGAGTCCTTCTGTAGAATTCCTGGAACCAATTCCTGTAGAATTGTTTGTGGAGATGTAAAATGATGTGCCTATTGGGACTGAGGCCAGGAGAACTGTTTGTTACTGCCACAAGGCAGTGATGGGGGGGCCTGAGTAATTCGATGCTGAAAAGGACCTAGGTAGCTTAAGAAGAGGAATAACACATTCAAATCCCTTAGGTTTTGACTCAAGATAGTGGAAAGAAAACAGAAGACTTAGTAGGATTAGGCCAAAAGAGTCTTTCATGTCTTGTTAACCCAAGTATCATTCAGTCAACATCAACTTATTCTCTGTGCTTCCCAAATTGCACTATTAGATGAGTTCATAGCTTTGTTGGATTTTTTTATACATAAGCTAAATAATCAGTAAAGAAAGAAGAGAAGGTCTGGGGATAACTCAGTTGATAGCATGAGGACCCAAGGTCAATCCCAAGAATCTCATAAAAGAAAACCCTGAGAAATGTAAAACAGACCCACAATCCTAGCCCTGGGGATGTAGAGACAGGCAGACCCCCTGAGTCTAGTTAGCCTAGCCTATTGGGTAAGTTCCAGGCTCATGGAAACCCTGTCTCAATAAACAAGGTGTATGGCACTCGGGGAATGACACCTGAATTTGGCTTCTAGCCTCCACATAAATCCACATGCATACCTCCATACACAAATGCACTCATATATACAGAATTACACATGAATACACACACGTGCATGCACATGTGCATACAAGAAAACACACACACACAGACACAAAGAGAGAGAGAGAGAGAGAGAGAGAGAGAGAGAGAGAGAGCACTGATATAGGGTTGTAAGTTATTACAAGATGCTACTGGATATCCTAAGTCCCCTACTCCTCCTTAGCTTCCTTGATAGCCATATTGTTCAGTTTCTCCTCCATGGTCAGATCAGGTTATTGTAGTATTGTCACCTGAGAAAGGCACTTTGTAGAAGGGCACAATTCATGACATATTCTTCTCCACTCATTTTCCAATATTGCCTATATAATGAGGATTGTGTGCCAGAACATAGCCTGGAGCCCATCACAAAATTAAGCAAGTGAGTAGAATAACTTATAAACTGAAAATAAATACTGCTAAGAGTTTCTCATTTCTATGTAGCATTCCTTTGCATGATTAGGTGAGAGTTCACTTTATTGTTGATAGTTACCTGGACTATTTCCAGTTTTAAGATAATGCAATGGATGGTATGCTGATATATAATTTATAGTAATTTATATTTTTGATAGGATTAAGCTCAGGAGAAAGTACATGCCTGATCTCAATAGAGAACACTGTTTTGACAGATTGTGCTAATTTGTACTTTCGTGGGGATAGCATGAGTGTCTCAGCTACGTGGTCCTTCCTTACAAGTACAGGTGTTGCTTGTTCTTGTTGGCTCTGCCTTTGTAGTCAGTGTGCATTGACCTCACTATGGTTTCCCTCTGGCCCCTCTTCTCGTTGGCCATTTGGATATTCATGCACATGAAAGGTCCTATGCCTGTAAGCCGCATGGTTGGACTTTCCTGACAACTTTTTTCTATTGGATTGTTTGTTTTTAAAAGTGGATCTTTGAGAATCATTACACAGTCTGGGCAAGAATTTTTCCAGGTTGTGGTTTGTGTCTTACATAATAGTGTCTTTTACACTTGAGTATCCTGTATATCATTTTTTGTGTAGAGAAATTCAATAATTTCTAATAACATTATATGGTTTATAAGTCTTTTCTATCTTCCTTTGGAAGTCTTCTGTTTCAAGGCATAAAAATTGTTTTTTTACACCTTTAAATTCTTAAGCAAGAATGAATGATCAACACCTCAGTTTGCACATTTTCTTGCACTTAATTAAATACTGTTCACAGTACATGAATCCTTTTGACATGTGGATCTGTGCAAAACTCTTCATCCCGTCCTCCTGAACCATCGTTGATTTCAACCATTCGTTGATTTCCGCATCAATATTACTATCATTCTATTCGCCATGATCTCTCCAGTGCAATTTTAGTTGGTAGAGAAAAATTGTCAGTTTGTTCTCTTTCAAACAGTCATAGCATACGTCTTTAATATGTTTGGGGTATGCTTGGCAAAGTCCATAAAATTTTATCATTAGTTTATACTGGGATTGCATTAAATATATAAATTAATTTAAGGATATAATTTATCCCTTTAAGATATTGGCTTATTATATTTGGGAACCAGTTTAGCTTCTTCAACTAATAAAATACTCTCTCAGATCATTTAATAAAGTCTTAATTTTCACTATGTTGCTCTTTTTTTTTATAGCTTGAACATTTATGCCTGGGTACTTTCTGGAATATAGCTGCTTGCTACAATGGAATGTTAGGCTCTACTGAATTTTCCAAAATATAGGAGCAACTTCTGTTTATCTTGCTTCTAGCTACCCTAACCCTCTTTCTTACTAATTATTTACAGTTAATTTCCTTAGATATACACTTTTTAACCAATTTCATGCTTTTATTGAGCATAATAGGTGAATATTTATTTAAAATATTGTGATGGAGGAGGAGTAGATCTTGACTAAGAACAATTATCCATAATTGTTGACGTGGCAAAATGTTATGTACATTCATTGTGGACAGTGCATGCAAACATCCGGAATGATTTTTGGATGTGAAACCCTCTCACTCCTCACCAATCATCTGCATCCTCTATTTTGTGGAACTAGAAAACCGTGCAACCTGGGGGAGCTGTTCCGGAGCAAGAGTGTCCGAATCCTGAAAATCTCGTCCTGAGACCGCCAGGAGTTAAGACGGCTTCCTCCCTTCCCTGGGCCTGCCTTGCCTGGTGCACACAGTCTTGTGACCTCCACCTCTGCCACCGTTGAGGAAGTCACCTCGCCTGGTGTCCAGGTTACAGGTTAAAGTTTCTCTCTCCCTATAAGGACATAACCAACTCACACCTGGAATTCCTTGTTGTGCAACGGAAGCATTCCCAGCACCTTGGCCCAGCCAATGATGTCACTCACCCTGAAAATCCGCTACCTATTCGGAAGGTTTATGTATCCCCTTTTAGCTCCCAGTAAGGAGAGCTGTTTCACTGAAAACTGTCTCCACCAGAAAGCTGTTTTTTCTGCACTCACACTGACCAAGATCCTGCCTAACCTACGGATCCGGGCCAAACGCCACTCCCTTCAGCCCAGGCTGGTGCACACCATGCTTGGGTACCCAGAGGGAAAAAGCAGACTTAGAATGGCATTATTTGAGGGGTGTTAGACACGAAGGATCACCTGGAAAGGCTCGATTGTATCTATTTCTCAATTATCACTTTTTCTCGGAAGAGACGTTTTGGTTTTATTACTGTTTCTTCCCGTCTGAGTAAGGATAGATCACTGGGTTTACCTGTATTATCTAAGTGCCTGTACTCTACTTATGTAGCTAGTGTACGAAAGGCTCGTGGTTCGACAGAATGACCACACTGGGAGTGGGAATTTAACTTCAGGCTTGAATTTAACTGAACAATTAATTAATTTAAAAGATTTACATTTATTCTTTACATATATGTGTTTTAGTCTGCATGCATGTGCATGTACCACATGTAGACCTGGTGCCTGCAGAGTCAAAAGAGAGCATTCCAGTCCTTGGAACGGATGTAGAAGATTATCACAAACCATTATGCCGGTACTGGCAACCAAACCCGGTCCTCAACCAAACCCGGTCCTCTGCAAGAACAGCAAGAGCTCCCCAGGAGTCCTGGGCTTGAACTTTAGTTTTAAGGCTCCGGGGAGTTTGGAATAGATCCAGAAGCTGAGATCCCTGATTATTTTGAATTTGTGAATATTAGTTGGATCACGGAGTTTTAATTCTGAAGCCCATCAACTAACTCATTCTATAGAAAAGGAAGGAGAGGCTCAGGGAGACCACCAGTCTGGCTACGTGATGGTTTGTACGGATACCATGACGTGGAGTTCCATCCCTCCACACCTGTTGTCTAGGACATGTCTCATTGCACCACATACAATGTCCTCTTTCTCAAATGAGGGCCAAATGAGTTCTCTGCTTTCATTGTGTGAATTGAAATTTTTGTAGGGGTCAGTTTTAAGATATCATAAAATGTTAGATTTCTTGATATGAGCTTAATTTGAAATCAGAATATAAATTTCATATATATACACCTATCTATATCTATATCTATATCTATATCTATATCTATATCTATATCTATATCTATATCTATATCTATATCTATATCTATCTTGGCAGTTTTTGGAATAAGCTGAAAAAGGAAAGAGTTTAATCTTTGGTGAACGTAATCTGAGTCATATAAAGTGAAATACAGATGTTCAAGATCATGGCTCAGGTAAGGGTGTTGGGATTTTGGCCTAACCTGTGTACAGTGGACCCACAGACTTCACAGGCCAAGGATAGTTATGAATGAGGCGTCAAACACTGTTAGCTGAAGTAACACCATATTAAATATATTTTGTGATTTTTTTGTGTGTGTCTTCATTTGTAGTTTTTTCTTCCTTTTATTAAACATAGATTCTTTTCTAATACAATATAATGTGAGTATGGTTTCTCCTCTCTTTACACCTCCCAGTTCCCCTCACCTCCTCCTCTATCTTTATCTACTCCTTTTATGTCTCTCATTAGAAAAGAAGAAGATTCTAAAAGACAACAACAAAACATAACGAAATAAAATATAATAAGACAAAACACAAACCAACATACTGAGGTTGGACAAGCCAGGCCAACAGAAAAACAAAAGATCCGCCAAAGTGGGGGGAGGGGTCAAGAATCAGAGACCTACCCACGCACACATTCAGGAGCTCCATGAAAGTATTAAACCGAAAGCCACAGTACAGGAGAGGACCCGTACAGACCAGTGTAGACCCTGTGCATGCTGCTTCAGTTTCTGTGAGCTCATATCAGCCTTGCTCAGTTGTTTTAGAAGTCTTCTTCCGTTCTCAGTATGAACTTTGTAGCTGACAATGTTCTGTTGCGGTGTCAAAAGGCTGTTGGACATGCCCATTTATAGAGTCTGTGCCTTTAAATTCATCTTTATTCCATGATAAAATGGGGCATTAAAACCACATTTCAGGGGTTTGTGAAGCCTAGGTAAGATGACATGTACAGAGAGATTGGTGCAGAATTTGGGATAAAGTAAATTCCCTGCTATTGATGGCTATGAAGTTATTAGACATGTATCATTGCCAATGACGTGTATAGTCTTTTATCTTGTAACTCTCCCCTAGCCTTTGATATTCTATGTACCTGCATGTCTCCAGTATAGGGAAATCACTTGTAAGCATCAGCATAAAAAGTTATGGTGTGTTTGAAGTAGCTTTTCTTTTCATCTGCGTACTACATCATTATCCTGAAATGTGCTGTTAAGATGTACGGAGATGTGACTACAGCAGTCACTGAAGCATTTAGTCATGGTCAAGAGTGATGCTCTTTAGAGATGATACCCACTTTTTAACTAGTGGTCCAACTAGTTAGTCACATGGTTACTTAAACACATGAACATTTAAAGGAGTTCCCACTTAAAGGGATTTAAAGTATAGTTATAGATATAAGTCATTATCACGGATTAAACTCTACACCAGAAAGAGGGTGTAAACTATTATAAAAGGGAAAAGAGGGCACTGGGTAAGAAGAGAAAGAGGAAGGTTTTGACTGAGAAAGATTAATCTTGGAATGCTTTCTGGATGAGAACGGATGAATGATGGTAGACATTTTGGAATAAAGAAGAGAAAATTCACAAAATTATATGTTAATGCCAGATTAAGTACTGCGGAGTGTTTAGTTGTACCTAACATACTAAATTAAACAGTCATCTGTTGGCAGAGGGACGCCATGGACGATTCTGCATAGAGGAGCTAACTCGGCACTCAGGTGTTTCAGAATGACTAATACGGAGTCTGAGGGACATCACTTCTCTCAATCGTAAGGTGCAGAAGGATTGAGACGCAAGGGATGGGGAAAGGGAGGAGTATCTTCATGTGAATTGCCCAGCGGTGGTTACTTACTGGATATATGACAAGGTGCTTCACGCATGAGCCTGGGTATTCATCTCCACCCTGGTGAGTTTTCCACAACTCTTATCTGATTGAGCTCAAGATATCGTCACAGGTTGACCCATCACCATTCGTGCCAAGCCTGAAAATGAGTATTTTTTTTACCTGCAGAAAGCTAAGGGGGTAGTATGTTGAGGAGAATGATCCATGAACTTTAAACATTTGGGGCTAGAAGGAAAAAAATGATGCATGAAGACAGCTAGAAAAAGCAGGCTTTCCCAACCCACCTCCCCTTCCCTTTTCTTCTTCCTCCCACCCCTCGGGCTCTCTCCTGTCTTTTCCTTAGTGAGGAGGACTTGTGAAACGTGGAGTTGTGGATGTGTGTGTGTGTGTGTGGCACATCTGTGTGTGAACCTCTATAAGACTGACAGATTCTAGAGAAGGGCCTCAGTGGAAACTGAGGAATAAGAAAAAGGCAGGGTAGAGCCCATGACATGGTGACCAAGCTCTTTTTCTTTTTTCTTTCTTTTTTTTTCCGGAGCTGGGGACTGAACCCAGGGCCTTGCGCTTGCTAGGCAAGCGCTCTCCCACTGAGCTAAATCCCCAACCGCGGTGACCAAGCTCTTTATGTCAAGTTCTGCAGGATGCTTACCGTTAAGACCCTATGCTCAGCCTAGCAGTGAGTAGATGAAACAGGAAGACTTTTTAATAAATACAATGGTCCAAGCTGAATAAAGCCATGGAATGACTGTCTTAGCCTTTTTGCAAAAATCAATTAAAATCAATTAAAATCAATTAAAATCTGGATTCTATGTGCCGCAGAATTTACAGGTGAGATCTCTTTCTGAGATTATTCTAGAAAAATAAAAATGTATTTTCCAATATGAAATTAAGAAAATGGAACTGTCAGGTATTGAAGGGGTGTTGGGATGCTAGGATTTGGATTTGCAGTGTTTGATGTCACAATTAATTTTCATCCTCCAAGTACGACTTCCTGTTTTTGACCCCACACCAAAAAAGGCGTAAAGGAGTTTGAGAAGAGAACCCTCTTGGAAGTCAAATGGCTCATCCAAAACGGCATTTTAATGATTTAAGTAAAAATGAATCAGAAACATGTGGATTTAATTTCCCTTAAAATTCACATGGGTTTGAAACTTAAAGGAAAATAGTACTTGGCACAATATGTTCAGGGTTTGGTTAAACTCAAAACATTTGAGAAACCCTTCGGAACACTGAATGACTTCAAAATACATCTGGGTTTGCCCATCCGTGTGGGCATGGTTACAAACCCTCATCTCTCCTAGTATTATTCAAACATTCTATCAACATATTTCAGTTTGTGAAAGGCTTAATTAGGATAAATTCAACAAATTTTATTGATTGTCTACTATTTGTAATCAGTAAAGAAGGAAAATCCCTAGGTTCCCTCATTTCAAAGCTGGAAAGTCTTCCCCGGCATGTGGTCAAGGGACATCCCCGTGTGAGCAACGTTAACATGGGCCACGAGCCTGCGTCTCTGCGAGTGGGAGGCCTCCACACTGAGAATCTCTGCAGCTGTAGCCTCCATTAAATCTAAGAAGCATGAGTAAGTCAGGCTATGCAGCATTACGGTTGGTCACCAAGCTTTGCTCTGGGTTTTTCATGATCACTTTAAAAAGTCACGTTTCCATATCCTGAAAGAGCAATGCATGCTTAAAATGTTACAATAAGGACATAATTAAGAGATGTGAAGAAGAGCACGAAAATGAGGAAAACTCACGATTAGCAAACTAATATCTTTGCCTTGGAAGCCTCACTAATCCACCTGGCCAGCCCGGTTGTTAGCTCCCCAGTGGTGACGGTGTTTCATAATGAAACCCACGGAGGTTGTATCTGAACCGTGCTCGCGTTATTTATAGCCAATTATCCTAATCCCAACGCTGAGTGACACCTAGAGAGATAATTGAATTTCTTAGATTTCTCCCTTTTATGCTCTCTGCCATGATCAGAAAAGCCCAATTCTGAATGCTCTCCTCTCTTCGGGTGAGACCACACTGTCTGTGTAATTGGATAAGTCTCCAGGGAGGGCCAGCTTCCCTACTGCATTTTACAAAAGCTTTATGGAAAGTTAGCCTCCTTTTTTTTTTTTTGTAATATTTTTCAAGAAACCAAAGATGTGACTTGAAAAAAATTTCTTGTCACTTTTGCCCAAGGAAGCTCATGAACCTTAATCATTTAAAAAGCATCTTGTGAAGAAGATAACATCTAGGTTCCATGATACGAATCTTCTGAAAGGGCATTAGTTGTTTAAATAAACACTCAAATGCAATGGAAGAAATAGCCCCACATCTTAAAAAGACAATTGTAGATGATTATGTTGGGAATCGTCATAGTGCCCCAGGAAATTATGGCCATCTTGAATAACTAGTCCACGTGTTACGATACCGTAAGAGGTATGGGGAAACAGTTCGCAGCATCCAGAGAAAAGCTTGTATACCCATTCTAGCCTCCTTCCTATTTGTGCTCCTGATGACCATCTGAGATTCTTGGCAAACTTAGGAGGAAATCAACTGTAGATATAATACCCACCACTTTAATTCAGCAAATCTGAGATCCTGAGATTTGAGAGTATTGGAGGAAGCAAGGCAGTATGTCTTTCATTAGAGGAGGCACAGAGGTTAATGGGGGCTTCTGCATTACTCAGAACCGAGTTTCTTCTGATCCCTGAGCTACAGCTGTATTATTCTCATCCTCTCTTCCGAGGACATTAGATTAGCACCCCCTCCACCACCAAATGTGGACACATGGTGCAGTGTGTACCAGGTGAACTGGTGTTACTAAAACCCTCACGGAATTTCCCGTGTAACACAACCACTGGTCGTTCCTTCCAGGAGGACAAAAAAAAAAAAAAAAAGGCCAACAAAACCATCCCAGGCAATGTGCCTATGTAACAGTCATGGGAAGCATTTCATTGCTTCAATTAATTACAGAATGGGGCTAGGTATTCATGGCATCGATTACTGCTCATGAAAAGCCTTTTTAAAACCAGACAGGAATAAATAGAGGATTTTTAAAAGTGGGGAGTATGAATTAAAGCCGTTCCCCCCTCCTCTCTTATTTCCACGTAAATTAATTCTACAATTTAATAAACTAACAGGTGGTTCCACTTCAGGCTGAGCAGATGTTAGACTGAATGAATGGGGTCCCCTCTTGTGTTCGGTGTCTCTCTAAGCTCTTTCTTTATCTCTCCCCTTCCCCTTTTCTTTCTCCCATTTCTGCCGGATTCATGAGTAGCTACAGTATGAGCTGCTTTGTTTCAACAGTATGAATATTAATGAGTGGCACGTGCTGTATTTAGGCTGTCTTCATAGCCCTGAATATGCAGACATTTTTCACCATATAATAAAGTAGCAGATTGCCACACCAGGAACTTTTTTTCTTACTCCCCGTGAGTTGATAATGTCTAGTACTTTACAGATGGGGCTCTGGACTAGAAGCATATATCAGAAGAAGCCAATGGAAATTATAAACTTCGGAATCCTGGCATTACTGAGATTCTGGTGTATTTTTTTGGTGACATTTCTTCCTTGACTGTTTTTGGGAAATAATTTCCCAGGTTAGGAAGAAGGGCTTCCTATGCCTTCTTCCCCTTAGATCCAATGAGCCCACTACCGGTTTTCTGGCTTAACTCATCTCCCGGCTTTGGGCACAATGGAATGGGTGTGTGTAACGAACTAAGACTCTAAAACCGTTAGTGTCCAATGACTTCTAATTGTTTTCTGACAGTGTCAGAGCAGTGGCATTTAGATGAAAGCTATTATTCATTCTCTCAGTAAGTCACATGTACTCCTACGCGCGGACATGCTCTCAGATCGTGCCCATAAAGACTTGGGGCTCATGCGCCGGATTGCTTGCTAAAAATACCGGCTGCTTATGGCATGTTGCTGGTTCTTCCAAAGCTTTACTGAAAGTCATTCTCTCCCCCTGGGAGCAGCCAGACATAGCTGAGACATTGCTGATGAGAGGAAAAAGTCCCCTCAGCCATTGATCATCGGGATTCAGAAGAGACTGATCACATCAGCCCACCCTTGGCTTCCCTGTTTCATTCTTTTCCTTACCGTTGGTTCTTCAATATGAGAGCAAGATAAGAAAACAAAGCCAGAGAGCGTATATTAGAATCATTCTCTCAGGCACCTTTGCCTTTTTCTTGAGAAAGCGCCGAAGTATAAATTCAGTGTCCATCACTGGTTATAGGTGGGGTCTCTGAAAAGCGGCTGGCATTTTACACAGAGAGATTATTTTCTTCTGCTGTAAAATGGAGTTTATCAGCACTCACGGAGATGCAAAAGTTCTGAGCACACAGGGCTGGCACGTGAGATGGGAAGAGATTGTAGGAGTTGCCCTGTGCCAGGCGGAGAACGGAGGCTCGCGGTGGCCTGCTTCCTGGTCTAGTCCTCCCCTTCTGCTAGCTGGCAGCAGCCTGCTGTCTCTTTTAGCACCTGCACTCGCGTCTGTTGGCCTGACCCTGCCTTTATTTATCTTGCCTGTTCTCCAACACACCTGGTGTTCATTTGACAATGTAATTCTCATCTTACATCGCTCACTTGACTTCCTGTGCGCTGCTTCAGTTTCTTCCTGAATCTTGACCTCTGAATTCCTGACCCCAGGATGATAGACTAACTTCAGCTCTGATAAATTCTTCTTAATAAGCTTAGCATCAAAGGCCCACAGCCTGTTTCTGGTAGAGGCCAACATCTCTGAATTTTCCTATCATACATACAGAAATAAAATGCTGTGAAGGATATTGGCTACTTGGTATCAAGTACTTATTATGTTATGGACTTTGCCATAGGAGTTTTATTTTTTTTTAAAGATTTATTTATTTTATGTATGGGAGTATACTGTCACTCTCTTTAATTGGATCCCATTACAGATGGTTGTGAGTGACTATGTAGTTGCCAGGATTTGAAGTCAGGACCTCTGGAAGAGCAGTCAGTGCTCTTAAGCATCAAGTCATCTCTCCAGCCCAGGAGTTTTATTTTTATCTCTAACACATGTGGTCTCTCAACATCCTAATGAGGATGTATAGTACATATGTATAAATTCTGGTATTCTGTCATGCTTATTAATTATATTTTAGTTTCCTTTTCTTGAAAATGCAGATAGTAAGAGTGCTCATAATATAGAGTGATGTGTGTGCATATGTACATGTGTGCCTGTGTATGTACATTCATGCATGTGTGCGGGCATGCATACTCATGCGTGTGTGTGCATACGTGTGTGTGTGTGTGTGTGTGTGTGTGTGTGTGTGTGTGTGTGATGAGTAAATGGAGACCTACATATGATCCCCACACTTAGGAGCTAGGTAGGAGATTTAGGAGCTCAGGGTAGGTAAGGCTCCATATTGATACTGTATCAAGCCCAACATGTACACAGAGAGGAAGAAAAATTTCTCATTTCCTTATTCAATGAAAGAAATTATAACTTTTTTCTTTTCTTTCTTTTGTGTAACTGTGGTAGAATCATTCTGGCTCTGAACTAGAGAGTGAAGTCACCAAGGTATTTAGAAGATCTTTCTATTTCATTTCTCTTACCAAACAAGTATAGTTTTTGTTTTAGCGAGAAAAGAATTTAAAAATAGGAACACACTCCCGAAGAGGTTAGTGTGGTTATTTAAACCTCCAGCAGACTTGGCGTACTGGGTGTCTACAGTTAGGCAAGACTCAAAATCCCTTTGATGGGTTCAGGTACCTGGTTTTATCCTACCTGACATCTCTGTTTCCAATGTATCATGGTCTGAAATGGGAAGCTATAAAATCCCATAAGAATGACTCATTTGACTGGTATTTATTGAGTGACCATTTTGTTTTAGGTACCATCCAGCTCTAGGATTTTGGTCATGATTGAGTCTGGCAAGGCCATTCTCCTGCTGCTTCATACACTGCAATGATAAAATAGTGCAATAAAATGTGAACAGATGGTGATGGCTGACCAGTCATGAACACAGTGGCCAGCCTTTTCTTTGGATAGAGCAACCCAGGAGGCGCTATGAAGGAGATAGCCATGTGGAGATCCAGGGTTGTGTACAGCAAAGAGACATCCATTCCAGAAACGGGAATGACCAAGCCTAGGCTGTAATAGGAAAGTAGCCTGTGTAGCAGTCCTGAGAGCGACACTGTGGGAAGCTTTAGAGTTTGAGTGAAATGGAGTCACCGGAGGATTTTGAGTAGAGGAGCCATTCCGGATGTATTTTCACCAGGATGGCTTTGCATTGTGGAGAAGGAACAGCAGTATAATAAGCGGGCCAGGAGAACACCAAAGTAGCGACCAGATTGGAGGTGGGGACTTGAGCAGGTGAGGAGAGCATTTTGGAGCTGAGAGATTGCAGTGGACTGCTTTGGTGTAAGTGAGAGGAAAGGGGCCCTGGATGATACTAAATGTTTGGGCTGAGAAGATTGGTAGATGAGTGTACCATTTCCTCAGATAGAAGATGAGTAAGGAGAACACAGCTGGCTATAAAACAAAACACTTTGTTTTGACCATTTATTTTTGGAATGCTGTGAAACAAATCCATCAGTGACGGCAGTGTCTGCAGTAGAAAGGAGATTTGAGTGGCAAAGTGTATTAATAATAAAAAAAGTTGTATACTAAAACTCCCACAGTACAGACTTACTAAATACAAAATGATGAGAATGTTCTCTTTGGTATTTTGTACATGCATAAAGCTTTAACATCAGAGAGTCATTTTACTACAAGTAGCTTGCCTCAAGTTTTGCAAATTGTCTTTTGGAACTGTTGTAACTGACCCGTAAACAGACCAGTTGTACTTCACAACTTTTCATTGTCATATTTTAACAAATGTAGCCTGGATTTTTAAATTTTTACTTTGAGCTAATATCGATATTTCTTGCATCAGTGGGAAATGATTAGTAAGAACCAGTATAGTCCCCAAGTAACAGGTGAAATTTTCACTGCAGTCCTGGGTATCAGCCTTCAGTGTGAATGTCATCATTGGCTACCTTTCAAGATTCCGAGAGTCCAAAGCCCAGCTCACACATTTACCTATAAGCTATGTAATGCTTAATGCACTTAATCTATTGTTCTTCAATTTTATTACATAAGTGCTAGAAACTTACACTCGAATACCATATTGTTTTGCCTTAATTTTAGATGCTACCACCTCCTTTTGATGTATTAAAATGTATAGAAACAGTTCCTAACATTTTCAGAACATAATGAAGTACTGAACTTTTCTTTTTCTTCTAGTACCTAAGGTTTAACTTACTGAATATACTGATTTACACACAAAAAATTCATCTATAGACTGCACTGCATGCCATGTATACGTGCTGTTTATATAAATAACATGGAGGTTAATTCAGACCATTTCAAGGGAATGGTTTATGTAATCATGAGTCAGTTTACAAGTCTCTCTAAATGTAAAACAATGTAAATTAGCCAGGCCAATTCAATTCTTGCCAAGAAAGTGTATTCCTTAAAGCCATGTTTTTTACATTTATTAGGTTAAACACGACTATACTCTGTAACTAATAAGTAGGAGGACTTATTGAGTTTTGAAATCCACTGATTGTAAGTTATGTTTTTAAAGTTATTTAAACAAGTTAAATATGTTTATAATAATTTCATTTCCTGTGTGACATCTAACTAATGAGAAAAAAAATTAAGGTAAGGGAGAATCAGAGACAGTTTAATCTCTGTCATGGCCAAAGCCAAGTTTAAATCCTGTCCAAATGCCACTTCTCAATCCCAGCTTTAAAAGATTAAACGTGATTATAGTGGCATTTCTCTACTTTCAAGATACGCAAGCTCCTGTCAGAGCTATCTAGAAGCCTGCCATTGGGCTTCACCTTTGAGGTGAGAAAGTAGCTTGTTGAGTTCTTATTTCAAGGAAGAAAACACACTGCTTACTGTAAGCTCGGTGGTATTCACAGATAGAGCATTCAATGCTTAGTGTGCCACATCTGTGGATACAGCCGATGCCCACACAGTGATTCGGACCCTTCACTCCCCTCTAGATTGTATGTTGCAAACTTGAGATTTGTCTGTGCTAAGGAAAGTTTCACTTAACAACCCTGAATTTTACTTGTTTAATTGGATGAAAATTTTAATTTCGTTAGGATGATTTTAAAACTAATCCGACCAAGCATTTATGAAGTAATCAATTTTCTCCACCTTTGGTGAAATGTGTTCTGTGGGTTTAGGTCATTGCTGTTCTGTGGGTTAGAATATAGTTCAATCTGAATCTGAAGCCCCTGTTGCTCTCTTTCCTTATCCCCCACCCACACAATGGAATGGAGCTTGTGAAGAGAACTGAGAACTGTGCCTTTTCAAGGGCAATTTTCATTCATGGCAATAATACCCACAATCCCCAAGTAAAGCACTTCTCTCGGTTACACACTACATCTATTTCTGTGTGTATACTAAATATTTTAAGTCTGTTATTATTATTATTATCATCATCATCATCATCATCATCATCATCATCATCATCATCATCATCATCATCATCATCATCTAAGCTTGTATTTCCCATCTCAATGCATGTGAGTTTTCTTTGGGCTCTGTGCCTAACCTGTTAAGGGATCTCTGGTTGTCTTATGCATTTGCTCTGCCCTCTGTGGGATGTTCCAGATGCCTGTCAGTGGCAATGGCTGCTGCAGCATTCATTTGAAGAAGCAGGTGTCACTGGAAGCGCTGCGTCCGTCAGCCTCATTTGGCATTTAAGAGAGTTTGGACAAGTTAGCTGCTGGGAAGCTATTTCTTCAAGAATTCTTTCGAGCCCTGCTCTGGTGATAAACCTGCCACCTGATAAGCACTAAATAGTAACTGTGCATTTTCAAGATAATGCCAGAGCAAATGGGTGGCCATTATGTGCCACCCAAAGAAGTGTATTTGACTTGACGCTTTAGATATGGTATTCAGTTAGAAACACAGTTCAGAGGTTTGGGGGCTATTTCCCAATAGCTTTCTCTCACACACACACAAACACAAAATTCTTCCCTTACCATGAGGGGTCCTTGTAATATTGAAAAATATGCTAATTTTTGAACTTTATGAAACATATGATATGTTTCTTACAACTTCCTGTATTATAAGGGATGAATAGATAAGTTATAGTCCCTGCCTACACAGGCTTCTGTCCAAGAAGGGAAAGACATGCAATTAGTCTAATTGTTAGGGGGATCACCAGAGATAACCACTCAGACAAAGTTTAGAGCCAACTGAAAGTCTTCATTCCAACTGTCTGGGACTGCTCTTACGTATCCAGGACCTAAATGTAGCCTCGAGCACTTAGAGCAAGGGTCTTTTAAAGACAAAAACCACATCCTAGTATCTCATCTACAGTTGCACAAGCAGGCAATTTAACAGAAGCTAAGGTACGTTAATGGCATCTTGACCTCAGGTTCCCACGATAGAGTTGGGTAATTTTCCACGGTATTTTCCATCAAGGAGTTCAGATTCTAGTTAAACTTGAAGTAGCCTCAACAAGAACAGAAGATGGAGGAAACTTTGAGCCATCTTGCCCTATCACTTTATCCTATGTATTTGTTCAGATATCAGATTAAAAATATATGTGGGGAGTGGATAGAGTGAGGAGAGTTTGGTTTTATATGTTATAAGAGGAAAGCAAGGAGGGACTTCTGGAGGTATTGTACTTAAACTGAATACTGGTCAATTTAGTGTGCATAAGCACATGAAGAATAGTTGGGAAGGGCTGCACCAAGGCCAGGATCTCTTAGGTTAATGCTGTTAGGGAAAAATCATTTATGATAATAACTCAAGATGATGAAGTGACTTCCTTCAAGTCATAATGGCAGGTGCAAGGATCATTACAATGAGATACCGCCATGTAGAACACAGATTGGACCCACTTCAAAGTATGAGGGAAAGTGAGAACTTATAGCCAAAAACCTGTGGTAGGATGGAAAATTACTAAGAGGAAACGCTAAGGCTAAATGGGGTGGTTGCGAAAACAGCTTCACAGAGCTCTACTGAGAGTCATCCAGACCAGATCAGACATGGAGGGTGATCAGACACAGAATGTAGGGGTACTGGTTAACCAAGTTGGAACATGAGTGAGAAGAAGATTCAAAAAAGGCATGCCTCAAGTTTGACCAAGAGGATAGTCTTTCTCAAGGACTCCTTTTGAGTATTTGATAGTGAATAAAGGTGATACAAAAGCAAGACCACAGAGGGCCCGACAGCCTGTGATCAAGCGTGTTCTTGATCTACTTGGCAAAGGGCTTTCAGCATTTATTCCCTTTAAGAAGAAGGACAGAGACCAACGGTAAGATGAACTAAAAGGAAGTCAATTTGGCACTTAGTAATTGAGCTAGGACAGCAAGGCCCTAACTCTGAGGAGAGACCAAGTGAGCCAGAATTGATGCAGCTGCGCAGTGTGGCTATTTCAGAGGAGCCAGGCTGGAGGGGTGCCTCGGATGGAGAGCACAGCTCTTAGTGCTGTACAACTGGATGTGATTCCAGTGTTTGCCATGGCGTCAGGGGTTTGAAGGTATGGCCTCCTGGATAACAGTTTGGGAGGTAGCATTGACACTTTTAAGAGGCAGTGGGACCTAATTGGAGGGTATTAGGATCACTGAGGGTTGTCATTAGAAAGGATTAAGGCAGTCCTTGAGAGAACATGTTGTAATGAAAAGCCTTACTCTTTGTTTATCTGTCCTTGTTCTCTGCCTTTACAAACATTTTCTCCCTCCTAAATTCATTGCCAATGTTGCGACGGTATCACCATTAGGTCTTAACTAAAGCTGAACTGATGCCAGCATCTTGTCCTTGAATATTTAGAAATGTGAGCTAAGCAGACCTTTTTTTCTTTCTCTCTTTCTTTCTTTATAAAGCTAGTCTGTCTCAAAAGCTTTATCATAGTAATGAAAGGCTGACAAATGCATTGACTATTTGATAGCAGGAGGAACAACTTGATAGAAGTTGCCTAAGATACTTGCTGGGTATCATGGTGAGATGATTTGATGGGTAATGGAGATGTTTACTAAGATGGGGAGAGATTGAGGCCGGCATGGTCATGTTAGAGCTGTTGGGAAAGTGCACATCAACAATATGGCATTCAATAAAGCACAAAAAGGGAATTCTTTTCCGTTTACTTAAGGATACACAATAACTTAGTAATTCAAAAAATTCTCTTGCTTTCTTCCTCTCCTAGATATGCTGACAGTAGGAAGTGGGTGTGTGTTTGCCTTGGATTCTTGGGCTGACTTTCTCAATTGTCCACATATGAATGTGGACACAGAAGCCTGAAAATACCTCAGTGTATCTTCACAGTGATTTTTCTGGCAATTTCAGGCAACTGTCAAAGCGTCACCGAAGCCTCCAAACACAAGCCTGAGGGTTTGTGAGGGATAGAGTCTGAGTCACGATGCCATTAAAAAAAAAAAAAAACCTCAGATTTTGCAACTAAACATAACTGAAGTTACAGTAATCTCAATTTTACACACGCACACACACACACACACACACATACACACACACACACACACACACACACACACACACACACACACCCTTAAGCTTTAAAAATACATGGAAGGATGTGACTTGTTCCAGAGGGTTCTCGAAATAGAAAGGCATTAGTAATTAACCAAAAAATAAAAATCAAACAAACAAAAAACCTTATATTAGCATTAGAGCTAATATAAGTTCTGGGTAATTGGCATGAAGGAATTTTTTTTTCTATTTTCAAAACAGAACTAAATCTCTTTTCCATTATAGATTTAATTTAAGTAACATGATAAAATCACGGTAAATTGAACTTTATTATGTATTCATGAAATGCAGTTTAATACAATTGTTATTTCTGGCATTTGTGGTTAAAGATATTCCCTCATGGATAGATGTTATTTTTAATGTGCAAATTCAGAAATAATGACCCACATCTTCACCGGTGAGTTAGAGCTGATCCGCACACATGGACAATAAGAGGAAATGGTCTCCAAATTCCTGTTTTTATGAACATTTCGAGTGCAATCTCTGATCCTTTAAAACTGACATTAAACAAATTATTTTAAGGTTACAACTATATTGCTGGCAAAGAAAAAAGTAATAAAGTAAATATTTTCCAAAGGTTTTTAAAAGAATGGTCTTTGACAAGGACATACCTGAAAGGGAGAAACTCACTTACCAAGAGCAGGTTATTGAAAAATCTCTGCAAAACTTAAAAAAAAAAGACATTAAAAATTCACATGAAATAATATCTTACTAGCGTGTCTGGAACATAAAATTGGACTCAAAAAGAATGGATAAACAGATAAACAGTATACAGCGGCAATCTCCTCAGGCTTGCTTCTCAGATAGCAAGAAACTGGCCAAGAGAAAGAGAGATTAGTGAGTTCACCATTCTTTATGCTTAGCTTAATTCTGCTGCCTTTGAGAAGTTTGCTGGTGTAGACAGGACCGTGAGGTACAGCGCTGTGTGCAGAGAGCTATCAAAGCCACTGGGTGGAGGGAATCCTTAGCACATTTTTCTTATTCCCAAATGGACTTTTCTGGTGTGGGGAATTTTAAGAGAGAGTTACTCTGTGTAGCCCTGGCTGTCTGATTGTCTGGCAGTCTGGCTATCCTGGAACTCACTTTGTAGACCGCAGACCAGACTGGCCTAGAACTCTCAGAGATCCACCTGCCTCTGCCTCCCACCATGCCCAGCTCCCAAAATTCAATAGTGACTCAATAGTGAATTAAGAAAAGTCATCTCTGAGGAGTGCTGGATGAATGAGTTCAACTTCCTTTCATTACCATTGTTGCTTATAAGGACTTAGCCTAACAGTGCTCCAGACAGTCAGTCCTCAGGTGTGGACAGTCTTGACTAGAAAGTAGAGGTGGCTTGCGGTTACCCATTTGTGACACATGTTTGTGGGACGTAGGGTCTATTTTAGGCTCTAGAACCTGGCTTTTTGGCCATGGGCGGTGGTCAAATGTCTGAATGTACTTCTTCATCTTTTGCAGCACATTGAAAAATCATTAAGAATGCTTCTTTCACATCCAAGTTTCCAGTGCTGGAGAAATGGCCGCTGCCTGGCCATCTGAGAGGCACTGGCTCGAGAACATGAAGATTGCAGTTACCACAACCATCTCACTCTTAGCACTATCAACACTGTTCTGTGAACAACTAACCTACATCTGTTAACCAGAGATTTGCTTTTTTTCTGAAGATATAATTTCCCACAGCGTCACAGGGAGACAACCACAGTGTGACACCTCAGAACGCTGGGAAGAGGAGGCTATTCCACAATTCACTTGTTGGAAAACCCCACACCATCTGAATTTATTTGCTAGAGCAGTCAGACATAACACAGTGTAAGGCTATGTATAGATTTTATTTTATTTAGTGTCAGCTTTGTGACTTGGGGTATTACCTCAACTCCAGTGGAGTAAAATACATGATTTTTAGGCTCCTTCATTTCCTGAGCCAGAGAAAACTCTGTGGAACTTATCTGCATCTAAGGGTTTCAGGTCAGGGACCGGGGAGCTGTAACTACAAATGAATCTTAATTTCCCTTTTCTTCCTATGTTGTGAATACCTACTAATAATGCCCTTAAAGATAATTTGTCTGGGGAAGTTAAAGAAGCTTTCTAAAATTTGATTTAAGCTATTAATTTGCTTAGTAAAATCGTATATTGCACATAGGAAATTCAGCTCTGTTGTGGCCAAATTATCACAAGTTATAAATTAGTTGCATTTGAGTTAATGAGGTTTTATTATAAACACAAAACAGCATTACGCCCAATGCCTGATTTTCATTAGTAGAAGAAAACAGCCCAAAAAAAGCTAAAGAAAAAAAAAAAAAAGCCAGAGTTGCCTATGCCACTTGCTTTGTAAACGTTCAAGAACGCTTCTGAATTTTCTGTTTGTAAAGAGCTACAAAGATACTTATGTTGCCTACCCGCAGTTTGATTTGGATTAAGGTAGCCATAAAGGTCCCCTTAGTTCTAGTAGCCTGTGCACCATATTCTGGGCTCCCATTGTCTCACTTTCAAGAGTTCTTTCCCAATAAAGAGGGGGGATTTTATTTTTAAGACTACAAGTGGGGCGGCTGATGTCTGAGGAGCTTTGGGAATAAATAGAAACCGTTGAGGCTCAGGCTGGTAAAAGCGTGGAATTACAGGTTCAGAGGAGGAGTGTTGGAAAGAGAGCAGAAAAGGTAGGGTTTGTGCAAGGGGTCCAGGAACGGAGACCCCCCCCCATCCATGGTGCAGTGGACCATGGCTGAGGGCTTAGGCCGGGAAGAGCCTGCCTGCCACTCTGTGCTTTTATAACCAGACACCTGGCAGAGAAGAACTGTTTAGTCCCTACTGGGTAGAAGGAGATTTCCTGTCTTTTAACCATAAATCCACACATAAATCCGTTTATTAGACAACAATGGTTTTAATCTTGGAGCCTATAGGGTTATGCTCAGAGCCAGTGGCTCTTTTAAGATCTTGGCCAGCTCACCTTTCTCTGTTTTCTTGCTGTTCTGGACCCCTTTCTTCTTGGCTCCTCTTTCAAGGGAAATGTTGTCACCGCTCTTCTCCAAAGAGTTCTCTCAGGCTGAACACCGGGCAGAGGTTGTGGGCTCCTCGCAGGACCGGTTTGAAGAAGGTGTTGATGTAACCAGATGAGCAGCTTATGATCAAATACACGGAATGGGGCCCCCCAGTAACAGTGACCTCCCAAACACGGAGGAGCCCCAAAGATGGCAGGATCCCAGGTCCCCCGTTGAGGTACTATGAGAGCTGGATGGACTTCTGTGGAAGGGGCTGTCTGCAGTTCTGTGGGAAGTGAGTGGGCCTGGCTTGCCGTCCTCTGTAGAAGTTGGGATGCGTCCAGGTGGTTGTGTTTATGCCAGTAGCAACATGCTTGCGTCGATCATGCTGCAAGCATTGATGAGTTGGTGTGTGTCTTCACAAGGTTTGGTTGTGGAGAGGCTGCACAAAGGCCTCCAGTGAAGAGGCTGCGCCCCGGCCACTCCTCCTGCTTATTCTTTATTTCAGAATGAGCTGAGGCATAGAGGTTTAGTGACGTGACGCCTTCCCAGGTGTCAGAGGGAGATAAACTTCCCAATAACTAAAACAATCACAAACCTGCCAGAAACTGTAAAATATTAAAGAGACAGCAAGGGTTAGGCTGAAACAGTGGGAGAAGCCTCGGAGTGTTTGGCCCAGGTCCAGGAAACCTTCAATTCATTTTCTACCCTGTTGTTGGTTATCACTAAGAAAAAAAATGAAGCTGGTTAACTCTGTTACATCTTATTTACAGAAACCAGCCAATTCCCCTTTGCCTCCAGGAAAATGTCCTAGTATGCCAGGCACTTTGTATGCTGATCTGACCTAAAATCTCTCCATGAGCTCCTATAACTTATTTCCTGCCCAAGCCAGCCACATTTGCCGTTGAACTTCCTACCGTGATAGGAGCATGCCAGAGCCTTGTGTGCTCTGGGCAAGGGTCACATTTCCTAAAGCCATTTGTTCCTTTTCAAGACTTGTTCAACTTACCCTTCAAGGCTTTGGCTCAACCATATCTCATCCCTGGTACCATTTTTCTCTGTTATTTCATTCATTCATTCATTCATTCATTCATTCATTCATGCATCCATCCATCCATCCATCCATTCATTAATTCCCACATAGTGATTCCCAATGTCAGGCACTGTGCTGGGTCCCTGAAGAAGGGCAATGGTGAGCAGGTGCTGTAATTCCTGTCTTCTAGAATTATCCATCTTAGTGGAGATAATGTCAGTCAGAGAAGTACTGAAGGGATTACCCTAAGAGCTGAAACTGCTTCCCATGTTGCCGACATGTGTTATGCAACAGTAAAACCACATCAGTGTTGAGTGCCTGCTCTCTAGGCTGCAGGCATCTACTGTTGTGTATTTTCGCAGTATCTCGATCATTTGTGATAGTGATCCTGTTGTCTCACACATGATCTGTAAATTCCTTAGGAGTAAGACTCCTCTCCCTTAGATTCGTCCATGCCTACAGAATCTAGCTCAGTGCCTGGTGTTGAAAACCATGGCTCAGCCAGAATATCAGAAATGAGGATGAAGAGTGGAAACAAATTTCTTTCATAACTTGGCCCCAGCCAGACCAGTGCAATAGCAGCTTCATATCTACTGAGTGTTCCTCTTATGTCTGGCATATTTCTTCAGCTAATAATATAATTATTTTTTTTTAATTTGGAGCTGGAAGAAGTACCCTGTTTACTTCATTCTACCACCTGGTGTCTTAGTTTGTGTATCTATGGCTGAGATGGAACACCATGACCAAAAACCAAGTTGGAGAGGAAGGGGTTTATTTGACTTACACTTCCATATCATAATCAATCATTGGAGGAAATCAGGACAGAACTCAAGCAGGGCAAGAACCTGGAGGTAGGAGCCAATGCATAGGTTACGGAGGAGTAATGCTTGCTCCTCATGGCTCGATTAGCCTGCCTTCTTAAAGAATCCTGGAGGACCAGTTCAGAGATGGTGCCCCCATAATGGGTTAGATCCTTTCCATCAGTCTCTAACTTAAAAATTGGACTACAGTTGGATCTTATGGAAGCATTTTCTCAATTAAGGTCCTGTCCTGTCAGATAACTGTAGCTCATGTCTGGTTGACAGAAAACTATTCAGCACACCTTGTATTTTACTAGCACTGCAGTGAGGATTGCAAATCCTGAAGGAGCCTAATGCCTTCCTGGAGTCTTGCAGCAGCTGCTGTTAGAAGCATGGGGATACTGGCCAAGGCAGGAAGGGATGTAAGAGACTTCCTATGCTGTGATCAAGCATTAGCCCAAAGATGTGGGATGCCTGAATAGACATGGATGGATAGAGGGAGGATCAGCAAGACCACAGAGAACCACTGTGGCCTGATGTCAACCATGGAGACTCTGGTTCATAAAGTGGTGGCAAGGAGTAGCAGTGAGGGCCCCCAAGAGGCCTCTAAAGAAAACTTCTTTATTCAGAAATGGGCAGGAAAGTATTTGATCTCTGAAATATCACACTCCTCTTTTTGTAAGATAGCTGACCATAGTCATCCTAAGAGTCACCCCATTAAGTGTACCTTCCTGGATCCTCTTTGGACCCAGCTTGTATCCTTGACTCCATAGTCCCTTTGAATTTGGAGGAAAAGGTGATAGACAATTCATCTTCTTATTGAGGCCACTCATGGCATTCAACAATGAGCTAGAGCCCCTTTCCTGTAGGACTTGATGCGTGTTTTTTAACCCCCTTCTAACTGTTTGTAATTTACTCTCAGGTAGAAGTAAGAAAGCTTTCAGGTTGAGTAGGATAGATGCTCGCCACAGGAAAAGACTATGCTTTACAACTCCCAAGTCAAAGCTCCAAACACCTCTGATTCATGGGAAATAGAGTGGAATAAATAGATTAAGGCTTGAAAATACACAGGGCGTGCTACAATAGCAACGGTAGAAGAAAAATTAGAACGAAATGATTAATGTGTAATGTTAATGACCTTTCTGTTGCTGTAATAAAATATTGTGATCAAAAGCAATTTGTAGACGAAGGCATTTATTCTGAGTTGTGGTTCCAGAGAGTTAATAGTCCATAGTGGCAGAGAGGCATGGCGGCAAAAGACAGGCATGGGAGCGAGAAGCAGAGAGATCACATCTTTAACCTCAAACATGAGCAGAGAGAGAGAGAGAGAGAGAGAGAGAGAGAGAGAGAGAGAGAGAGAGAATAATCTGCACATCTTATAGTGTACAATGGGTTGAGATAAGCAACTGAATGGAGACATGTAAATAGGTCCTAGCTTTTGAAGGTTCTCTTTACCAGACATGGTAAATTAGCATTGTGAGTATAGAAGGGTATACATTGGCCACTGGCAAGAAGTGCATCTCAGAGGTCTCTTGAGTCTTGATAAAAAATATAGCACTGCCATTTCTTAGTGGTATAAGATAGGACTTGTGTTTACCCCTCCCTCTTAACTTTGACAAAAGAAGTCCTAGACCCTTGGAAACAATAGGAATACCGCTGTTCTGTCTACTTGGTAGAGTGGATAATAGTTGCCCTTGACTGAACGTTTTGTTACTATTTATTTTTCAAAGAGAAAAAGCAATTTACTGATGATTTTGTGGTGGAAAGTTTTGAAATGATTGGAGGATGAGAAAATGGTCGGCTGGAACACATTTGTTGGCCCTGAATATCTCCAAGGCCTCTCCCCAGAATATCTTGATTCTGTAATTTGTGGCAATAATGCATGCATGGATAGGCTATTGAAGCCATGTGGTTAGACTTTGAAAATTTAACCCCTCAATGTGGTGGTATCTTGTTGCAGCCCCAAAGCATACAGAACTAAGTTTATTTTATTTTATTTTTCTTTTTTCTTTTTTCTTTTTCTTTCTTTTGTCACTTTCTTCTCTTCAGAAACAATAGTTCTGTTTTGGTACTTTGGGGATGTGTATGAACAAACATGTATTCACCTCAGATAAGACACCTGTGACAGAACAAAGACACAATTCCACCAAGTCTGGTTTGTGAACTGAGAGTTTGCTGGCCTCGTGGGTGAGAGATTATTTACAGGAACACAGTGACTGAAAGGCACCATATCCTTGGAAAGCTCACCTCAGCAGGAGTGACTCATGACAGCTGTATCCTCGCAACTCCCTGCCCAACTCATAGACCACTCCATCAGTCTCCTTCTCTACCAATATATAACCGCAGGCCAGGGCATCTTGAGTTTTGTAACTTTCTGAGACTCCTGACTCTTACACACACATCTCATAGTTTTTCAGAGCCTCTTAGGTTTGTTTGTTTGTTTGTTTTTAATCTCCTGAGTCTTAAGAGCTGTTCTCTGTCTATTAGGAAGGTACGTTTCAATTTGCAGAAAATATTCTTCGGTATTTTATTTCCTCACAAAGCAAAAGCGCTTTGAATAGAACACAGGCGGGTCTGTGCTGCTTGAGATTCAGGCATTTAAACCGAAGTTTGGCAGAACATAGTCCCTACATCCAGCCCACCTACTTCTACACCGCTTGCAAACCTAGAATAAAAAAAAACTTTATAAAGAGTTGAATTATGAGTCATGAGCTAAGTTGTCCGAATAACATTCTTGGTTTTGACATCTGACCTACAAAACTTGAAATAGTCACTATCTGTCCATGTATGGAAATATACCATATAACCCTTGATCTGAAAACCTGATTTTAATGGCTCATTTCTGAAATATTGGGAACTGATAATATAGAGCAGTGTATTAGTTAGCTTTCCACAATAATCGGATGCCTGAGATGATACATTTAAAAGAATCAAAAGTTTATTTTGTCTTATGGTATTAGGGATTCCAGCCAATGGGTCACTTGGCCTTGCTGCTTTAAGCCTCTGCCAGTAGATATATCACGGCAGGAGATGCTCCACTTTATGGCTGACCACAAGGAGGTAGAGAGGAAGGGTTGGGGCCTCAGGATTTCCTTCAAGGGCAATGCCCTAATGACCTAACTTCCTCCACTGCACCCCACTCTTCAAAGGTTCTACCTTGTTTGGGAAGCTCTATGGATTGAGAACCAAATATTTAATGAATGGGCTTTTGGGGGAATATTTCATATCTGAACTATTACATACATTTATATATACATACATACATACATACCTGCATACCTACCTACCGACATACCTGCATGCCTACCTACCTACATATATACGTACATACATTCACACTTTGCACATACCTGCAAACCATACATACATACATACATACATACATACATACAAATAAATTAGTGAGCATAAATGCAGTTATTTCTCAACATCTGAAGTTCAAGAGGCAAAGACGTAGCTCTCCTGGTTTCCTTGATCCTGAAAAAAGTAAGTGTATTTAGGCATTTTGAACCCTTTCAAAGTATTTGTATGATGCTGGGAAGTGGGGGAAACACCTAGACTTGAGAAACTAGAGGCCTGGCCTGTCATCTTCCTGGCTGTGCTGTGTGATCCAGACAGGCTCCTTTCTTCTCTGGATCTTCCAGTGTTCCTATTTAACACTTTCCCCTTGGATTTAAAAAGCACCCCCTCCTTAAATTCCTAATTCCCAGTGAATACTCTGTTTCCCTCTGTTAGCCTGAACTTGACTGCATTCTTTTGCCTCGTGCTTTCCCTATGCCCCTGGTTCTAAAGAGGTAATGTCGGAGTGTCCTCTTACAATGAACTGATTAAGTTGGAAGGAAGAGATCATATCAGAGCAATATGATATGATCATATGAATTTTCATTATTTCTTGCAGCACCTTCTGGGTTTAGGTGCCTGCCTCCTCTTTAGGCTCATACATTATGGATGAGGTACAGCTGTGGCCCATAAAGATCCTTCATTCAGAGTGAAAGTAGGTCCCCTCAGTGTGGCCTAAAGACCCAGCTTGGCAGAAAAGGGGCCCGGATATTTTCTGGCACATACATGGTCTGTCTTCCAAAAATATGCCCTTTGTGTTTGGTTCTCTGTCTTTTCTCCCATACTGTTATTCATTTCAAACATCGTAACACTGACAGATAGAAAGGCAGCATGAAAAATATACAAAACAGCATCGGTGATTATAGCTGCAAATGAATAGTCAGAAGGTATATCGATGCCCAGCTAGCAGGAACATTACTCTGAACTGTAGAATTTCAAAGCCGGTGTGCTCCGAGGGTAATTGCATTGCATAAATTCAAGGCATCATTTACACCGTTGGCAGTAAAAATACAGCTCCTGGAGAGATGGCTTAGTGGTTAAGAGCGCTTGCCGCTCGTGTAGATGATCCGAATTCAGTCCCCAGCTCCATCACGGCGGCTCGTAACTGTCTATAACTCCAGTTTTAGGGGATCCTTCTTGTCTCCTAGGTACTAGGGCACTAGGTACACATATGATGTATATCCATAGGCGCAGCAAAAACATTCATAAACACAGAATAAAAATAAATAAAATTTAAAGTAAATAAATAATATTTTTTAAAAAATACAGCTCCCTGGATCTGTGTAAGGGAGCCAGTCCCAAATCCTATATACGTTGAGCTGAATTCTGATCATTTTTCAAAAAGAAAATTAAGAGGAAATGTTTTACTCACTAGAGAGATGCAGAGAATGTGAAGAAGGATGAGTAACAGAGGGTCTGACTATAGGATCACTCAGCCTAGGAATGGGACAGAATACCCAGAGAGCACAGAAGGTGTGCAGCATATGCCTGGAGTGGTTCACAGGGGCTCTGGAGGAGTCAGGAGCAAAGGCAAGCAAGCAAAGGAGGATATGCAAAGTGTTAGGGGTGAGTGGTTCAGTTTGTTTACTGTGACTTCCCAGAGGGAAAGCCTACTATGTTTAGCAGGGGAGAAACTGCTTTGAAGCATTCAATTTGACCTCATCTGCATGAAGCGCAGCTCAAGAGCTCAGGTTTCTTTTTGATAATCAGGAATCAGGGCAAGAAGGCAGGATGATGGGGCCTGACACTTCATTTTAGCACCGAGGGCAGCAATCATTCCAGGACTTGTCTCAGGAGTGATAGATTTTCCACCCTTATTTGAATAACACTAGTATCTCATTTCTGGATACAAAATGAGCATGCGTATCCGGCTATCTTCTTTACCATAATCTCATTCTAGCAGAAAAAAATACATCCACGCACCCTGTCATCCATCTAGAAATATCCACCTGGTTAGTATTCTTCCAGCACAGGGCCATCACCTGTCTGATTGCCCCTCCACTTGAGATAGTCCAGATATTGCTTTTACTCCCAGTAAGCAAAGACCTGATCGATTTATCCTGGCCAACATCAACCTGAGAAACATATGCCACTTTATAGGAAAAACACATGTGCATGAAATTGCCTGATTCTGCACCTTCTTCATCATCTGCGGCTCTCTGCAGGTGAGACAGAGATGTTGCATGCCTCCAAAGTAAGGTTGAGGATGTGATTCTATCCAGGGACATCAAGGCTCATCCAGAGAAAGAGCCCATAGATATAGACCTAGGGAAAAGCCAACACCTTGGCCCTTTATTTACTGTCTGAGAACTCCCAGGATGAGATGGCAGGAAAGGAAGATTTCACATTCCGCCGGGAGTCCAGCTTGCAAGATCTGCTTCAGTGCTGATGTCTTCCTGCAGATTCAGTTTTCTTGCATGTTCTACACCAAAATGGTATAGGCCGTCTGTGCCCAAGCAGAGAATGAACATTAAGTTAGCATGTCATAGAAACAGTGGCTTCCTGTTAGGCATCGTGAAAACAAGGCCAGGAACAAGTCTTGGAACAGCTCAGTGGTAGTAGCATAATGTGATGGGGAAAAGTTAGGACAACCTGTGAGCACCATGTGATGGTGTGAGTGCTGCTGCTGCTGCTGCTGCTGCTGCTGCTGCTGCTGCTGCTGCTGCTGCTGGTCATGATGACGATGACGATGATGACGATGACGATGATGACGATGACGATGATGATGATGACAATGATGATGATGATTCTTATGAAACCAGTACTAATACTGAGTACAATTCTGGGCTCCTTCATTTTGGTCCATCCAGGAAGACCTGGGAGCAATGTATATGCTTTCCATCTCACAGAAGAAGGAACTAATATTCTGTGAGAGGTTGAGAACTCGCTCCAAGCTGTATACACACACAGGAAAATCTTTTCAACATCAAAACTCATATTGTCTTTGTCAATGCATTTATGGTATTTAATTGATAGGCTTAATTTGCTTTTTGAATATTGAATGAAAATGGATAGCTGTTGTCAATAAACACAGAATTTTCTTCTCTAAAAGGGAGTCGAAGTCATTGTGTTCCAGGAAGGACTTTGGAAGTGCAGTGGGGACAGCAGGGAAATTCTTGTCAGCATGTCTTTGGTGCTGTGGGACAAGGCTGGAACAGGGCTGCCACACACAGGTGTGCCGTATACACCATTACATACGGCGCTGTACTCACGAGCACCTCCATTTAACACAGGCTTCGACGTGACTGGTACCTTTAAGGTTTCATGATACAAATCTTTGCAGACATCTACAGTTCACTCTGGAAGATGGCTTTTTATTGGTCCAGCTGGTGCACATCCTGAATGTGTGAGCCTAAGAGGACACAAGAGTCCAAACCGAGAAGCTGCTCCAGAAAGTGATGACCACCTAGAGTGGCTCAGCTGGCCATCTAGTATATCTGCTTTGGGACAGCTTTCCTCACGGTAGCACCGCCAGTCATCCTGGCAGGAGGAAGTGAGAGGAAAAGATAGAATGCTGACTGTCCTCCGTGAGCTAAAGGCACAGAAAGGGAAAGTAGATACTGTTTTTAAAATTTCTTTTTCTATTTTTTCTTTATAATTGCAAACTTATCTTGCACCTTTGTAAGCATTATCCATCTATAATCATCAAATAGTAGTTTTCTGTGTTCGTTTAGTATCATTTTGACATGTTAATTACATTAAAGACTAGATTTCCCCTCCACCACCACGCCCCCATGTTACTGAAGAGAGGGTTTCCTTGAGTTGAGCTAGCAACAAAGGAGAAAGAATGTGTGTGTGTGTGTGTGTGTGTGTGTGTGTGTGTGTGTGTGTGTGTCTAATTCTTTGTTGCCCTACTTGGAAGCACACATTTAGTTTTATTTATGTATATGTTTGTACATGTGTGTGCATTTTATGTGTATGCATGTGGTGTGTGTGTGTGTGTGTGTGTGTGTCCTTCCCCAAGGAAAAGCATGTCAATTAGTTGTCCAGTGTCAAATGGTCCATCTCTGACATCATACATACAGACAGCATTATAGGGACTGAACAGGTAATATTTATCAATGAGTGTGTGTGTGTGTGTGTGTGTGCGCGCACACGTGTGTGAGCACACAAATACATGTATGTGCACGTGTGCATGTGGAGGCCAGAGGACAATCAGATATCTTTTCTCAGGTGCTGTCACGGTGTCATTTTGCAACAGTGTCACTGTGTAACCCTGACTGGCCTGGAAGTTGTTACGTAAGTCAGCTGGACTTGGACACAGAAATCCTCATCCTGTGCATTGCCATTAAGGATGTGTGGTTCCATACTCACTTACTTTTTAATATTTTGAGATTATAATTTACATTTCTTCCTTCTCTTTCCTGCCTCCAAACTTTCCATTATATTTCTCACTCTCTTTCAAATTCATGGCCTCTTTTTTCTTTACTAATTATTATTAAATGCATATATGTGTGCACATGCATATGTGTATATATATGTATATATCATATATGTATATACATATACACATACGTATACATCCTTAAATATAACTTGTTCAGTCTATAAAACACCATCTGTATATATGATTTCATGACTGACCATTTGACAACTAAACAACTAATTGACATACTTTTCCTTGGGGGAGGATACCTTTCCCATTTTCTCGTTGCCTATAGTTCTTAGTATAGAATTGAGACTTCATGGGTTTTCCATCCAGTTTGGCATGTTTATTGGTGTCATCCTTGTTCAGCTCAAGTTTGGACGAGTCATGTTGGTGAATTTTTCTGGGTGAAGCTTTTGCTGTTACTAGAAGATACAATCGCACAGCAACTGCTGTGATCTTACCCTTCTTACAATCGTTTTGCCTTCTCTTCTGAAATGTTCCCAGAGCCTTAGGTGTGGGAGTGTCCTGTAGATGTATGCATTGGAACTGGGATGAAGACTACACTTATGCGTGGGTATAAAGATAAATGTTTATTATCCTGGTTTAGTAAATTAGTGGTCGTACAGGATATCCATGACTTCACTAGCTCTGAGGAATTAGCTAGGTTTCCAGTAGTAAGTATGGTCTCCCTCTTGTCTAGTGGGTCTTAAATACAGTTAGAGATCTCTTGATTCCCAGTAAGGTATACTGGACCTTTAGGGTAATTGCATTACGCTGTTCATTGATATGATTCATAGGTATCATAGCTGGGTAGAACTGTTGGTTCTTCCTTCCTTTGGAAACTTATAAGGACCCTTTTGGTACCCAGAAAACTAGTTGTCAGGGAGGGGGCATTCAAGCCAGTTCTAGCTTTTGAGTCTCTAGGCTTCATTTCTGACTGCATGGTACCTTTATCAGACAGGGACTCACCCACACTTCTATGGAGTAGACAAGAGCAATAACAATTGCCTGCAGGTTTTGGCAGTCTCTTGGACAGTCCTGTCCAACAATTCATAAGAGTTCATCTCATATCTGGTACTGGGGTCTTTGGCTCTTAGGGGAGCCTAAATGATATGTTTTTTTGACATTCTTATTGTAATTTTACCCACACCCCTCCTACTTCTGTTTCTACCTCCCTCCCTTTCACTTGGCTATGAGTAGTAAGGGGTGTAATAGGGGAGCACAGTGATCTGATCAGGGATGTGGGAAGGAAATGGAGACTCCTGAGGAAGAGGGATGCAAACATAGAAGAGGGGAAGAGGAGAAGAAGGGAAAGGTTAACTGTTTTCTTGAGACTGAGTCTCTCACCGAGCCTGGAGCTTACCAGTAGGCTAAGTTGGCTGTTCAGCAAACCTAAGGGCCCTACAGTGCTGGGATTCCACCCTGGCTTTTCCTACAGGATCTGGGATCCGAAGGTGGGTGCTCTTGCTTGCAGTATCTTAGCTTCTTAACGTATAAGAAGGACGTTTATCCAGTGTATACCTGCTTATTACTAACAGGAGGGGAGTCAAACCAAGGGTTTAAGCAGCAAGTCACGGCCCAGAATAAACTCAGCCTTGCTGGTGGTCGGTTGCTCCTGTTCAGCAAACTTTCTTCATTTGTACACAGCTCAGCATCTAGCCGATGAAATGGTACTGCCTACATGCAAGGCTTATCTTTCCACCTTATGTGACAATCAAGACCAGCCCTCAGACTTGCTCACAGCTAACCCGTCCTAGACGATCTCTCAATTGAGACTGTCTTCCCAGGTGAATCCAAGTTGTGGCAAGTTGATGTTTAAAAGTTAACAAGCAAGCATTTGGATGACTGACTTATAGTTCCATCCCCTAGATGTAGTTTTAAACAAATAGAATAAAAACAAGAAGTGAATGTAGCCATCTCAGATATAGAGATGCAATTAACAAGTATATTACTCTCACCCTAAAATGATGAAAATAAGCTAAGCCTTTTATTGTATATTTAGATAATATGAACTAAGATAAAGTAAGAAATGTTAAATATATATCTTAAAATATCTCTTAACACTGAGCAGGAACTGTTCACACTATTATTAAATGATCAATAATATCTAAGTGGCAAGCTGTAAAAATACTCCTTATTTTCATAAATTGTCTATCAGGAGAGAAGTTTGCATGCAAAATAAAATAGCCCAGAGCCAAAATAATTACAATATTTACATTTTAGCTTTAAAAATGACTTGACAGCTATTTCTTTTCTATTTCTGTGCAGCCCTTTAAACAGAGAAAAGCTTTAACAGCAACATACTTTATCATACCAGCCATGGTCATCAGAACAGTCTGCAAAATTGAGGTAGCTTTCTGTTATAAAGTTCACCCTTGCAAGACAGATTTTCACAGTTTTTCTGTGAAGATTCCATTATCCTGAATCTTTTGACTTCAGAATATTTTGCCTTTGAAATTCTAGGTTATTAGTTTAGTTGATGCTGTTCTCGGGGCATGGGATCCATTTCTCTCATCTTTGTAATCAAATGACTGAGATTTAAGCCGATGCTAAAGCAGTGCTTCCAAGAGAATGAATGGGCCTAGATCCCTTTATCTGTGGCCACACTTCTCCTCCCTGCTTCTTCTGGTGCTCTGATGCAAGAGACAGCTAAACTCTGTGCTTGAAGTAGCCACAATAAAGTCTTAAATGCTGATCAAAACTTGGTTTTTATTCTGTTGTTGTCGTTGCTTTTGAAGTATTAACTATAACAACCTGTGATATCCATATAGCTATGTAGCAGCAAAAAATGATTCTAATTGTCATTTTTGTAGCAACAAAACAATACCCCAAGCCAAACTAAACCAAACCAAACAAAGCACATAGACCAGAAGTTGATACAATTAACTAAAAGTGAAGCACAAGATGCCGCAGTCTTTTGCAAGGGCTTTCAGAACTGAAAGAGACAAAACCATTAAGTACATTTTCTCATTCTCATGACCTTTCCAAATTGGGAACAATAAAGATATTGAACCCAGTCAGGTTACTTTTCTGGGGAGGGAAGACGTTCAATTTGTCTTCATTATGTAAGATACAATTGATGTCAAAAAATACTGAAAGTCTGAAATTACTAAATGATGGGTAAATATCCAGCAGCCCCTGAGCAAATGAAAATGCATCCTCCCCAGGTTCTTGACAAAAGAAGGACCTAAAGCTACATCGCATTTTTCACAGCAAACCCAGGTAAAGGTCACCTATCACCAGCCACTGGCATGGCCATGAGTTACGGCCGCACGCTCATCCTGGCTGGCGACACTTAGAGTGAGCAGTTTTCATCTTCCTTACAACGCCCTCTCTATCTGCTCACTTCAGAGTATCCACATGGCAAATTCTTCCCATGAATAATTTTACCTCATCAGTAATTTGATGCCCAACACCAAGGGAATGATAAGAAAACACACTACTTCAAATGTTGTTGTCACAGCAGTTAACAGACCCGCTTCTTTGATTTTGTGTGTGTCGCAGGGAAATGCAAATCAAAACAACCCTGAGATTCCACCTCACACCAGTCAGAATGGTTAAGATCAAAAACTCAGGTAACAGCATATGCTGGTGATGATGTGGAGAAAGAGGAACACTCCTCCATTGTTGGTGGGATTGCAAACTGGTACAACCATTCTGGAAATCAGTCTGGTAGTTCCTCAGAAAATTGGACATTGAACCACCTGAGGACCCAGCTATACCTCTCCTGGGCATATACCCAAAAGATGCCCCAACATATAACAAAGACACTTGCTCCACTATGTTCATAGCAGCCTCATTTATAATAGCCAAAAGCTGAAAAGAACCCAGATGTCCTTCAACAGAGTAATGGATACAGAAAATGTAGTACATCTACACAATGGAGTACTACTCGACAATTAAAAATAATGACTTCCTGAAATTCTTAAGCAAATGTATGGAACTAGAAAATATCCTGAGTGAGGTAACCCGATCATAAAAGAATACATACGGTATGCTCTCACTGTTAAGTGGATATTAACCCAAAAGCTCAGATTACCCAAGATATAATTCATGAAGCTCAAGAAGAAGGAAGACCAAAGTGTGGATGATTCAGTACTTCTTAGAAGGGGGAACAAAAATAATCACAGGAGGAAATATGGAGACAAAGTGTGGAGCAGAGACTGAAGGAAAGGACATCCAGAGACTGCCCCACATAGAGATCTATTCCATATACAACAACCAAACCTGAAGCCAAGAAATGCGTGCTGACAGGAGCCTGAGAGAGCTGTCTCCTGAGAGGCTCTGCAAGAGCCTGACAAATACAGAGGTGGATGCTCTCAGGCAATCACTGGACTGAGAACGGGGTCACCAATAGAAGAGTTAGAGAAAGAATTGAAGTAGCTGAAACCCATAAGAAGAACAACAATATCTATCAACCAGACTCCCCAGAGCTTCCAGGGACTAAACCACCATCCCAAGAGCATACAGGAATGGACCTATGGCTCCAGCTACATGTAGCAGAGGATGGCCTTGTTGGGTATCAATGGGAGGAGAGGCCCTTGGTCCTGTTAAAGCTCAATGCCCAAGTGTAGGGGAGTCTCAGGGCAGGGAGCTGGAAGTGAGTAGGTAGGTGGGTGGAGGAGCACTCTCATAGAAGCAGGGGGAGACAGTGGGTTTCTGGAGGGGAAACCAGGAAAGGGGATAACATTTAAAATGTAAATTAAAAATATCCAATAAAAGAAAAAATTGTAAACAACAACAACAACAACAACAACAAAAACCCAAACAGTAGTTTTTTAGTCAATATATTATACAACTTGGGGAAAACTCAGAAACCTGAACATCATTGGACTGACTTTATTTAAGTGAAGGGAAGCCAGGAGACCTGTTGTGAACCCAGGGTGACAGCATTGCCACTTGGAAGAATGCAGGCTACAGGAGGTGCTGGTGGCAAAGGCAGTTGTACTGCAATATATACAAGCCGTTCTTTACCTGAAAGATATTGCTTGACCTTCCCCTCTTCTCAATATTATTTCTCTACTCCTGGGGATCTCCTTGGTGTGAGAACTAAAGCCAAAAATAGAAGAAAATATGACTTAATGAAGGAAACCTCGCGAATGACTTCAGCCAACACTACAAAAAGTCAAGAACTTTGCTTCATTGAGAATCCTAGGTCAAGAAGAACTTTAGACACCATGTATTCCAATTCCTTGATTTTATAGACTTAGTAATCATTCCACTCATCCATCCATTCATTTGAATTGCTTTAATCTATTATACAGTGCCTATGATCATGCTAAGGGAAATTACAGTGTGGGAGAGAGGTCCATACACACACACAAAACAATTATTAAGGTAACATTATGCTACATGACAGGAAGAAAGCACATTGGGAAGATGAAGGGAGAATAGCTTTATGTGTCTAGGGAAGATTTCCTTTAGCTGGTAACATTTTACTAAGACATAAATGGCGGCCATGTGAACGAACAGACAAATATCCCAGCTAAAGGAAGCATTAGGTACAAAGGTTCAAGGTAGGAAAAAGCTCAACAAACCTGAATCAAACAAAGGTCAATGGATGGTACAAGCTAGGGTCATCAGAGAGGAAGGCGCCTCAGTTTAAAGATACTTCCATGAGATGCAGCTGTAGGCCATTTTCTCAATTAGTGATCAATGTGGGAGAACTCAGCCCATTGTGGGTAGTGTCAACCTTGAGATGGCAGTCTTGGACTCTATTTAAAAAAATGTACATGGACTGACCCTGGACTCTGACCTCATAGGTAGCAATGAATATCCTAGTAAGAGCACCAGTGGAAGGGAAGCCCTGGGTCCTGCTAAGACTGAACCCCCAGTGAACTAGACTGTTGGGGGAGGCGGCAATGGGGAGGTGGGAAGGGAACACCCATAAAGAAGGGGGGGGGGGGGGGGGGGGGATGTTTGCCCGGAAACCGGGAAAGGGAATAACACTCGAAATGTATATAAGAAATATTCAAGTTAATAAAAAAAAAATGTTGGCTGAACAACTTGTGTGAAGCAAGCCAGTGAGTGGCTCCTGTCCACGACTTCTATATCAGTTCCTGCCTCAAGGTTCTATTTGAGTTCCAGTCTTGACTCCAGTGATGGACTGTGATCTAGATGGATAAGCAAAATAAATCCTTTCCTTCCACAACTTGCATTTTGGTCATGATATTTCATTGCAGCAATAGAAATTCTGGAAATAGGAAGTAAAAGGGAGGGGAAGAGGTTTGTCAAAGTCAATATCAGGAGGACCTTGTCTGTGTAGTCACAAGTTCAGATTACAGGTAACTCATCAGAAGGGCAGAGGTAAACGTTTTGACTCACCTAAGGACAACTATGTGTCATGCACCTTTATTCCAAAGGCTTTAATTCTGTGATATTTCAATGCCTGGTGCAGTACTAGGCCCTTCCCCATCATTAGAAGCTCACATTTCAGCAGGGTGTGAATCTCACAAAGGAAACCGTGGATGCTGCACTTCAGTGAGTAATGGGGACTTGCAGAATGTTGAGATGTAATGGGAAGAAACAAAGGAGTAGGACAAGTTCTGAAGCAACCTGCTACTCAGAATTTTGGTTTTGCCTTCCAAAAGAGACATGATGATGTCTTATTAGTCTTGGAACAGACCAAAGGAGATGAGATATAGGACCTTTGAGATGATATTGTGATATTACTGAGTGTTGAGTAAGTGTGGCAAGGCTGGTCATATTAAGTAACTGAGATGGAATAGAGAATGAAATAATGAATAATTTTAACTGTAGGTTAAGCATTTTCCTCTTTTTGAGTCTAAAGTTCAGTAGAGAGAAGGCCAGGTAGCCTGCCTACAGACCCACTCCATTCTTTCTGTTTCTCCAGCAGAACAAATTGCTCATACTCGTTTCCAGTGCTGCAACAGAACACTAGCTACACTCCACTTTTCTCATTCTCTATGCCTCCTGGACACCAAAGACCATCCCCTCCTGACCTCCTTCCCCTAACTCACCCCTGCACCCTGGCCTTCAACACGAGTAGGTATTTCCTGTGAACACACCAGCAGAACAGTCAACACACACATCCATCACACTCTCTGAAAATCCGGAGAGGAAACAGAAATCAAGGAACAAAATACTCTCCCACCAAAGACAAACCCAGAAATCAGCACCTAGGCCTATAATTACCCCAAACCCAGACACCTAGATAGCAGCTTAAGAACACAATCAGTAACACCCAGGACAATATGTCTCCACTAGAGCCCAGCTATCCTACCACAGTAGGCCTGGAATACTTCAACATAGTTGAAACACAAGAAAAAGAACTTAAAACCAACTATGTAATGATGATAGTGGTTCTTAAAGAGGAAATGAATGAATCCATTAAATAAAGAGGAAAAAATATAGGTGAAGAAAATGAGTGAAACTAGTTAAGACTTGAAAATTTAGATAAAATCAGTAAAAAAAATTGAAGGAATTCTAGAGATGAAAAAAATCTAGGAATTTGAACAGAAAGTGGAGGCAAGATTTACCAATAAAATATAAGAGATGGAAGAGAGAATCCCAGGCATTGAAGATACTATAGAAGAAATGATACATCCATTGAAGAAAATATTACATTTAAAAAACAAAACAAAACAAAACAAAAAAAAAACTCAAACACAAACATCCAGAAAAATCTGGAATGCTATGGGAAAAAACAACTAAGAATAATAGGAATAGAAGAAGGAGAAGAATCTAGCTTAAAGACCCAGAATATATTTTTAACAAAATCATAGAAGAAAAATTTTCTAATTTTAAGGAAGACATACCAGTAAAGGTAAAAGAAGAGTACAGGACACCAAATAGTTTGGACAAGAAAAGAAAGTCTCCTGTCACATAGTAATTAAAACACTAAACATACAGAACAACTAGAGAATATTAAAAGCTCTAAGCTCTAAGGGAATATTAAAGACCAAGTAACACATAAAGGCAGGACTACTAGAATTACATCTGACTTAGCAAGAGAGACTCTAAAAGCCATAAAGGGCTGGACATTTATCTTAAAAACTAAGAGACCAATCATGTAGAAAAGATAATTTCTAGCCTGTTCAGGCTGTGCAATATGATCCACATCTCAGCTTTGAGAGCTGTCACCCACTTTGGAGTGAGCTTTCTTTGAGTCATTTCTGCACGTATATGTAACATCTCATCCATACTTATGTTATCTCCATAAAACACATTAATTCACCAAAACAAAACAAAACACCCTAAGAGACCACAGATGCCAGCCAAGATTTCTTTATCCCACAACATTTTCAATAACCATAGATGTAGAAAACAAGATATTCCATGACAAATTCAAATTTAAGCAATATCTATTCACAAACCCAGTCCTACAGAAGGTACTAAAAGAAAAACTCCATCCCAAGAAGGCTAACTACAACTACACCCATGAAAACACAGAAAACCAAAAGAATGGAAATACACATATACACTACCACCACCACCAAAAAACCAGCAACAAAATAACAGGAATTAATAATCTCTGATCATTAGTATCTCTCAACACCAACAAATTCAATTTCCCAATAAAAAGACACAGGATAACAGAATGGATAGGAAAACAGGATCCATCCTTCTGCTGTATACAAAGTACACACCTCAACAACAAACATAGACTTTTCCTCGGAGTTGAGTGTTGGATAAAGATTTTCTTAGCAAATGGACTGAAGAAGAAAGCTGGTGTAGTCATTTTAATACTAACAAAATACACTTCCAACCAAAATTAATCAAAAGAGATAGGGAAAACCACTTCATACTCATCAAAGAAAAAACCCACCAAGACTTGAGCATCTATGCTTAGAATGCAAGCACTCATATTAGTAAAAAGAAACATTACTAAAACTTAAAGCACTCATTGAACCCCATACACTAATAGTGGGAGACACAAATACCCCATGTTCACCAATGGACAGGTCATCCATGCAGAAATAACAGAGCCAACAGAAATATATATATATATTTCCAAACATGTTGTTTTTTTTTCCAAAATTTACTGAATACTCCAGAAACGAACCAAGTCTCAATAAGTACAAGAAAATCAAAATAACCCTCTCAATCTTATCTGACCACCAAGGATTAATACTGGATTTCAACAACAGCAGAAATAACAGAGATCCCAGAAACTCATATTAGCCACATAACATCACACCTGAAAGCCCTAGAAGAAAAAGAAGTAAACACACCCAAGAGGAGAAGACATCAGGAAATAATCAAACTCAGGCCTAAAATCAATAAAATAGAAGCAAAGAGAGCAACACAAAGAATCGATGAAACAAAATGTTAGTTCTTTGAGAAAATCAGCAAGAGAGACAAACCCTTATTCAAACTAATTAAAAGTCTGAGAGATAATATCCAAATTAACAAAATCAGAAACAGAAAAGGGGACATAAAAACAGACACCAATGATATTCAAAGAATTATTTTTATTTAAAACACTGGTACTCAAAAAAAATTAAAACAAACGAACAAACAAAAAAAACCTGGTACTCACAACAATTGGAAAAACTAATTGAAATGGACAATTTACTTGTTAGATACCACTTAACCAAGTTAAATCAAGATAAAATAAATAACTTAAATAGATTTATAATCCCTAAAAAGTAAGAGTTATACTATTATAAATAAATAAGTAAATAAATGAATAAATAAATAAAGCCCAGAGCCAGGTGATTTCAGGGCAGAATTCTACCAGACTTTTAAACAATAGCTAATACCAACATTTTTCTAATTATTCTATAAAGTAGAAACATAAGAAAGTTTGCCAAACTCATTTTATGAGGTCACAGTCACCCTGATACTTAAACCAGACAAAGATTCAACAAAGAAAAAGAATTTCATACATACCAATTTCCTTCTTGAACATTGATGCAAAAGTGCTCAACAGAATACTTATGAACCTAATCCAAGAACACATCAAAAATGCCATCCACCATGATCACGTAAAATTCACCCAGAGATACAGGGATAGTTCCACAAACAAAAATCAGTAAATGTAATACACCAGATAAACAAACTGAAAGAAAAATCCCATGTGATCTTTTCATTAGATACTGACAAATCAATGGAAAATATTCAACACCCCTTCATGATACAGACCTTGGAGAGATCAGGGATACAAGGGATATGCCTAAATACAATAAAAGTAATAGCAAGCTAATAGGCAACATCAAATGAAATGGAGAGAAATTCAAAGCAATTCTATTAAAATCAGGAACAGGAAAAGGCTGTCCACTCTCTCCATATCTATTCTGTATAGTACTTAAGTTTCAGCTAGAGTAATAAGACAACTAAAGGAGGTCAAGAAAATACAAATTGGAAAAGAAGAAGTCAAAGTATCACTAATTTGCAGTTGATATGACAATATACATAAGCAATCCCAGAAAGTCTACCAGGGATCTCTTAAAGCCAATAAACATCTTCAGCACAGTGGCTAGATATAAGTTTAACTCAAAAAATTCAGTATCCCTCCTATATTGAGATGACAAATGAATTGGAAAAAAAATCAGGGAAAAAACACCCTTCATAATAGTCTCAAAAAATGTAAAATACCATGGGGTAACTCTAACCAAATAAACGAAAGACCTATATGAAAATAACTTCAAGTCTTTGAAGAAAGAAATTGGAAAAAAATAACAGAAGATGGAAAGATCTCCCATGTTCCTGGATCAGAAAGATTAACATAGCAAACACGGCTCTTTTACCAAAAGCAATCTATAGATTCAACACAATCCCAATCTAAATTCCAAGACCATTCTTTACAGACTTTGAGAGAACAGAACTCAAAATCATATGGAAAAACAGAAAACACAAGATAACTAAAATAATCCTGTATAATAACAGAACATCTGGAGGTACCACCTTCCCTGATTTCAAGCTCTTCTACAGAGCTATAATAATAAAATTCACCTGGTATTGGTCATAAAAATAGATAAGTTGATCAAGGGAATTGAAGACCCAAATGAAATCTACACACTGAGGATACCTGGGTTTTTTTTGTTTTTTTTTTTTTGTTTGTTTTTTACAAATAAACTAGAATCATACAATGGAAAAAATAAAGCATCTTTAACAAATGGTACTGATCTAACTGGATGTTGCCAGCATGTAGAAGAATTCAAATAGATTCCTATCCATCACCATGCACAAAACTCAAGTCCAGTTGGATCAAAGACTTCAATATAAAACCAGATATACTGAACCTGATAGAAAAGAAAGTCGGGGAAGAGCCTTGAATGCATTGACATAGTAGACAACCTCCTGAACAGAATACCAATGGCTTAGGCACTAAGATTGACAGTTACTAAATGGGACTTCATAAAACTAAAATGCTTCTGTAAGGCAAAGGACACTTTTAATACCACAAAGTGGCAGCCTACAGATTCCACATCTGCAGAAGCATTTCACAAACTCCTCATCTGACGGAAGACTGATATCCAAGATATATAAAGAACCCAAGAAACTAGACATCGACAAACCAAAAGACCCAATTACAAAATGGGATACAGATCTAAACAAAATTCTCAACAGAGGAATCTCAAATGACTGAGATACATTTAAAGAATAATCAAAATCCTTAGCCTCTAGTGAAGTGCAAATCAAAATGACCTATCAGAATGACTAAGGTCAAAATCACAAGAGACAGCTCATGCTGATGAGGGTGTGGATGAAGGGGACACTACTCCATTGTTGGTGGCGATGCAAGCTTGTATAGACACTATGGAAATCAATATGGCAGCTCTTCGCAAAATTGGAAATCAATATACCTCAAGATCCATATATACCATTCTTGGTCATATACTCAAAGAACACTTGCTTAACTATATTCATTGTGGCTTTTATTCATAATATCCAGAAACTAGAAACAACCTAGATATCCCTTCACTAAAGAATGGATAAAAAGATATACATTAACACAACGGAGTATTACTCAACTGTTAAAAAAAAATGACATGAAGTTGCAGGCAAATGGATGGAAATTGGGTAACTCAGACCCAAAAGACAACTATGGTATGTATTCACTTGTAAGTAGGTATTAGCTGTTAAGTAAATAATAACAAAGCCACAATCATAGATTCAGAGGGGTTAGGTAAGGAGGACGGCTCTGACTGGGGAGAGTTTATATTTCCCTGGGAAGGGAGGATTGAATATATTTAGTTTGTGGACTTGGAGGAAGTGAGGACAGGAGCAGGAGGGAACGGGCTGGGGGTGAGATGGCAAGCAGGGAGAGAGTGTGGGAAGAGATGGTTGGAATTAGGGATCATTTGGGAAACAGTGTGAAAATGTGGTGCAGTGGAAACTTCCTGAAATCTATGAGGGTGACCCTAGTGAGGACCCCTAGTAATGCAAGACATGTAATGCCTTCTCTTACAGCCAGGCAAAGGCTCCCAGTGCTGAGAGTGAGTTGTATTCAGATGAGTTGTTGGCCAAGGAGGCCACTAGAGATTCCCAAACAATCCAGTGTGATGCTAGGACAGAGGGTTGCTCTGAGCAAACTGACAGCAGGGCCCCGTATCCAAGGACAATCTCCACACAGCTCACCGAATGTGGATAGGTAGAGCTGCTGCCTGCATGCTGCCTTCACCCCTTCATTCTAGTCTCTTTGGCGCTAGAAGGTACTCCACAGACCACTGAAAGCAAAACGCAAACACCAACACAGCCATAAAACCTCTGACCTACGGTCTATCCTGTCTCCCCTATGTGCTAGGGCGATGGTGGCATAGAACTTGTGAGAGAGAGCAACTAATGTCTGATTTAATGCCGAGTCCATAAGAGGGAGCCCATGCCCAACACTGCTTTGATGGCCAAAAACTGGAGACTAGATAGCCTAGAGACCTAGAGTAAAATGAAACATGACAGATCCTTACAAACAACAATGAAATGATTCCTAATGATATTCTTCTGTGTGCATAGAGTGTGCCTTGTCCAGTCAGCATCAGTAAAGTTTCCCCTGGCAGTAGATGGGAGAGATGCAAAGATCCACAGCCAGACATTTTACAGAGTGTTTAAATTGGAGGTCTCCATCAAGTAGGTCTCCCCCCAACCCCCCACCCCACCCCTACCCCCGAGCTCAGGGAGAGACTGTAGGAGTCAGAGGGGATGGTTGAATGCCGGGAGAACATGGCCGACTAAGTCAACTAAGCAGAGTAAATATGGGCTCACAGAGTCTAAAGAGACAAGTACAGGCCTTACGTGAATCTGCACCATGTCCTTTGTGAGCATTGTAGCTGTTAGCTTGGAGTTTATGTGGGACTCCTCACTGTGGGTTTGGTCTTGACTCTTTTGCTTGATCTTGAGACTCTTTCCTCCTGTGGAGTGCTGTGTCCAGCTTTGTTGGGAGGACCTTTGCTTTGTCTTATTGAATCTAGTTTTGCTAAGTTTGGTTGTTGTCTTTTAGAAGCCTGATCTTTTCTGACAGGAGATGCAGGAGGAGTGCGGATCTGGGGCAGGGCAGGGAACAGAGAGTGTGGCTGGAAGGCACGGAGGACTATGCTTGAGGTGTATTGTATAAAAGAAGAAACGTTTTTCATTGTTTTACAAGTTCACAAGAGGGTTAAAAGGGGAAAACCATAATCATAATTAGCAGATTTCTCATTCATTCATTCATTCATTCATTCATTATGATATTACAATTTCACTTTTCTCTTGAATAGGATTACATTATGCATACAAACTACTATTTTTTTAAAATCTGCTTATCCGTTGATGGACCTCCAGACTGGTTTAACATCTTGGCTTTTTTGAACACTTCAGAAATGAACACAGATATGCAAGTATATCTGTGATGTGATGTTGTATATTTGGCTCATTCAATGGATTTATTGTTATGTTTCTGAGGAACCTCCATATTGACTTCTATAGAGCTATGCCAGTGTACATCCCACCAGTAGTGCTCCCTTTCTCCATATCCTGGCCTACATTTGTTGTTTGTTCTCTTTTTGATAGCTGTTATGACTTAGTTGAAGCATAGTCTCACTGTATTTCTTAAGTGTGTGTGTGTGTGTGTGTGTGTGTGTGTGTGTGTGTGTGTGTGTGTGTGTGTGTGTGTAGAATCAAGAATAGGACTCAAAATCCCCTGGAGCTTAGGCTCCCAATGGAGTCTCCTAGAAGAGTAACAAGAACTCTTAATCTTTGAGCCCACTCTCTGGCCACTCAATTTAGTTTTGATTTACATTTCCCCAGTAACTTAGGATGTTGAATATCTTTTCAAATATTTATTAGTCATTTCTTCCTTTGAGAACTCTTGGTTTAATTCATTTGCCCATTTTATTGATTGGATGACTTTTCATGGTGTTTTATTTCCTTAAATTTTATGGATTCTAGATAATAATCCTTAGTCTGAAATACAGTTGGCAACGATTTTCTCCTTTTCTGTAAGCTGTATCTTCTCCCTGGTGATTGTTTCCTTTGAGAGGTAGAAGCTTTCTAGTTTCATGTAACACCATTTGTCTATTCCTGGGATTACTTCCTGTACACTGGAATCCACTTTGGAAAGTCTTTGGCTGTCTATCTGGAAGTGTTTTGTCTGTGTTTTCCTCTAGTTGGTTCAGAGTTTCAGGTTTTACAGGAAGTTCTTTGATTCATTTTTGGGGCCGAGATGTGGTTTTAATTTCATCTTTGTACACATGTGTATGTACTTTCCCAGTTCCATTTGTTGCATAGGCTTTAAGGATGTGTCTGCTTTGAAGAAGACCTTGGTCAAATGTTCGGTGACTAGACTCACATTGGTTTTATTTTGTGTCATATTTTCAATTCCATTGCTTTGCATGTCTGTTTTTATGCCAGTACTACGCTGTTAATGAAGATGGCTCTAGAATGTACTTTAAGATTGGTGTATTTGGAATTGCCTGAACTGCTTAGAATTGCTTTTGTTTTTTGGGATTTTTTTGTGCTTTTTCATGAATTTTAGAGTTTTAAAGATTATTTATTGATTCACTTTATAACCCAATATCAGCCCTTCCTCTCCTCCTATTACCCTCTCACTCAAATCCTCCTCTATTCTACCTTCCCCCTTTTTTGAGAAGTGTTGCACCCCCCCCATGGATGTCACCCCTCCCCTACTAAACACCTACACACACACATCAAATAGCTGCACATCCTCTCTCACTGAGGCCAAACAGGGTGGTCCATTTAGGGGTATGGGATCCACAGGCAGGCAGGCAACAGGCTCTGGGACAGCCCCTACTCCAGTTGTTGGGGAAGTTGCATGAAGACCAAGGTGCTCATCTGTTACATATGTACAGTAGGCCCAGTCCATTGCTCTTTCGTTGGTGATTCAGTTTCTGGGAATCTCCAAGGGTGCAGGTTAGTTGACTCTGTCTGTCTTCCTGTAGAGTCCCTGTTCTTGTCCTGTAGAGTCCCTGTCCTCTTCAAGTCCCTCAAACCTCCTCACAACTCTTCCCTAAGACTCCACTAGCTCCATCTGATGGTTGGGTGTGAATCTCTGTATGTCTTTCCATTGGTTGCTGGATGGAGCCTCTCAGAGAATAGTTATGCTAGGTCTGCAAGCATTAACAGAATATCATTAATAGTGTCAGGGGTTAATTTTTACCCAGGGAATGGGTCTCAATTTGGGGCAGTCATTGGCTGGCCATTCCTTCAGTCTCTGCTCTATCTTTGTTGCTGCATATCTTGCAGGCAGGACACATTTTGGGTTGAAGTTTTTGTGGGTGCCTTGCTGTCCTTATCCTTCCACTGAAAGTCCTGCCTGGCTACAGGAAGCAGCCACTTTAAGATCCTATTAGGAGTCCTATTAGTATTAAGATATTATTAGGAGTCTCAGCTAAATGCACCTTCAGAAACCCTCTGGGGTCTCCCTATAACCCAGGTCTCTGACATGTCCTAGAGATTGACCCCATCTCTCATCTCTCTTCCCTGGTCTCCCTACATATGATCCCCACCCACTCTCCTGTTCCCCTCCACAACTCCTCTTTAACCCAGTTCCCTCCATCCATTGACCTCCAATAACTATTTTGTTTCCCCTTCTGAGAAAAATTCAACCATCCTCCCTTGAGTCCTCCTTGTTATTTGGCTTCTTTAGGTCTGTGAACTGTAACATGATTATCCTACATTTTATGGTTAATATCTACTGATAAGTGAGTACGTACCGTGCATGTCTTTGGGGGTCTGGGTTGCCTCACTCAGGATGATATTTTCTAGTTCTATCATTTGCCTGGAAAATTAATGATTTCCTTGTTTTTAATTGCTCAATAGTATTCTATTGTGCACATGAATTACATTTTCTTTATCCATTCTTCAGGTGAGGAACATCTAGGTCATTTTCAGTTTCTGGGTATTCTGAATAAAGTTGTGATGTTACATACTTGAACAAGTATCCTTTTGGGATGGTGGAGTATCTTTTGGTTATCCCTTGAAGTAGAACTATTTCCAATCTTTTGAGAAACCACAAAATTGATTTCCAGAGTGGTTGTACAAGTTTGCAATCCCACAGCAGTGATCCTCTTACACAACCTCACCAACATGAGCTGACCTTTGAGTTTTTGATCTTAGTCATTCTGATGGATGTAAGAAGGACTCTCAGAGATGTTTTCATTTGCATTTCCCTGATGACTAAAGAAATGTTTGAACATTTCTTTAGGTGCTTCTTGGCCATTTGAGATTTCTCTGTTGAGAGTGCTCTGTTTAGCACAGCACACATTTTTTAATTGGATTATTTCATTTCTTGGAGTCCAACTTCTTGAGTTCTGTATATAGTTTGGATATTAACCCTCTGTGAGATGTAGGGTTAGTGAAGATCTTTTACCAATAAGTAGGCTGTTGTTTTGTCCTATTTACAGTGTCCTTTGCCTTACAGAATCTTCTCAGTTATAAGAAGTATCATTCATTAATTCTTGACCTTAGTGCCTGAGCCGTTGGCATTCCCTTAAGGAAGTTGTCTTCTGTACTGAAGAATTCAAGGCTATTCCCCATTTTCTCTTCTATTAGATTTAGTATATCTGGCTTTATTTTGAGGTCCTTGACCATTTGGACTTGAGTTTTGTGCAGGGTGATAAATATGGATCTATTTGTATTCTTCTACATGCAGATATCCAGTTAGACCAACATGATTCATTGAAGATACTCTCTCTTTTTCATTGTATAGTTTTGGCTTCTTTGCCAAAGAACAAGTGTCTGTAGGTGTATTGGTTTATTTCTGGGTCTTTGATTCAATTCCATTGATCCACCTATCTGTTTTTATACCAATATCATGCAGTTTTTAATTACTATTTCTCTGTTGTACAGTTTGAAGTTAAGAATAGTGAGACCTTCAGAAGTTCTTTTATTGTTCAGGATCATTTTAGCTATCCTGGGGTTTGTTGTTGTTGTTGTTGTTGTTTTGTTTTGTTTTGTTTTTCCTTATGAAGTTGTGAATTGTTATTCCAAGATTTGTAAATAAATGTGTTGGAGTTTGATAGAGATTGCATGGAATGTGTAGATTGCTTTTGGTAGGAAGGCTGTTTTCACTATGTTAATCCTACCCATCCATTAGCATGGGAGATCTTTCCATCTTTTGATATCTTCCTCAATCTCTTCAGAAACTTGAAGTTCTTGTTATACAGTTCTTTCATTTGCTTGGTTAGATTTACATCAAGACATTTTATATTATTTGTGACTATTGTGAAGAGTACTGTCTCCCTAGCTTTCTTCTCAGCCCATTTATCACTTGTGCAAACGGTTACTGATTTCTTTGATTTAATGTTATACCCTGTCACTTTGCTTGAGGTGTTTATCAGCTGTAGGAGTTCTCTGGTAGAATGTTTGGGGTCATTTATGTATACTATCATATCATCTAAAAATAGAGATACTTTGACCTCTCCCTTTCCAATTTCCTCTTCCATCTCCTGTATTCTGTTGGTGACGCTTACATTTGTAGTTCCTGTTCTCTTTCCTGTGGGTTTTCCATCTCCAGGATTTCCTCAGTTTGTGTTTCTTTTACTGCTTCTATTTCTCTTTTCGGATCTTGGACAGATTTATTCATATCCTTCACCCATTTGCTTTTATTTTCCTGTACTTCTTTATATTTATTTGCTTCCTCTTTTAATGCATTTACCTGTTTGAATGTATTTTCCTTTGTTTCCTTAAGGGATTTATTCATGTCCTCCTTAAAGGCCTCTATCATCTTATGTTCCTTTAGGATATCCAGGGTTTATTATAGCAGGATAGCTGGGCTCTGGAGGTGCCATATTGTTCCTGTCCTTTAGGTATCTGGTTTTCCCTGGTATTGGCTGGATCATCCTGATGGCAGCAGGACTTCTTAGAAAGAGGGTAGGGGGAAGTCATGGATCACACAATGGCAGTCAAGTTATGTGACTCTGGTGGATGTGCCTCAGGTAGACACCACTCTGCACACTATGTCCTGGGTAGACTCTACTCTGCAGGCTGTGTCCCAGGCGGACTCAACAGGGATGGTGAATTTTAGAGTTTTTATAATTCTATGAAGAGAATGTCATTGGAATTTTGATGGACATTCTCCAGATCTATTATACTTCACTTGGGTAGTCTAACCTTTTCTACATTATCACTTCTGCAGACCCAAGTGCATAGGACCTCTTGATTTTCTAGAGTCTTCTTCAGTTCCTTTCTTTGATGTCTTGAAGTTTTCATTACTGGGATATTTTACCTCCCTGGTTTGGTATATTCCTAGGTATTTTTAAAGCAATTGTGAATGGAATACCCCTACCTTCAGTTCTCTTTCTTGGAAGGCTAACTTTTAGCATTTAGAAAAATCTACTGAATTTTTGTATGTTGATTTTGTATCCTGCAATTTTACTGAAAGTGCTTATTGTGTTTGGGAGGTTTCTGGAGGCATCTTCAGGATCTTGAAAGCATAGGATAGTTTCTGCCAACCAGGATTACTTGACTGTTCCCTTTCCTATTTTCTCATTTTCATTTACACCTCTTGTCTTATTGCTTCAACAAAAGTATAGAACACCATATCAAATGAAAGTGGACAGAATTGTCTTGTTCTAGTATTTTTTAAAGAGGGAATACTTTTATTTTTTTCTATTTGATGGAATGCTGTCTATAGGTTTGTCCTAGAGAGACTTCATTGTGCTGACCTGTGTTTGTTCTAGCCCTGCTTTCCTCAGGGCTTTTATCAGGAACAGTTGTTGAAGGCCTTTCTGCATCGATTGAAATGACTGTGTAGTTTTTATATTTAATTTTATTTATGTGCTAAATTATACTCATTGATCTGGTTTTGTTGAACCAACCTTGCATCCTTGGACAGAAACCAACTTGGTTATTGTGTATAATCTTCACTTGTTCTTGGCTCCAGCATTGAAGATTTTTATTGAAAATGTTTTTTGTCTGTCTTTGTTTTTAACTTGCCACATCCTTTTCTGGTTTGGTATAAGGGTAATGCTGACTTCCTTAAAGTTTGTCAGTATTTACTGTCTAATTTACAAAACAGTTCAAGGAGCATTATTGGTGTTAGGTCTTCTTAAATTTAGTAGAATTTGGCAGTGAATCTGGTCCTGAGCATTTCTTGTTGGGATGCTTTTATTAGTTTATCAAACTCTTTGTTTGTTACAGACATGCAAGTTATGCAGAATGATGAACAGGATTTGTGTCTGCTGCTGCCCTGCCTGCTGGGAGAATCTCACCAAAGTCTGCAACTGGATTTGAGGATTTTGAGCATGATGGTCTTGTTCTACAGTTAGAACTGCCAGTCTTTACCGTGATCAGCTGGCTAACTTTGTAAGTGAGGTGTCTGCTTTCCCTCCTTCACTGGAGAGTCGCGTTACTTAAGCTGGTTTGGGTTTGCCTCCTTGCTTCCTTGTTACCCTTTTTTTCCTCTATTTGTTTCAGGTGCCTTATTAACTAACTTGTGAATTTCTGAAGCACTTTGTTTGTTATTCTCTTTGCAATAGGATCTATTTCTTTAATCCTAACTCTCATTTTTTATCCTTTCATATAGAGGCTGCTTTTAGTCCATCATCTCATCAAGAAGCACTGGAGGAACTGATTTCCCCAGATACGTACAGAACTAGGTTCTGAGAACACAGGAGGGTTGAAGACAGTAGACTGTTTATGTGAGGTAGGAAGGCCAGTTTGGGGGCTTTGGTTCCAGGAAGTACTGTCAGATCTGACCATCATCTCATATTGTACTATTAGCCTCTGTTGATGAGAATGTACTCAGTTGTTGAGAAATGAAGACTGATCTATGTATATCCAGATAGCATAATGAAGTCCATGCAGTGATGGGCAAGGAAGAGGAGTAACAGTTTCCAGTCTTGCATTTTCTACTTCTTTTTCTTTCCCCTCCGCCATTTCTTTCTCCTCTCTCCCCCTTTCTTCTTGACCCTTCATATCAGTTTTAAAAAATTATGTATGGTCTCAGTATATAGCCTAGATTAGCCTTGATATTACAAACTACATCATCCTGCCAAGTGCTTTGATTACAGACATTCACCATTGTTCCCAGCACAATTGCTCTTAATATCTTGCCTGCTTGTTCCTTTTTATGAACTTTCTGTTTATACTGTAAAGTCATTTTTTGACTTCCTTCCAGGTGTGTGGGGTTGTGCTAGTCCATGTGCCTACCAAAGACAAGAGCACAGAGTTATCTTCAAGACTTGTTTGATGGAGCATATAGAACTAGGAAAAACAGCTTGGCTAAGAGGGATAGACTGTGTCAGCACGCAAAATCATATAAAACACTAAACTTTTATGGAACATTTTCTTCATTTTTAGGCATCATATTTTAGCTATTAGTCAACCTTCTCCAGAATGCAGCTTCTTACAATATGGGCCACATGGGAGTCATATTACTTAATGTGGGAATCATGAAAATTTTGGTAATATTGAAAGGTTTCTAAACCTACATGAAAAAATATTATTGCTCTATTGGTCTTTTGCTTATTTATTTTAATTTTCATTTTGTGTTTCTTTCCTTTTTTATTTGTTTTTTATGTTGGTCTTGAGAGAGAGAGATACAGAGAGACAGAGAGACAGAGAGACAGAGAGAGACAGAGAGAGGAAGAGAGGGACAGAGGGAAAGAGGGAAAGAGAGAGAATATAAAGTTGGCTGGAGGGGTTGGGGATTTAGCTCAGTGGTAGAGCGCTTGCCTAGCAAGCGCAAGGCCCTGGGTTCGGGTCCCCAGCTCCGAAAAAAAAAAAAAAAAAAAAAAGAGAGAGACTCTGTCTTAAAGTTGGCTGGATAGTTAGGGAGGTGGGTAGGTTCTGGGAGGAGCTGGTGGAAGGAAAACATAATTAAAACATTTATAAAAAATTAATAAAATTTAAAATAAAATGAAAACAATTTCACAATTAAACATGCAATGACTCTGAAGAGCTTCTGGAAACATTTTTTTTTTCTGTGTTTCATGATGTGACTTCACTGAAGGCCTTGACAAACCATGCAAGGCCAATGAACAGTCTGAAACATCTTAGAACAGCTCTAATATAATATGAACTATGATGTTTTTACTGGGAAGTCAAACATTTTTGCTCTTAACAAATGGTTTAAGACACTTAGATATTTAACTGAGACTTTTAATATTTTCCTACAATAAGTCCTCAGCATTTAAGTATAAATAGGTTTCTGCCATTTTTACTTTGTATTTCAGTGAAAAGATGTTGTTTATTATTGCTAATGATAAAAACAACATATTGATTGTGATGGTTTGTTTATGCTTGACCCAGGGAGCGGCTCTATTAGGAGGTGTGGCCTTGTTGGAGTAGGTGTGGCCTTGTTGGAGTAGGTGTGGCCTTGTTGGAGTAGGTGTGGCCTTGTTGGAGTAGGTGTGGCCTTGTTGGAGTAGGTGTGCCGCTGTGGGCATGGGCTGTAAGACCCTAGTCCTAGCTGCCTGGAAGTCAGTCTTTGGTAGCAGCCTTCAGATAAAGATGTAGACCTCTCAGCAACTCCTGCACCATGCTTGCCTGGATGCTTCCATGCTCCTGATTTGATGATAATTGACTGAACTTCTCAACATGTAAGCCAGTCCCAATTAAATGTTATCTTTATAAGAGTTGCCTTGATCATGGTGTCTGTGCACAGCAGTAAAACCCTAACTAAGACATTGATCAACTCTGGATAACATTGAAGATATGTGTTCTTTAATATAATTGAATATAAGATATAATTCTTTATGAAAAAACAAAGACATACATATCAAATATATAAATTTGCTTTCACCTTTAATACACAGTAATTTTATATGTAATTTGTTTATTAAGAAGTAAATATTATGTGTATCTATTGTACACACCTACATACTAAGGGTCATATAAAAATTTCTCTTTAAAAATGGAGCCATAGGGGATAAAGTTTAAGAAGTCCTGCTTTAGAAGAAACAGGACAAAGAGAACAAATAGACAGTTATTAAAAGGTTTATTCAAGTGACTTTCACAGTTGAAGGCTGGGCTAGCTGTATAATGGCGGGCTGTATATTGGACAGAGAGAATCCACAAGTACTCAGTCCAAGAAGTCCAAAGCTAGAGTAAAGACAGCTAATGACTCAGCCCCAGCTGCAAGTCTGGAAGCCATGGGAGGGAGGGAGGGGTGCTGCCATGTGTTAGAGTTGAAAAGATGGAGAATCTAAGGCCTACACAAAGGAAGTATATTGCTGTGTTTGGGCCCTTGGGAATATCTTGTTACTGATTCATATTTATAAACCCACCCCCCCCCCACACGCCTTCTCTTTCACTGGCCTCAATCAGGTTAAATAAATGTTGTTCCCCTCTGCCCTCTTTATCATGATTCTCTGCCTTACCACAAGGTCAGAATCCATAGAGGCATGTGTTAAAGCTCTGAAACCATAACTCAAACCACACCACCACCACCACCACCACCACCACCACCACCAACAACAACAACAACAACAGCCACAACCATCCAAAAACAAAACAAATTCTTCCTTGCATTGTTTTCCTTCCCAGACATCTTGTCATAGCACTGGAAAAACTCAGTGTCACAGGGGTCTTTAGGAGGCAGGATCAGTAACCTACGACTGGAGCAGCCAAAGGAGATAACATTTTGTTGGATGTAAAGTAAGTTGGTGGCAGGAGAATGGAGTGTGCAGTTATCAAAGGAAGACTAAGGGATCACAGGCTGCTATTTTGCAGGGACCATGAGGAAGTAGGTTAGAAACATAGGATTTGCCTGTGTTTCATCATTTCAAAGGGGAAACCAAGATTCATGGTTTAACCATAACTATCTCTGAAGACTACAGAATAGCAGACACCAGAAATTTCTGTCACTGTATGTCCAAGGCTACATGGAAAGTTCTCCTCAGGCAAAAACCAGAGTTGACTGTGGTAGAACAATGTCCCTTCAGAAACTCAGAGTGGCCTACCAATGGTTAAGGTTATTTTGACTTCCATGGTGACTGCAGGCGTCAATTTAACATGCAGGAACTTTTGGTAACTATATTTCCAGGAGTGTGAAAGCTGGCTCATTTGTCAGCCATGAAGCAGGGATGTTAACATGTAGGCCTCAAAGCTTTGCAGAAGAGACAACCTAATAGGGCGGTACTCCATAGAGGTACAGAGAAGGTCCTGACAGGACAGTTCAGAACTCTGGAAGGAATGTCAAAAATTGATCTGTGGCCTTTCTTTACATCAGGAAGTGTAACTTTCTCTTAGAGATTTTGAGATTAACTGTGCTTGTATTTCCAAAGCTTTATTGACACCTAATGTAAAAACAGCCATCACTGTCATGCATTTAAAATATGTCATTCTATGGGCACCTGTGCTGATTCTCAAATGGAAAGCCTATTTCTGACCTTTCAGAAGCTGGTAGTTAGGCTTATCCTTATAGGAAGTATCACTAATTCCTCTAGTAGAGTTAGTCCCAATGTCTATATTCAGTATGCGGAGCTGGGTATGGCATAGTAACCTCATTAATTTGGACACAGTCCTTTGGCTTAGACTGAGGGCTCCTGCAGGTCAGGGATCATGTTTAAAAACGTTCTTTGCCTTCAACCAGAGCAGCCCTCAGCAAAAGACTGTTAGATGGATGTAGAAAATGGCAGGGGGAGGGGAATCTCCATGATCACGGCATTCCCAACCATGGTTATTTAACTGCTTTTAGACACCTATGTTGAGAGACAAAAGGCAACTTCAACTGAGGAACTAGGGTTTTAGGACAGAGAATCATCTGGAGCTGATGAGGGAGGCTGAGGGGACAACATGGAGTCACCCAGGCTAGATGTCTGAGGAGTGGACATTCCCTGAAGTTGAGCCATGTACATCCATGTAGTTCTGTCCTGAGGGAGGACAATTTTCGGTGTTGGAACCTAGGCAGGAGAAACTTGCCACATCAAGGAAAATTCTAATGTTGGGAAGTTGATAAAGGATTTATAGGAAACTACTCATACCAAAAAGATGCCTTCGTGAAGAAGTTTCTGGATGGTGGACGCTAACAGTCCCTACCAATGCATGTCATAGAAGCTGTACTCATCTGTTCTTAAAAAGAATCTCATTCCTTCTGGTTGTTTATCTTCCAAGATGTTTTTGAGGAAACCATGGTCTCTTCTGTCCTATGCTGGAGGACTCTGCCTCCAAATATAATAACCTCTGTTTTACTAATATACATTGTTTCATTTATTCCCAAGAGTTTGCCTGCTTCTCAAAAATTCAAATATTAAAACCAGTTAAACCATTTAGTTTGGCAGTATAATATTTCATTTATATGAAAATATAATACATTTACATGTAAATTCAATTAATACTCTGAGTGGTTTATTTGAACTCTAATGAAACCTAATGATTTCGCGAGCAAATCAAATTACAATTGATATGTTTCCTGTTCCATAAGATAATGAGTAATTTTACATTTGTAGAGGGGCGTTAAAAAATATCTTGAGAACCATAAATACAAGGTTTGCACAGATTTTTTTTTTCGTCCCAACTCATTAAACTTCTCTAGGTTTGGAGGTTTGTCGTCACTAATTGGTGTGAACTGAGAAAGGCTGGCTCATGATTTAAGGTATGAGTTGGTGAAAAATGGTGTCAGAAATTCACTACTTCTGCTGGATCCTCGGACTTGGAAATACGAGGGATCTGAGGGAAATCCTGTCACCTAGGTGTTTTCCCTATAAATCTCTCCTTAAAGCCAGATGTGTTCCTACATCTGGACGGTGGGTGGTATATGACTATCCCAGCTTCTCTATTTGGGAGCTCCAAAGCAGGGAGCAATAAGAAAAGCTCCGTTTTGTGTTATGGATTTAGCACATGCATCCGTTGTGAAACCTGAGCACACAATTGGCCACTCTGTGTCTACAGTTCTTCCCTCCATCCACATGGAACCGTTGGTATTTGCTATGTTTTCTTCTTAGGTTTACACCCACAAAAGTTTTAGAATGTCAAAAGTAAACATATCCTTCAAGCAAACACTCCTCTTATGGATCAAGAGTGGATGACTTTGGCCCAGATCCTTCATGGGTGAACACAGGTTCGCTGGGTTCCTCCGGGACCTCTCTTCTCCAGCCATTCAGGCAGGAGGCTCTGCCCTTTGTGCTGCTGTAGGCTATGGGTGTCCTCCATGATTTCACTTCTCTCCGTTACTAGCACTAGGTAGGCATCACTCTAGCTTACCCCATCACTCTAGCTCAGCCCATTGGCCTCCTATTCTGGATCTTGGTACATGTGTTGTCTGGCTACCCAGCTGGATCCTCAGGGATTGAGTTTGTTCCTCCTAACTTGATAGATCTTTTGATTACACACCGATTTCTTTAGATGTCCTGCCTCTGACCTCTGGTTAACCACCGTCTATCTGAAGTGAGGCAAGATTCATAGCAGAAAGCAGGGGAGTGGAGGAAGAATGAGGGCTGTGCTCATATGTGGATACTATCTGTGCCTGAAGACACTAGCAGACTCTCAAAAGAAGATTAGGAATAGAATTTGCAATGCTCGGTATCAGTTCCATAAAAGCAAACGAGGTCTCAACCCTCTTACAACTCAATCTCTCATGAACAATTATGCTCCCCTACACTGAAAGAAGAATGGTCATTGGAGAAAAAAGAAAGGCTCAGCTAACAAACTACTTTGCACGTAAAGTCCCAGTTTGCAATCAAAGGTAACACAAAAAACACAATATCCAACTTCTCCTGAATTGTTAATCTCATAGTAATAAAAAAAATCATGCAAAGAGTTTAAAAGGACGAGTATACTTATGCTCAAAATCTCAGAGGACAGCTTCGTATCTCCAATAGAATAAAAATGAGAAATGGGACAAGGAACAGAAGGACGAAATATTTAGTCCATTGGAAGAAGTCCTTATGGTAAGGATATTGTTGGCTTCCATTCTCATATCTAAAAAATATGGGTGTTAAAACTACAGGAAATGTTGGCTTTGGAAATTTTACTTTTCTGTTTTATTTGGACTGAGCTATTGTGTACTGGAAGGCAAAGAATTCACCTTGGAGCACCTCATTTCATTTTCTAGAGCATTGTTCTTTTTAATCTTCCTCTCTCTTCCCTCCCTTATTAATTCTTTTGAAAACTTTGATCTTTTCCATAAAAAGATGCACAGAATTCATAGAATCTGCTAAGTCATCAAAAAGAACCATGCTGAAAATTAAAATTTGCTCAAAGCCAGAACTTAAAAATATTTGTGTTTTAAAAATAACCCACTATTGTCTTATTTTCCTCAACTAATTTGAGCTTTATATTTGAAAAATTGTTTCTCTTGGAGTGAATTCTGTTAGGTGCACATTGGAAGGGACTAGCCTGTACTTTTTTCTGGTTTTGGACCGAATCCTACTGTTGGGAAAAGATGATCCTTTTCCCCTTCATAGACAACAAGTTTATTCATTAAAAAATAAATATATTTTTAAAATTTATTTTTTTAAATTGTGTGCACACACACATGAATGGAGGTGTCTACAGAGGCTAAAGGGCACCCGGATGTCCCTGGAGCTGGAGTTAAAGGTGGTGTGAGCAGCCCAACATGGGTGCTGAGAACTGAGCTGTAGGCTTCTGTAAGAGTAGTGTATTGTTGTGGTTTGCCTTGGAGTTCTCTCTGAATTTGTAAAAATAAAGGCAAGAGCACTACATTTGGGCAGAGGGAGGAGTCAGGAGCGAGAGGGGGATTAGATTCAGAGAATAGGGTGAGAGAAGACAGTTGGTGACAGTTGAGCCAGTAGAACCTGAGCAGGGGGGGAAAGGATTGAACAGTTGAGAGAGTGGGGAGAGGAGAAATGAAGATAGGTGGGAAAGGGACTGGTTAAGCGCACGATGGGGAACTGAGAAAAGTTAGAGGAGACAGGAGATGGAGAGAAGGGAGAAGCTAGGAGTCCTTGTGGGAGAAGGAGAAACTAAAGCATGGAAGAGTTGATATAGTTGGGAGAGTGAGTAATGAAAAAAGTGGGAAAGGGACTGTTTAAAGACACGATGGGGAACTGAGAGAGGATGAGTTGGGAGAAAAGTTAGAGGAGACAGGAGATGGAGAGAGGGGAGAATCGAGGAGTCGTCGTGGGAGAAGGAGAAGCTGGAGACCTGGCAAATAAAAGGTGCAAGGGATAGATGGTACTGGGCTTTGTATGTTTAAGTGGGCAATTATATCTTACCAATTGGATCTAAGATTACTGTGTTGTGTGTTCTTTTATGTGAGGGTTTGAATGTAGGAAAGTGTGGGGCTGGGCTGTGTTTCCGCCAAGATATCTAGCAGATATCTGGGGCACTGAGGTGTAGGACCTAGCAGGGTAAAAGACCAAACATTACCGTTCTATTTTTATATTTTTACAACAACAGTGCATGTTCTTTTTTTTTTTTAATTTTTATTATATATTTCTTTACGTACATTTCAAAGGTTATTCCCCTTCCCGGTTTTTTGTCTATAAGCCCCCATTCCCTTCCCTTCCCTCTCCCATACAGGTGTTCCCCCTATACATCCCCCTTATTGCCCTCCCCCATATTCCTCTGCACTGGGGTCCAACCTTGGTAAGACCAAGGGCTTTCCCTTCCACTGATGCCCCAACAAGGCTATTCTCTGCTACATATGCAGTTGGAGCCCTGAGTCAGTCCATGTATAGTCTTTTAGTAGTGGTTTAGTCCCTGGAAACTCTGATTGGTTGGCATTGTTGTTTTTTGGGGGTTGCAAGCTCCTTCAACTCTTTCAATACTTCCTCTAATTTCCCCCAAGGGGGTCCTATTCTCAGTTCGGTGGTTTGCTGCTATCATTGACCTCTGTATTGGATGTGCTCTGGATGTGTCTCTCAGGAGAGATCTACAATCAGTACCTTTCTGCATGCATTTTTTTTAGCTTCATCAATCTTATCCATTTTGGTGGCTGTATATATATGGGCCACACGTGGGGCAGGCTCTGAATGGCCATTCCTTAAGTCACTGCTCTAAACTTTGCTTCCATATCCCCTCCTATGGATATTCCCCCCCTCCTTTTAATAAAGAGTGGGAGCATCTGCATTTTGGTCATCCTTCTTCTTGAACTTCTGTGCTCTGTAGATTGCATCTTTGGAATTTGAGCTTTTTGGCTAATATCCACTTATCAATGATTGCATACCAAGTGTGTTTTTCTGTGATTGAGTTACCTCACTCAGGATGATATTTTCTAGTTCATTCCATTTGCCTATGAATTTCATGAAGTCATTGTTTTTGATAGCTGAGTAGTACTCCATTGTGTAGATGTACCACATTTTTTGAATCCATTCCTCTGTTGAAGGGCATCTGGGTTCTTTCCAGCTTCTGGCTATTATAAATAAGGCTGCTATGAACATAGCAGAGCATGTGTCTTTGTTGTATGTTGGAGCATCTTTTGGGTATCTACTCGAGAGGTATAGCTGAGTTCTCAGGTAGTGCAATGTTCAATTTTCTGAGGAACCTCCAGACTGATACCCAGAGTGGTTGTACCAGTTTGCAATCCCACCAACAATGGAGGAGTGTTCCTCTTTCTCCACATCCTTGCCAGCATCTGCTGTCACCTGAGTTTTTTATCTTAGCCACTCTGACTGGTGTGAGGTAGAATCTCAGGGTTCTTTTGATTTGCATTTCCCTGATGACTAAGGATGTTGAACATTTCCTTAGGTGTTTTTTGGCTATTCGATAATCCTCAGCTGAGAATGTTTTGTTTAGCACTGTACCCCATTTCTTGATAGGGTTATTTGGCTCTCTGGAGTCTAACTTCTTGAGTTCTTTGTATATTTTGGATATTGGCCCTCTTTCAGATGTAGGATTGGTAAAGATCTTTTCCCAATCTGTTGGTTGCTGTTTTGTCCTAATGACAGTGTCTTTGACTTTACAAAAGCTTTGCAGTTTCATGAGGTCCCATTTGTCGATTCTTGATATTAGAGCATGAGCATGTGTTTTGTTCAGGAAATTTTTCCTAGTGCCCATGTGTTTGAGACTCTTCCCCACTTTTTCTTCCATTAGTTTGAGTGTATCTGGTTTGATGTGGAGGTCCTTGATCCACTTGGACTTAGCTTTGTACATGGTGATAAGAATGGATCAATTTGCATTCTTCTACATGCTGACCTCCAGTTGAACCAGCACCATTTGTTGAAAATGCTATCTTTCTTCCATTGGATAGTTTTAGCTTCTTTGTCAAAGATCAAGTGGCTATAGATGTGTGGGTTCATTTCTGGGTCTTGAATTCTGTTCCACTGATCTACCTGCCTGTCTCTGTACCAATAACATACAGTTTTTATGACTATTGCGCTGTAATACTGCTTGAAGTCAGGGATGGTGATTACCCCAGAAGTTCTTTTATTGTTGAGTATAGTTTTCGCTATCCTGGGTTTTTTGTTATTCCAAATGTATTTGCAAATTGCTCTTTCTATCTCCATAAAGAATTGAGTAGGAATTTTGATGGGGATTTCATTGAATATGTAGGTTGCTTTTGGCAAAATGGCCATCTTTACTATATTAATTCTGCCAATCCATGAGCATGGAAGGTCTTTCCATCTTCTGAGATCTTCCTCAATTTTTTTCTTCAGAGATTTCAAGTTCTTGTCAGACAGATCTTTCACTTGCTTGGTTAAAGTCACACCAAGATATTTTATGTTATTTGGGACTGTTGTGAAGGGTGTCATTTCCTCAATTTCTTTCTTGGCCTGTTTACTTTTTGAGTAGAGGAAGGCTACTGATTTGTTTGTGTTAATTTTATACCCCGACACTTTGCTGAAGTTGTTTATCATGTTAAGTAGTTCTCTGGTGGAACTTTTGGGGTCGCTTAAGTACACTATCGTATCATCTGCAAATAGTGATATTTTGATTTCTTCCCTTCCAATTTGTATCCCTTTGATCTCCTTTCACAGTCTGATTGCTCTGGCTAGGACTTAGAGAACTATATTAAATAAGTAGGGAGAGAGTGGGCAGCCTTGTCTAGTCCCTGATTTTAGTGGGATTGCTTCAAGTTTCTCTCCATTTAGTTGATGTTAGCTACTGGTTTGCTGTATGTTGCTTTTACTATGTTTAGATATGGGCCTTGAATTCCTGATCTTTCCAGGACTTTTATCATGAAGGGATGTTGAATTTTGTCAAATGCTTTCTCAGTATCTAATGAAATGACCATGTGATTCTTATCTTTCAGTTTGTTTATATAGTGGTTTACATTGATGCATTTCCGTATATTAAACCATCTCTGCATCCCTGGGATGAAGCCTACTTGATCATGATGGATGATTGTTTTGATGTGTTCTTGGATTCAGTTTGCAAGAATTTTATTGAGTATTTTTGCGTCAATATTCATAAGGGAAATTGGTCTGAAGTTCTCTTTCTTTGTTGGGTCTTTGTGTGGTTTAGGTATAAGAGTAATTGTGGCTTCATAGAAGGAATTCGGTAGTGCTCCATCTGTTTCAGTTTTGTGGAATAGTTTGGACAGTATTGGTATGAGGTCTTCTATGAAGGTCTGATAGAATTCTGCACTGAACCCATCTGGACCAGGGCTTTTTTGGTTGGGAGACTTTTAATAACTGCTTCTATTTCGTTAGGAGTTATGGAGTTGTTTAAATGGTTTATCTGTTCCTGATTTAACTTTGGTACCTGGTATCTGTCTAGAAAATTGTCCATTTCCTCCAGATTTTCCAGTTTTGTTGAATATAGGCTTTTGTAGTAAGATCTGATTTTTTTTTTAAATTTCTTCATATTCTGTTGTTATGTCTCCCTTTTCATTTCTGATTTTTTTAATTTGGATACACTCTCTGTGACCTCTGGTTAGTCTCGCTAAGGGATTATCTATCTTGTTGATTTTCTCAAAGAACCAGCTCCTGCTTTTGTTGATTCTTTGTATAGTCCTTTTCGTTTCTTCTTGGTTGATTTCAGCTCTGAGTTTGATTATTTCCTGCCTTCTACTCCTCTTGTGCCTATTTATTTCTTTTTGTTCTAGAGCTTTAAGGTGTGCTGTCAAGCTGATAACATATGCTCTCTCCTGTTTATTTTTTCAGGCACTCAGAGCTTTGAGTTTTCCTCTTAGTACTGCTTTCATTGTCTCCCATAAGTTTGGGAATGTTGTATCTTCATTTTCCTTAAATTCTAAGAAGTCTTTAATTTCTTTCTTTATTTCTTCCTTGACCAAGTTGTCATTGAGTAGAGCATTGTTCAAATTCCATGAATATGTGGGCTTTCTGTCATTATTGTTGTTATTGAAGACCAGTCTTAGTGTGTGGTGATCTGATAGGATGCATGGGATTATTTCTATCTTCCTGTATCTGTTGAGGCCTATTTTGTGACCAATTATATGGCCAATTTTGGAGAAGGTTCCATGAGGTGCTGAGAAGAAGGTATATCCTTTTGTTTTAGGATGGAATGTTCTATAAATATCTGTTCAATCCAATTCATTCATAACTTCTGTTAGTTTCTCTACGTCTCTGTTTAATTTCTGTTTCCATGATCTGTCCATTGATGAGCGTGGGGTGTTGAAATCTCCTACTATTATTTTGTGAGATGCAATGTGTGCTTTGAGCTTCAGTAAGGTTTCTTTTATGAATGTAGGTGCCCTTGTATTTGGACCATAGATATTTAGGATTGAGAGATCATCTTGGTGGATTTTTCCTTTGATGAATATGAAGTGTCCTTCCTTATCTTTTTTAATGACTCTTGTTTGACAGTCAATTTTATTTGATATTAGAATGGCAACTCCAGCTTGTTTCTTCAGGCCATTCACTTGTAAATTTGTTTTCCAGCCATTTACTCTGAGGTAGTGTCTGTCTTTGTCTCTGAGGTATGTTTCCTGCATGCAGCAAAATGCTGGGTCCTCTTTACATATCCAGTCTGTTACTCTGTGTCTTTTTATTGGGTAATTGAGTCCATTGATGTTGAGAGATATTAAGGAATAGTGATTGTCACTCCCTGTTATTTTTGTTTTTAGAGGTGGAATTATGTTTGTTTGTCTCTCTTTTGGTTTCATTGCAAGAAAATTATATTCTTGCTTTCTGTACGGGCTGTAGTTTCTCCCCTTGTGTTGAGGTTTTCCATCTATTATCCTTTGTAGGGCTGGATTTGTAGAAAGATATTGCGTAAACTTGGTTTTGTCAAGGAATATCTTGGTTTCTCCATCTATGTTAATTGAAAGTTTTGCTGGATACAGCAACTTGGGCTGGCATTTGTGTTCTCTTAGGGTCTGTATGACATCTGTCCAGGATCTTCTGGCTTTCACAGTTTCTGCTAAGAAGACTGGTGTAAATCTTATTGGTCTGCCTTTATATGTCACTTGACCTTTTTCCCTTACTGCTTTTAATATTCTTTCTTTCTTTTGTGCATTTGGTGTTTTAACTATTATGTGACAGGAGGAATTTCTCTTCTGGTCCAATCTATTTGGAGTTCTGTAGGCTTCTTGTATGTTTATGGGCATCTCTTTCTGTAGGTTAGGGAAGTTTTCTCCTATAATTTTGTTGCATATATTTACTGGCCCCTTAAGTTGGGAGTCTTCATTTTCTTCTATACCTATTATCCTTAGGATTGATTTTTCTCATTGTGTCCTGGATTTCCTGTATGTTTTGGGCTAGGTCCTTTTTGGTTTTACATTATCTTTGACAGTTGTGTCTATGTTTTCTATGGTATCTTCTGTCTCTGAAATTCTCTCTTCTATCTCTTGTATTCTGTTGGTGATGCTTCTGTCTACAGCTCCTTGTCTCTTCCTTTAGATTGTCTCCCTTTGTGCTTTCTTTTTTGTTTCTATTTCCATTTTCAATTCCTCCACCTATTTGGTTGTTTCCCTGTAATTCGTTCAGTGATTTTTGTGTTTCCTCTCTAAGGGCTTCTACTTGTTTACTTGTGCTTTCCTGCATTTCTCTAAGGGAGCTCTTTATGTCTTTCTTAAAGTTCTCCATCATTATCAAAAAAATGTGATTTCAAATCTAAATCTTGTTTTTCTGGTCTGTTTGGATAGCCAGTATTTTCTTTGGTGGGAGTACTGGGCTCTGATGATGCCATGTAGTTTTGGTTTCTATTGATTAGGTTCCTGTGCTTGCCTCTAGCCATTGTGTGGTCTCTGGTGTTTGCTTGTTTTGCTGTTTCTGGGAGTGACTTGGCCCTGCTGTAGGCCTCTGTGTCAGCTCCTGTAGAACTGTTTTCCTGTTTTCTTTCAGCCTTTCCTGAGAACAGGTGCTGTGCTGTCAGCTGTGGTGGCACTCCTGGACACTGTCTTCCAGCTCTAGGCAAGAGCAGGAATCAAAGGGTCCTGCCCCTGATTGCTAGTGTAGGTCTTTGCACCCAGCAGGCACAGCTGGCACTATGCAATTCCCTCTTGGGTCTGGTCTATGGGCAGAGGATATTCTCCTCTGACTTCTCAGGAGTATCCACACTTCTGAGGTTCCAGCTCTCTCCCCCACAGAATTTGGGTGCAGGGAGCTGTTTTGCTGGATCAGTTCAGTCCTAGGCGCAGACCAGAACTGCGGGTACCGATGGCTGTCTATTCCTATATCTCTCTGTCCAGAGGCACTGTGAAGTTTCCCCTTGGACCAGGGATGTGGGCCAAGGTGTGCAGAGGTGGCAGTCTGTCCTCCGTTCTCGGGATGTCTGCACTCCTGGGTAGTCCGCTCTCTTCCCCACCGTAGTACATGTTCTTAACTGCTCAGTTTTCTCTTAAGTCCTCAAAGAAATAATTTTGAAAGATAATAATACACTACTAGAGAAGATTTGTGTTTGATTGTCAAAACAAGGCCAGGCTACTAACTAGTGACTACATAGGTCTGAAATAATGCCATTTATTTGTTCCTGAAAAAGTATATATTACCTATTCCTTTCAAAATGCCTGCCAACAGATGGAGGAGGAGCTATAATTTATAGGACCAGAAAATGTAGAAATAATGAAAATGCCACAGGTGGGGAAAGAAATATAAGAAATGTCTTTGAGCTCACCAATGCAAACTTTTCTTTCATGGGCAAATCAAGATTTCAGTGTCACAGACATATGTTAAACTTCATGGTCTCCTGGCATGTATACATGTCCCCTAAAGCCTAGTTCTATTATGACGGAAGGCAGAAATTTTAGAATAAATGTCTAGAAAGCAGCAATGGGTATGCATACTCCAAATGCAGCTAAGAATGCATAATATTTTGAGACATGTGATGCCTACTCAAACTCGGCAGACTTTAGATAGAAGAAAATGCCCTAAGTGTTGTATGGGGAACCAACAATCGTCAACACACCTGTATAAAGTGAGCAACTTTGCTTTAGTATTTAGTAAAATATTTGCATACCTGAGAGGTGGATAAAAGCAGGACAGATTGAAATGAACCTGGGTGCTTGATGACAGATTGAAATGAACCTTGGGTCTTGTCTTTGATAACCCAAACGACAGACAAAAAGAAAAAAAAAAAAACATAAAGCAAAACCCTCCAAAACAAAACAAACAAAAAACAAAGACAGAGAGTTAGAATGAAAGAAACAAAGAAAGAGAAGGAATAGATTCCCTGCTGCATCACTTAATTCCAGAAAAAGTGAAAACCTCTTGAAGAGGTCACATATTACGTCTTTTATTGTGTCTTTGATCCGTCAGCGATGTTTCTCTTTACTAGAATAATTCCCCACTATGTAAGTTTCAGTGGGAAAGAGAGAATATGTTCTATTGTGGATGTTGTGAAAGTGGGTAGTGCCAGATGTGGCTCCCAGAGAGCCAGGGGCAAGTGAATGGCCTGGCAAGTTTAGACTCACTGGTAGTGAACACCATGGAGAGGCAGGGATGCAGAGACTGGATTCTGGTATAGGTGATGGCAAGGCTAAGGGATTCAGCCACAGAGCCCAGCATTGAGAGCATTCAACAGTGCATGTGGCTGTGTCCTACACAGTCAGGGCACTTCTGAACTGTGTCTGCGGACAGTTTTCCTAGTCTGTGATTCACACTTTGGCTGCTGTCTTTCCAGAATAGCCTTTTGCAATCCCTTTTCTGCCTAAATTACTTGTTTCTGCTGTAACTAAATCTACCCTGTGATGCAGTTCACACTCAATTAAGTCTTGGTTTCATTTCCAGGTGTGTTTATGCTCTTGTAAACTGTGGCCTCCTAGTGAGGGGGAAGCTCCTGAGAAGCCCTGCAGTCAAGCTTCATTACTCAGCAGTATCACAGCTCTGGGAACAGTGTTTATAAGAACAAAAGCTTGGATTCCCAGAGCTTCAACAAGCTAGACTTGGTCATCTGTCCCCAATTAAAGCAAGGGTGACTGGCAAAGAGAGATCCATTCAAAGTGGCAACATGGGGAAGAGCAAAAATAAAGGGGTTCAGGGGCCTCCAAGTCTTTGGTGGACAGCCATGAGCTGTGGGTTTAAATAGAGGCAGATTGGGACAAGGGGCAGGGGCAAGGTGTAATTAAACAGTTAGTGGCTAGCTTGGTTACTATTTCAACTCTGGTTCTGCAAGATGGTCTGAGAAGGTCCTTGTCTGAGGAGGCAAGCTGAGTCATGAGATGACTACCTCTGCAGCTTTCGCCTCATCATTGACCTCAACTGGGACATGGTCCAACCTGTGCCATTTTGCTGTCCTGTAATTCAAGGTGACTCAAGAGGAAAAGTTAAGGGCAATGGCATCTTTGTGCCTTCAGCCAAACAAAAATAGACAGATAGACCTTGAAGAGATGCTAGGCTCCCACCCTGCCTTTAGTCTCCTTCTATGCCCAAGGGAGGAGTCAGCGCTTCCAGCGGGAGCTGCTGGTATGGCTGTTTCTCAAAGCAGGAGTCATAGGTAACTGCAACCCTGACCGAAGTTCTTAGGATAGCTGACGTCCCCCGCTTACCCAAAGTTTAATGCTGGTTCATAATGCTGCGTGCCAAAAATATTACTTGCACTCTATATTTTCATCACTAATGTTTTAGTTAGCGTACAAAATGAGTTATATTATGACATTTTCAGACATGTAATTTTGTTCATGTCAATTCCCTAATACTGTTTCCTGCGTACTTTTTCTTCCTTACACTCGTCTCCTTCTTCCCCACAAAATAGCATTTATCTGTTTTCATACTATAACTATAACAAATATTTACATATATGTTATATAATGCTATATGCATATATATGTATATATGTGCATATATAATGATATATATTGTTAGATATAGATTCTTTGTATGAGAAAAGCATACGATGTCTGTGACCCCCCCAATCATACCATATTTCTAATGTGAGTATTGTCAGTCAAGACCAAAAGGTTCCTCTTACTTTCAAGAAAAAATTATACACCTGGCAATCAGTTAAACCAATTAAGAGCAAGATGTATAGTGATCCAAGATGGCTCCAAACCAGAGCAGCTTAAATAATCCTCTTGTCATGAAGCGTCTGTGACACTTGTGTGGCACATCAGCTCTGTAGCTCTTATCCTCTCAGAAGAGTCACAGATGTTGCCACCACATCAGGAACACTCTTAACCAAAGAGACAACAATACTTTTGCTTCCCCGCAAGTCTTCTGCAGCTTTCTGCTTGTATGCTCACTGAAGCATATGACTACAGAAACTCATCGGTGGTTGGACTCCTTTGGTTCTGCATACCCATATCTGTAACCGCATATCCATATCTGTAACCGCATACCCATATCTGTAACCGCATACCCATATCTGTAACCGCATACCCATATCTGTAACCGCATACCCATATCTGTAACCGCATACCCATATCTGTAACCGCATACCCATATCTGTAACCGCATACCCATATCTGTAACCACATACCCATATCTGTAACCGCATACCCATATCTGTAACCACATACCCATATCTGTAACCACATACTCATATCTGCAGAGGTCCTGCTGGTATTGCTGAGGCACAAGAAGAAGCCATGGGAAATTCATTAATCTCCAACATGACCCCTCCACTGATTCCTGGTGACTAATATAAACCCTTTTTTTTTTTTAACTCCTAAGCAGCTCCTAAAATGGGTTTGATAAGCTCATAATTTAGGCCGCCTTTCTGAGCACAGCCAGGTCTTCCCTGGGCTAATAATTATCTCCCATAGGTAATTTTTTAGGCACTGATCATTTGTCTCCCTAATCTCTCTATTTGTTCCTGCAGCTAACAGCAGATTCCCAATACCCTCTGTAATTTTCTAACGAGCAGAATTCCAAGTCCCCATTAAGAAATCTTGCTTTAAAGTGTAATTAAAGATCATCTAAGAAAAACAAGGCCAATTTTGAACAACCCATGAGCGATTTTTTTTTCTCCGCCTAGAGGAAGGGTGTTTAAAGGGAATTAAAAATCACTTTAGAAAATTATAAACAGATTTAACGCAACCATTTTGATCAACACTCTTGTTATCAAGCAATATGGCAAAAATTAAGGTAGAGGATTTAAAAGGAAGAAACCAAATAAAAATTGTCTGGTATTCAACAGGCACGTCAAACGGACAATTATGAATTCTGTTTATAACCACAGCATTTACTCTTTTGAAAAGGGCAATGAAAGCAAAACTTGGTTTGTGAGTTCCTATTAAATTAGCATTGATTTTGTTTTACTGCCAAGCTAAAGAAATATCAACAGTAAGGAGGCTTTTTTAAAACCCTACTTAAAGAATGCACACTCACACAGAGTTTACCTCACGGGTTATTTATCTTCTTATTCACAATGATCTCCTGGCCTTAACACTTTTTCCCACCCCCCCTCCAAAAAAAAAAAAAACAGAAAAACAAAAACAAAACAAACCACAAAAGCCTTTGAAACGGAAGTTTGATGCCTGGGTATATAAGAAATTATGGGTATTTGGGAAACTTAGAAAGTAGTGCTGTAGTAGAGTTGCAAATGTTGCATCTAAGCCATCGCAGAATGTTTTGAAAGTCTTCTTTAACCCAAAAAGTGTCTCACACCAAAATGATTTCCTCAATGGCTTTTATGTTTGTTGGTATTTAAGGAGGTATGGTGACAAAGGGCTACATGATGACATATATGACCTGTGTGGGAGGCAATGTTGCATATTTAGATTAAATAAGCCAAACATAGGTTTCCGGGGTTACAAAACCAGATCAAATAATAAATAAGAATATTCAAACCTTGGAGCATAGTCCAAATACTGTGGCAGAATTTGGCTCAGTGCTGGGGAAGGAGCTGACACCCCCGTGGAAGTGCACACCGGGTGGGGGCAGCGAGAGAACACATCCATTTGTGGTGCTCATAGTGGCAAGGCCTCCGCACGCACGGCTTTACTGCAAATGGGACAGTAACGTGTTGAACTCCTCTACCTTGCAAGAGCCTGATCTTTTTCAGATTATGTGAATTTAAAATTGATTGAAAGAAGGGCAGCTATTAGATTTGTGTCAAAAGGCCTTCCCATAATAGGAATGTACTCGCCATTTTGAAATTTAATCATAATCCTTCAGATCTTCCTAAGCCCCTAGAAACAATTTCTTTTAAAAGGTGCAGTGTAATTTTAAATGAATTCTCCATATTCTATCTTTCCCTTGTGTACTTATCTTAGGGTATGTTGGATATCTTGCAAGTTTGCTTTATAAATAAAAACAAGTGAATTAAAGAGTAACAACAAATTATATGGTTAAAATAACCCAGAGCACTGTTATTCATGGAAAGGTTCATTTCCAGAGACTCTGTGATCCCGAGAATACTGGCTTATGGAAATTAGTAATGCATGTCCCAAACCCTTGCTTGAATCAGAGAACCTGCTCTTCTGCTAGTAATACAACAAAAGGGCAGAGAAGCTAAACGGGTTTTTTTTAATACTTTTATCATGCAGATGTACCATGCTAACCACTTTCCAAGCTGTTAACATATTCAGTCTTCACAGAGGCCCAGACATATTTCCATTTCACAGGAGGGGAGGTGTACACCTAGAGAGGCAGCCTGAGAGTTCTTTTAGTTGGGCCCAAATCTCTAGATTTGCCCATTAGACGGCAAGATCAGCAGAGAGCCACAAACTTACAATATTTGAAAATCTTTCCTCATTAGTGTGATAAATGGCCTCTAGAAAATTTTAGTTACATACTGCTTCGGAAGAAGAAAGGAAGCAGGTCGGCAAGCACAAGACATATATACTCACTTAGACATTGTACAATGCAGAGGATGTGTGTTGCCAAGACCTAATATCGTAAGACACAATATCAACTAAGGGCGAGGGTCATGACTTTAAATACTGGATGTAAATCCACATGACAAATAGCCTTCCTGATAATTCTGAGAACTGGGGGCTGAACTTGTCAAAGCATGATTGGATCAAACATTGACTCGACCTTATGAAACCACTGAAGGAGAGTCCAGCTGGCAGGAAGGCAGGGGTCAGCTCTGCCATCCTCTGGTGAGTGGTTCGTTCTGTTAGTAATAGCTTCAGGCCAATTCCGGTATAAGAATTTTGTCAACCATTTTTCTGTCCCGCAGGCAGGTTTCTAAAGTACGTTATTATAAACAAGATAATGTCCACAAATATATTTGACACATTAAAAAGCAACACATCTTAAGACCAATGTGGGGGCTAGAGTCTCCCCAAGGCCATCCATGTCTTCTACAAGGTAACGCCCACATCTGTCATGTGACTAAGTCTGTCTTGGAAGCTCCAGTGAGAACAAATATGCCTACCGGTAGCATACATAGTGAAGTCTGACTTCAATATTGTTTTAAAATGAACATCCCTGTGCCTGCCCCTCCTGGCTCATGCCCCGCCGCCGAAGCCTCTGCTCCAGGAAAGATGTCTTGTGTTCAGCACGGAGCACACACATTGTCTTCAACACAGTGTCTTCTTAACTCATTTTTAACAAACCTTTCAAGACTCAGTTTTCTAACTTCCCAACACAGAGGTAGGAGAGAACTTCACCTAGGGGAATGCCAGGGCGGGGTGGCGAGAGGGAGTGGGTGAGTGAGTGGCTGGGGGAGCACCCTCCTGGAGGCAGGGGTCAAGGGTGGGGGTGGGGAGGGTGGGGGTTGGGATGGGCAGTTTCCGGAGGGGAAACTGGTAAAGGGGATAACATTTGAAATGTAAATAAAGAAAATACCCAATAAAAGAAAAGAAAAATGAAAAATAAAGGATCCTATTACCATGTGCCTCTTACCAGGACCTCATCACTCTCACCTCAAGATTTTAGTGGCCATTGAATGAGCTGAGTAACACTGGACAGGCATGAATCATAAGAGACTTGCAGGAAGCACAAGTACCACTTGCGTTATTATGAAATGTTTGATATTTAAAAATATTTAGTGGACAATCTCCCATAGAAAATTGTTAGCTCCTGTGTTAGGAAACACCGAATTTCCACAGGCACAAGCTGAGTATAACGAACTATCATATCAATTGAAAGACTTAAGTCTGAGCCCCAATATGTCAGCTTTTTAAACATTAATAAAATAAACAATAATGGTACATTTTATTTTTTCATTTTGGCCTGATTTATTCATTTATTTTTAGTTTTTATTAGGTCTTTGAGAATTTCATACAATGTATTTCAACCATACTCACCACCACCCCATTCCTGTTTTCAGATTTACTTCTGCTTTCTCTAACAACCCTGTATTATTATTATTTTTTTTATTTCACCCATTAAGACAAGTTTGTGCCACTCAAATATTCTTGGACATGTGGCCTCCCGTTGCAGTGTGATGGACATATCAAGGACCACACTCTTAGAGGAAACTGAACCTCCCTTTCCAGGTAGCTGACAATTCCCAAAAGAAACACACCTAAGGGTGAGGTCTTATGCCCACCTCTCCTGTCCTTGCAGGAGTTTGCTTGGTTTGAGCTTGCGCAGGTCTTGTGTGTGAGGAGCCAACCTTTTCATATGTATGATCCATTTTCTAAAATGAACTACTGCTACAAACCACAGCTTGCTGTTATGATTGGTGGTGGCTGGATTGAATCAGTGGTTGGTCTCCAGATTACCAGGAGCACCTTGCTAATAGCTTGTTAAAGCCTGTTAAAAATGCAAATTTGAGCCCCATCCTAGGCCTTTTGAACTAGACATTCCAGAATGAATTCCTGTGTACCAATGAGCTCCCCCAAGTGATTCTATAACATGTTAAAATTTGAGAATTGCTAGCAGATTGCCCTATTTTCCATAGCAAAATGGTGTTTGATTTTTTATTTTTTATTTTTTGGCAGTATGAACTAGAGTTATATAACTTCCTTATGATGCAAAACCCTTTCTCCCCCTGTGCACATTTAATGTTAGAACATAGGAATGGCCATGCTTGTTCAAATTGGAATTGATTTGTTTTAACTGTTCAATATTGAGAATATATTATAAACTCAAGATTGTTGCCACTCACAATTTGGGTGATGCTGGGGATTGAGCCCAGGATTTTGTATGTATCAAGTACAAATTACCATTGAAGTTTCCTTCCAACCCTTCAAGACACATGTTTGATTGAATTTGTTCCACAGTTCACAACTTTCAGTGCAATTTGGTATGATAAATAAAGTTTCTGTTTGTTCTCTACTCTATCATTTTGGAATATATGTATGGTTATTTTGTGGTTGTATTTTGAATGAAGAAACAAAAAGTTCTCACCTTTATCAAAATTGCAATTAAGATTATTTTTAGTTACTTTATTTAAATTTTATTATTATTTTATTAATTTTTTTCACTTATTTAATCTATCAATTTTTGTCTTCACAGTTTGTCATTGACATTCGATGTTACTGGTGTGTGTGTGTGTGTGTGTGTGTGTGTGTATACACACATGGGTGTTTGTGTAATTTGGCTAGTTTAATTGGTTCATGTAGTTATGTGTTTATACTTTTTTGGATTAGGCCCAACCTATTGTGATAGCCACATCTATAAAGATAAGTTCATCCTGGTTTCAAGTGGCCTAAGGGAAAGAACAGAAGTGTCTGATGAAGTCACAGTTGTCCCTGGTCTAAAGGAGGACCTGTGTAGTCTTCAACGGTATGTGCACTTCCTAGTGAGATAACGCCAAACCGTTTAAAATTCACTGATTAAACTTAAATCGGGTCACACCAAAACACAACATTATATAGTGCTTCGCTCCCACCTGAAGCCACCTCCCTTCGTGTCTCTGCTCTTCCTTGGAGACAGCACTGCTGTCCTCCCCTGGTGTATTTGGTCTTTGGTTTTGGCAGAGGCTTTGACCCACTCAAGTAACACTACTAGAAAAGAGAATATGGGTGATTTCAAGGCTTAGATGACCTGTCAGCCTTAAACTAGACAGATGAAATGTTGTAATCCATTTGCAAAATTTGGTGAAAGCAGAAAAGAACATTCTCAGATAATCAAGTGTGGACCAATTCCAGACAGCCAGCTGAACTTGATCCTTTCAAAATGATTTATGTTATCCAATTATGCTCTAAAATTTTTTTCTCTTACATATTTTGTCTTGATCTACATAATGCATACATATACATATATGATTTATTTGGTGTTTTTGTCCATTTTGATTTGTTATCAGATTATTTGGGGTCAATTTTCCCTGATCATGTCTTCTATGAAAAAAATGATGTAATGATTATTACACTTATTACACTTAATGACAAACTTTTCAATAAAGTAACCAATATAACAAATGATCAAAACGGAATGTTTAATTTACTACAACACATGAATATACGTTTAAGAGATTTTACATACATAAAATTCTCCAAGATTTTGGCCTCTTTCTAAGGCAATTTGTTTTCAACAAGAGACTAATTTGGATCCATTTTTTCCCCTTTTAGATTATATTCAGGTCAAAATTCTTATGTAAGCCTCATGGGCATTTGTGAGACATGAGAAAAAGAACCAATCTAATCACTTGTTTGTAGGCAAAGGGCTTAGATACATTTTTCTTATTTGATTAGTCTCTTTTGTATAAGAGGTAAGTGTTTTTATTTCTCCTTCCAAGAAAAAAAATTATAAAGTCTAATTCTAATCCAACTTTTGGGAGGTCAGATACATACTTCTAAATGGAATGGAATGCCTTCGTTCATTGCAAATGTTTCCTAACTTCCCCCGTCATGTCACGAGACAGGCAGTCCTCAGCTGGGGATAGATTATAAGGGTTAACATATCTTTTTAAGTTAATCAGGACTCAATTTGAGCTAACCCAATTCTTTACCCCCAATTTAATGCTTCCATTTTTTACCACTGACCTGAAAACATTTGATTTCATAGATGTCAATGTAGACAAAAATCTCAAAGTACCAAAGAGTGGGTATGCATCGCTACGGGAACTTCTCAGCTGTTAAGCTGGTTGACTCATGCCCATGCTTTAACACTCAGAATTTTATGCTTCTGCAATTTCGACATCTTATTAATGTCACAATAGAATAATTTTGTTTATTTTTTAGCATATTATAAGTTTGGGATTTCAGTTGTTTTTTCCTACAATTTCTTTTGTAATTTAAAAGTCTCACCTTCATCAAGTCTTCTAAAAAGTCTTATGTGCTATCATAAAACCACTCAATTATGCACTTCTTGTGCTAGTCCATGATGGAGAATAAATGAATAGCACTAAAAAGACATGAGTTTGAAAATGCTGAACTGAAGTTGAATTAATTTAAAGTCAACAAGTACCAAATAAATTGATTACTCTGCATGTTATTGAAAAACATATTTCAAAGAAAACAAACTGTCTCCTATTTTAGGAAGAGAGAGAACCACTTAAGTCCAACCCAGCAGACCACTTCTCCTTTGTTCTTTACCAGAAAAATTAGAGGAACGGAGAAATCTGCAAAGGGAAGAGCGCCTGGCACTGCGCTGGAAGGAAGCAAAGCCACGGCGTTCGCTGGATAAAATAAATAAAAACTCTGAAGTGGTCCAGCTCGGAATGGAGGGGGTTCAGCATCAAATCACCACACCCTGGAGGTTTATTTCAGTTTTTTGATTCTTTATATAAACAAGATTCATTAGGAGTATGTTTTTTTTTAAGTAAGCTAGAATAAAGTTCTCAATTTAACTCGGAAAATATCAATAATTCATACTTTTAAAAGCACCCAGTAGCTTTTATTTTTTCTGTACAAACATCTTTATTTACTGCCTCTTCCTCATCAGAGAAAAGTCCGTTCTACGGGATTCCAGTCTATAATGTAACAGAAACTCACCGAAGAGTGCAAAGCAGACCCTCCTCAGTCTGAGGGCAGCTGCCGGTTCTAATCACTGACCGTTAAACCTGCATTTGATCACTAATGCAGTAAAGCATTGCTAATGACACAGAGGTATGACAAGATAAGACTAGTCACATAATGAATGACTCCACAAAGGCAAAGTGGCCAAAGTAATTAGAGAATCACATGGACCGTTGGCCTCGAATTGCCATGGACAGCCCATTTCATGTTCAGCTAAAACAGCTCAGAGATAACCTTCTGTTCTGTAGAAGGGGAGGTTGAATCACACGTGTACTTCAGCTGACACATGCTTCTGTCTCTAGAACTAATTGTCCTACAGCAAATGTCTTCAAACTCATTTCCAAGAGCACTTAAACACGTTTCCACATTAGCTTCTGACTACACCATGAAACCATGTGGCTATTAGGGTAATTAGTTTAAAAATATTTTAATAATCTTGTATCAGGTTACCGACTTCCTGTGTGTGTCCATAAAACTTCCCAGGAAGTCTTAACTTCTGCACGATAAATAACAGCGGTGATTACAAGAGCTGAGTGAACTTTATAGTACGCCTGACTGCAACCATGGAAAAGATACGAGGCGAATAGAGATCCTGTTAAAAGTCGCGTGTAAATGATCGTAAATTAATGTCACTTTAAAAATCGTGTGAACCGATGCATAAAATGTGCCTATGACTCTATGAGGCTTAATATGGAAAAATTGGTTAATACCTAAAGGACAGCTTTTTTCTCTCTCTCCATGTGACAGCACCAGTTACTCCACTATGACACTGAGCCACCCAGCTTACCCACCAAATGGATACTGTCATTTCCACCCAGATGGATACAGTTCTCCACAGCCTATTAGTAGACAGTGTGGAGGTGATGATGAAGCTGGGAATGTAGGCCCATATAACAACACACTTAGTGATGAGAGAGGGAGAAAAATGGGAAAAAAAAACACACAAATTCTAAATGGACGGACTGGTCTGATAATCTTCATAGCAAAGGCAAGGCTTCAAAGTATCCCTAAACGGTAACCATTTGCTTGAGTTCTGGGTCCAAAATAGCATCGCTCTAATCTTATCAATTTGAGCCTGAGAGGGAAAAAAACCAAACTCAGCACATGAAATGCCAGCCATGGTTCAGGGTTGAAAATCAGTAAATGCTTTCTTGATAAGCTGAAATTAATAGAAGGCACAAACGGGACATAATATAATCTGGACAAAAATTTCATGAAAGAAAGAAAAATGCTGTGAGGGAAGATGGTGGTGGTGGAGGAGACGGTGCTGGATGTCCCATGAAATGCTGACAAGCTGAACGTGCATGGAGCACAGTAAATAAGATTCCTTACCTAATTCTGCTTTAAGCTTTTGCCAGGAGGAAGGCAGTATGCTTTTTAGGCAATTTCTCCAATGGGCAAAACCTTGTAATGTGTATGCATTCAAAATACGTTACTACTTCTTTAATTTTTACAAATTGTATTAACTACTTTTACATGTATGGCTTGCCTGCAGAGCTGCTGAGGCCAGAAGGGGGCGTCAGACTCCTTGGCACTGGAATTACTCATGCGTACGAGCCTCTGTACGCTGAGAATCAGACCTGGCTCTCCAGAAGGGCAGCCAATGCTCATAACTGCTAAGCCGTCTCTCCAGCCTCTATCAGACTATTTCGTTTCCACAACAGACCAAAGTAATGATTTTATCAAACTCCAATTTGGTGACCCAATGAGATTCTCTTGGAATTATTTACAGGAGTATCGGTGCAAGGTTATACATAAGAACAGGGGCAACCCAAGTGCAGATCCATTATGGAAATCTCACTCTAACACTGCATCTCTGAGCTCTCTGGCCGCAAGCTCATGGTCTGCGGAATCTCGGCTCTGCAGCCCCAGGTCAGTCTTCTCCAGGAACAGTTCTTTACTGCTGCTATAACTTTGCAGAGTGGCCCTTGTGGGTCTTGTAAGTGTTAGCTTTCTCAGGCAAGTGGAGTTTGTTTACTCTCTCAGTCCCTCGAGGCTCCTGGAGGAAATGTTTCAGTTCAGAGGAACTAGCTGTACATCAATCAGTCGCTCAAGGAGCAGGGTATAGTTATCATTAACGCTGTTATCGACTAAAGCTGTCTTTGCGCTTTCCTATCGTAAAAGACATATCAATACCAACTAAATATTCTCTTATATCCCATTTAAAAACGTACAAGCCATTCATTTTTCATCATTTTGATTATTACTGAGGAGTTCTTGGCATATCTCAATGCCATTGCTTCAGTGAAAGAGTTAACTGGAATGTGGGGAAAGCCATAGCATGGCTTAGCATAGCATGGTGAGGAGAAAATTCTGCTCTCTGGGTGTTTTTTTGCACATAGAACAAACTAAATTTTATGTGGATTTTGTAAAGTTTCTACCCAGAGAAAGGAACTGAGACTAAGTGCTATTAAAGTGCTATTTGTGGACGTGGGAAAGCATTTGAATTAGCATTTATGATTTTGTTAAATAGTAAATATTGACCGATTTTCATCATTTAAAGGTTAAGACGCATTGTTGTTGTGCTTCTAGCATTGCTAATTGGGTAATAAACATTATAAATATACACTTAATCTTGAGCTGTACTTTAATTAGAAAAAAAGCAGCTAAAACATAAATGTATTTAAGGATGGAGATACACACACACACACACACACACACACATTTCAAAGAGCTCCATAGTAAAAATTTTAAAACCTGATTATAAGATAATTGGCAATATGAATAGTTGGAAGTTAACAATGGCTTCGCCTGAACACGAAACACTTAAACATTAATGATGGTAGAAGGCTAATTAGTAAAATTTAATTGGACGTATGCAAAATGGTGTAATGAGAAGAGTTCAAGCATATTTAATTTTTAATACAAACTCTAACTCTGAAGTAAAAAAAAAGCAACTAAAGCCAATCATGTAAATCATTGTAAAACGGGTGAGTGACATCTTTCAAAGGCTACCGTATCAACCCTTAGAATGAGTTGATGTTGCAAATTAAATAAAGAAATAAATGCTCTCATGGACGCTACATGCAATTATTTAAACTGCTGGAGGACAAAAAATGGAAATGGAATAGCGGACAAAATGATATGGAAAAATGATCCCACAGAACATAGTGTGAAAATGAATTGAATTTTATTATATGCAGATAAGCAGCCCCAGAAGGCCAGAGAAACCTAGAGAGCAGCAGAGTTAAAAGGAGTTCTTCAGGAATAGTGCTAATGTCACTGAACCTGATAGCATAGCAAAGTGATACATGAGTCAAAAAGGTCACTGCCATTCAGAGCATATATGTTACAGAGGAACTAATCATTCCTATCAGTACACAGGATACGGAAACCACGCCCAGAGCACAATGCTCACTAAATAGAATGGCAGTCTGATCACTGGAGAAACCTTAGATCCTAATACCCAAAGCCTGGAGTTTGAAACTACCCTCTGGAACATAGCAAGATCCTGCCTCAAACAACAAACAAACAACGGAAATGACCAAAACTGACGATGGGAATGACCACGATTGAAATGACCGACCAGTGCCAGGCTGACACTCAGCCTGCTGGGTGTTTTGTAAATGGAGTTGTTTACAACTTAGGTCATGTTTACCAGAAGGCCAAACTGATGTAAGTTCTCTCCTAAAAGTTCACTGGTGATAACGCTGGAGAAAGGGCTCGGTCAGTGAAATGACCGCTCCTCAAACAAGAGGACCTGAGTTTAGATCCCCAGCCTTGGGTGTGATTGGGTGGAGAGAGCACCTGGTTTTCCAGTCAGCTGATCTAGTACATTGTTGATGTGCATGTTCAGTGAGATGCACTGTCTCAAAAGAAGGAGTGTGATAGGGGAAGACCTTATAGGTTAACCTCTGGCCTACACACACACACACACACACACACACACACACACACACACACACACACACGGAACATTTACAAACAACATAGACACAAATATAATAAATGATACTAAAGCCATTAACAATATGGAAGGGGCCACTTAAATGATTTGTTTATTGATGAATAGCATACAAAATGACATTGCTTTTGTTTCCATCTTCTTTAAAACACGGGAAATGGGAAACGGGAAACCAGTATTTGTCTAGTAAAGGCATGGCATGCTTGCGCTGGTGAGATGGCTCCGCACTTGTTGCCCTTGCAGAGGACCTAGATTAAGTTCCTAGCACTCATAGGGTGGTTCAGGACTGTCTGCTGGTCTCTGCAGGCACCAGGTATCCAAACAGTGCACATGCATGCACAAACCCTCGTACACATGCAGTAATCTTTTAAAAGAGGTAAAGAGTGCAATTGTCCATTTTCCCTGTTCATGTACAGGTTGGTATCAAGAACGTTTGTAAGACCAAGACAGATTTTTGTGGATGGACTGGATCTCTAAAAATACTGCATGGGAAAGCTGACTGTAACCATAGCTTAGAGAGGAAGTACAGAGGCCTCAGTAGATGTGCGTTGTGGCTCTCGCAGGCATGGGGCAGTACTAAGAATATTACTGAATGGTCTCTGTGGCCTTCTGCTGTTTCATATCACAAGCGTTCCTGGGATGGAGTGCCCATTTGTTTCATAGCTGAAAAGATTCTGGCTTACTGGACCCTGAATCACATATAGGCCCTGAGTGAAGACGTGTGGCTTCCGTGGCCAGGGCTTTTAAACAGAGAACTGATCTTGTAGGTTTCTAGTACCTGCCTTATTTTCATCTCCTGATTGGGCAAACTCAGATCAGAGAAAGACACATAGGCTAGCTCACCAAATTTGCTTAGACACACACACACACACACACACACACACACACACACACACACACACCAATATATTAAGATCAAACAAAGCATGTAAAGAAAGTTTTTTTTTGTTTTGTTTTTAAAGTAGGAAATCATTGACATGTTTTAGAAATATTCTTGTGTCTAAAGGGTTTTAGTGTCCATGTGTGGCTGAGGTAATAATAGTTTTGAAAGATTTATTTTCTGAGTGTCTCAGAAATTGGATACCTAATTTTTCAAGTGGTACTGCCTTAAAATAACTGCAGCTGACAGATCGAGCACGAGGCATGCTGCTTGGAGCTGCTGCGACACATTCCTTTCATGCTACTGTAAAGAAAAGCAAAATTCTTCCTAAAGATCCGATCCCTCTCTACATGTGAAAACTCACGTCACAAATCCCGATACCTGACTCACTTGGTCTGTGCTGTACAGTTAAACAGTCCCAGAGTAGCAAAAAAAAAAATGGATTGATTGTAGTCCTGAAATATGGAATACATGGGGTTTTTTTTTTTATTTATTTATGAGATCCACAAAGTAGTTAAGGTCTACAATTGCACACCATCACGTTCAAAGTAACTACCGAGTACTTTGCTTTCATCAACTCAGTAAGTTTCTGGCTGAACACTTTCAGACTGACCACAGCTTGACTGAGTTTGGGATTCTGGTGAGTCGCCCCCAAATTCTGCACCGGTCACTCTGTAAGATCAGCATGGGTTTATTCATCTCCCCCTTTCCTAAGAAATGTTTCCAATAGAAATACAGCAGCTCAGCGAGGCCAGGAGAGCCTTCCCCGCTTAAACGATGGTGGCAGAAAGGAAAACAAGATACCGTGTTTACCATTGGTGATTTGCAAATTGTTGTGTCTTCCAGATGGCTTACGGGGGTTAAATTACTACAATAAATGCCATTTGAAAATGTTCCTTTCTGGTTCCCAAAGGCATCGAATTTAAAATGTTAGTTTCGTGGAATTTCAACATAACCCACACTTTGGGGTTGGGAGGGACATCACAAAGGGTTTTCATGTATTGTTATCTTGAAGCCCTGCAATGTTAGCTGACCACCAGCGTTGTTGTCTGGCGAGATAATATGTTCCAGCTGCCCTGTTGCTACCTCCTCATTTCTCTTGGATGAGCCACCACTTGCTTTGCGACGTAACTGAACAGTCAAGTCTACACTGACTGTGTTGCTAGAATACACTTAGTTTATGTCACAGAGTCCCCATTCCAATTAGAGACCAAAGTCTGCTCCAAAGTGAGTGCTATCAAGGCCTGGAGAAGAATACTAGCCACCAGCAAACTGCAAAGGAGTGAAAGTCCTTTTGGAAGTTCCCTGCGTTGTTGATTAGCTAAGCTAAGCCACTCCATTATTATCCATGCAAAAACTGAACACTTGCAAAGACTATTCAATGCTTGCTATGTGGGATAGGCCGGAGACAATAGCCCAACAAATCCCCACACATCTATGGCAATTTCAACACGGGACCACAAGGACAGACCTCTCCATACTTCATATTGGTTGTTAAATATATCATCTTAAGGCTTTCACAGATTTAATAAAACCTCCATCAGATCATGGTGCCGTTGCGGTCCCAAACAATCAAGCTTTAAGGACTTGTGAGGCCTCACCTGGATTTGCACAGCCCTGGAGCCAGATGGAGTTTTTTATTAAATCTGATCTCACACTTTGGAAATACCTGAGGAGTCGAGTGAATGAGCAACTGGAGCCCCTCTGTGGTGGGCATATTCAATCGGCCAGCCTCGCGGGCATCTCTCGGTGCTGCCTGCCTGGTGAATGGTGCAATGTTTACATAACATTCTTACAGAAGGATCCATTTAGCATTAACTTAATTGAATAAACACAAAGTTGCATAGTTTATGAATCAAAATAGTTTTTTCCTGCGTGGGCTGCAGTCTAGCATTTCCTTTCTTCTTTAGGGAATATGGGAAAGACTCCATATTGTTATAATCAGAATTTTATCTTCGAGTCAGGCCAGTACATTTCCATGACAGGATTTTATGATAAGCCATATGTATACTTACTAGTGGAAGCAACCTTTTCTTTGAGGCAGCAGATATATGTGTGTGCATATGTGTACTTCATTTCCCTTACCTTTTTTGTTTCCTAACAGAAATGGCTAAGTCCAATAGAAAAATAATTTCATTGTGGCAATTACACTGAAATCTTGTTAATGTTCCCAAGAAGAGAAAATAATGCAGTGGTTTGGAGTCTGTTAAGGAGATGGGTTAAGTAAAAAAGCCTATGCTGAAAAGCTGCAGCCGCTATTTTAGGGTCCTGGAACATTGGCCACCGCAATGCTTCACCATTTAAAGCACCAGGATTCCCTGTTGCCTGTCCATATTAAGCTTGGGCTTCTTTGCGTCCCTTTCTAGAGACTGGCTCCATCCTAGCTGCCCAGCCTGATTAACCCTGCTCATTACTACATGTCCTCTAGTCAGGACCAATGAGCAGTGATAATCACTCCCCGTGGGCTCCGCATATGGCCTCACACCTCATTTGCTGGGAGCGCGATGGTCTTTGCACCTGCTGTTTTCTCTATATTGAATACCCAATATTTTGTGCCTGCCAGTTTAAATTTCAGCTGTTTTAAAAGGTACTGTGGAAGATATACATCAACCCCCGAGAAGCAAACTGTCATTGTTTGATCCTCCAATGAGCTTCTACTTGTGTGGTGGGTTGACAAGCCCCTCTCCCCACAGATGTATCTATGTCCTGATCTTCAGAATGAATTTTCTCCCCTCCCCCTTTTTTCCTTTAAAGGCATGTATTTTTGTATTGTTTGTGATTTTTAACATTATAATTGTTGTTTCAAGACAGGGTCTCACTATGTAGCTCTGACTATCCAGGAACTCACTATGTAGATCAGGCTGAAAGTAAGGTGTATGTTACCCTGCTCCTCTCTCTCTCTCTCTCTCTCTCTCTCTCTCTCTCTCTCTCTCTCTCTCTCTCTCTCTTTCTCTCACTCTCTTTCTCTCTCTCTCTTTCTTCCTGACCTCAGTTTCCCCTCCCTAATTTCCTAATAATCCCTCTCCCTTAACCCCACCATGCACTCCTTTTCTCTTCAAACAAGGGCTGATATCAATAGGTATCAACCAGCCATGTCAGATCAAGTTGCAGTGAGGCTGGATATCTCCTCTTCTAGTAAGGCTAGACAACCCAGTAAGGGGAAAGGGTTCTAAAGGGAGGCAACAGAGTCAGAGAGGGACCCTGTTCCCACTGTTAGGAGTCCCATAAAAAAAACTATACATCTGTTATATATGTACCAGGCATAGGTCAGTCCCATACAGGCTCCCTAGTTGGCAGTTCAATCTCTGTGAGTCCCTTTGAGCCCAGGTTGATTCTGTGAGGTTTTTTGTGCTGTCCTTGACTTCTCTGGTTCCTAGCCTCCTTCTTCTCCCTCTTCAGCAAGCTTCCCCAAGCTCTGCCTAACATTTTCCTGTGAGTCTCTACATCTGTTTCCATCAGTTGCTGGGTGAAGCTTCTGTGCCAACAATTGGGATTAGGCCAGATAAGTGTAGCAGAATGTGATCAGGAATCATTTCACTGTCTTTTTCTTTCCTTCCCTGCCCCTGCTAGTTGTGTTAGGTTCTATCCTAGGTCTCTGAGCTATCTAGTGTCTGAGTCCTGGTTTTTCAGGAAGTATCATGGACTCCCTCCCCTGGCATGGGTCTCAAGCTAAACCATTTCCACAATTTCTGTGCAACATTTATACCGGCATATCTTGTAGGAAGGACAAATTGTATGTTGAAGGTTTTGTGGCTGGGTTGGTGTCACAGTTTCTACACTGGGAGTCTTGCCTGGTTTAAAGAGATGGCCAGTTCAGGCTCCATACCTCCTGTTGCTAAGAGTCTTACCTAGGGTCATCCTCATAGATTCATGGGAGTTTCATTGTCCTGGGTGTCTAGCTCATCCCAGATATGCCACTCCCCATTTCCAGTTGTCTCTCCCAGTGGTCTCTCCTTCCAACTTCCCATTACAGATTTGTTTTGTTCCCATCCCAACCTAAACCCCATTTACCGACAATGTCTATTCTATTTCTCCTTCACAGTGAGATTCATGTGAAGCCTCCTTGTTACTTGGCTTCTCTGGGTCTGTGGATTGTAGCATGGTTATCCTTTACTTTATGGCTAATGTCCACTTATAAGTGAGTACATACCATGTTTGTCTTTCTGGGTCTGGGTTACTTTACTCAGAATGATCTTTTTCAGTTCCAGCCATTTGCCTGCAAATGTCATGATGTCATTGTTTCTAATGGCTGAGTAATATGTTGTGTAAATGTATCACATTTTCTTTATCCATTCTTTATTTGAGGGACACCTAAGTTGTTTCAAGTTCCTGGCTATTACTAATAAAGCTGCTATGAACATAATTGGGCAACTGTTCTTGTGGTATGGTGGAGCATCTTTTGGGTATATACCTAGGAGTGGTGTAGCTGGGTCTTGAGGTAGATCAATTCTCAATATTCTGAGAAACTGCCATATTGACCTCCATAGTGTATAAGTTTGCACTCCTACCAGCAGTGCAGGAGCGTTCCCCTTGCTCCACATCCTCACCAGCTTGAACTGTCTCTTGTGTTTTAGATCTTAGTCATTCTGACAGGTGTACGATAGAATCGCACAGTCCTTTTGATTTGCATTTCTCTGATGGCTAAGGATTTTGAACTTTTTAAAAGTGCTTTTTGTTCACTACAGATTCTTCTTTTGAGAATACTCTGCTTATTTCTATGCCCCATTTTTAATTGGATTATTTGGTTTGTTGATGTCTAGTTTCTTGAGTTCTTTACTTATTTTGGATATTAGCCCTCTGTCAGATGTGGAGTTGGTGAACATCTTTTCCCATTCTGTAAGCCTCTTTGCCCTAGTGAAGATGTCCTTTGCCTTACAGAAACTTTTTAGTTTCACAAGGTCCCATTTATTAATTGTTGATTTATTTTTGATTACTTTTTGTCTGCATGTTTGGTGTTCTGTTCAGGAAGTTGTCTCCTGTACCAATAAGTTCAAGGTTATCTCCCAATTTCTCTTCTACTTTGTGCAGGGTGATAGATATGAATCTATTTGCATTATTCTACATGCAGACATCCAGTTAGACCAGCAACATTTGTTGAATATGTTTTCTTTTTTCCATTGTATGATTCTGGCTTTGTTATCAAAATTCAGGTGTCCATCAATGTATGGATTTATGTTTGAGTTGTCAATTTGATTTCACTGGTCAACCTTTCTGTTTTTATGCCAATACCATGTAGTTTTGATTACTATTGCTTTGTAGTATACCTTGAAATCGGGGATGGTGATACCTCCTGACGTTCTTGTATTGTACAGGATTGTTTTAGCTATTTTGTGATTTTCTTGTTTTTTTCCTATGAAGTTGAATATTTTTCTTTCAAGGTCTGTAAAGAATTGTGTTAGAGTTTTGATGGGAATTGTGTTGAATCTGTAGATTGCTTTTGGTAAGGTGGCCATTTTTATTATGTTAATCCTATCTATCCATGAGCATGGGAAATCTCTCCATCTTCTTATATCTTCTCCAATTTCTTTCTTTAAATACTTGAAGTTCTTTCCATATAGGTCTTTCACTTGCTTGGCTAGATACACCAAGATATTTTCATTATTTGTGGCTATGGTGAACAGTGCTATTTCTTTAATTTCTTTCTCAGCCAATTTATTGTTTGCGTATAGAAGGGATAGTGATTTTTTTTTGAGTTAATCTTGTATCCAGTCACTTCACTGAATGTGTTTATGAGCTGTAGGAGTTCCCTGGTAGAACTTGGGGGTCAGTTATGTGTCCACATATCATATCATCTGTGAATAGAGATACTTTGACTTCTTCCTTTCTAAGTTGTATCCCTTTGCTCTTTAGTTTTCTTATTACTGTAGCTAGAACTTCAAGTGGTATACCGAATAGATATGGAAAGAGAGGACAGCTTCCTCTTCTTGTTTCTTATTTTAGTAGAATTGCTTTGTGTTTCTCTCCATTTTATTTGGTATTGTCTATTGGCTTGCTGTATATTGCCTTTATTGTGTGTAGTATGCACCTTGTATCTCTGATCTCTCCAAGACTTTTTATCATGAAAAGGTATTAGATTTTGTAAAAGGCTTTTCAACATTTAATGAGATGACTATGTGTTTCTTTTTCTTTCAATTTGTTTATATGATGGATTACACTGACATATTCTCATAGGTTGAACCATCTCTGGATGAAGTCTACTTGATCATGTTGGATGATAGTTTTGATGTGCCCTTTGATTCAGTTTGTGAGTATTATATTGGAATTTTCTTTTCTCTTATTTGGATAAAGATCTTTATAGGTGAGATTAAATTTATACTTTTGAGATAATATCCTGGATAATGTGGGGTGAATCTACAGATTCAACACAATTTCCATCAAAACTCCTACATAATTCTTTGCAGACCTTGGAAACAATACTCAATTTCATATGAAAAAAACAGGCTAGATGAAACAATCCTGTACAAAAAAAAAAAAAAAAAAGTCTGGAGGTATCACCATATGTCCTTCTGAAAAAGGGGGAAAGAAACAACTGATATATTTTTTTAAAAAGTCGTAAAGTGACCTTGTAAGCAGGCAGCAAAGTGGTGCAGTCACAAATCAAAGAATCCCGAAACCTCCAGAAGCTGAAAGAGAGAAAGAATCAATTCTTCCCAGAGCATACAACCCTGCTGATGCCTTAATTTTGGACTTATGGCCTCCAGAATTGAGAGAAAACCCATTTATGTTGCATTAAGCCAATAACTTTGTGGTATTTTGTTCCATCAACCACAGGAAATGAATACTCAGTGAGCACATACTCTATTGGAACAGCTAAGCACTAAGCAGTTCCCTAATACTTCAAGTGTGACTTCTTTCCCAAATCAATTATAAATCCCAGGTAGACTCAGAGTTGACTGACAAGGATATGGTCATAGACTTATTACTGAACTCTTTGGTTCATTTTTGTATTAGACTATGTCTCATATAGCCCAGACTGGCTTTGAATTTGCAATGTAGGATACATTGGACCTCCTATCTTCTTGCTTTTCCTCTCCAGTGCTAGGATTAAAAGGAGTGTGCTACTGCACCCAGTTTAGGCAATGCTGAGGATTGAACCCAGAAGTTGTGCATGGTGGTCAGATGTTCTATAACCTAGCCATCTGCTTAATTCTCTTGAAATACTTTAGCACTTATTTTTGTGAGCATTATTATTGTGAGAGATAAAATTTCAATTGTACCTGAGTGACCTGTTGACACTGATGCTCATATTTTAGCTAAGTAGTTGACTTGAATGAGATAGTGGCTCTATTAAACTATTTTTTATTACACTGACCATTACAATAAAATAAAAATAGAGAGAACAATAAGGAAAGTCCTTTGCCATCACCTTCACTTTCTTCCTCTTCCTCTTCCTCTTCTTCATCTTCTCCTGTACTTTACCTCCACTGAGTGGTGTTGGTGGAGTGTTGATGTTTTCAGTGCTAGTGATGGGGTGTTGGTGTTGGTGGTGATATTGGTGTTGGTGTGTTGTTGTTGTTGATGGTGTTGGTAGTGGCGTTGTTGGTATGGTGGTGGTGAGGTAGTGGTGGTAGTTGTGTTGGTGTTATTGGTTTGATAGTGGTGTTGATGTTGGTATGGTGGTGGTTATGTTGGTGTTGTTGGTGTGGTGTTGTTGGTGATGGTGTTGGTAGTGGTATTGATGTTGGTGTGGTGGTGGTTATGTTGGTGTTGTTGGTGTGGTGTTGTTGATAGTGATGGTGGTTTTGTGATGGCATGGTGATGGTGTGTGGTGGTGGTGGATATTTCCAGGATTGCTGATATGCCTGCAAACCATTTTCCTGTGGTACAGACTGTCAGTGTTATGGCTGGTTTTTGCTCACATTTTTCCTTTCCAGAGTAAAGGGACCAGAGGGCTTGTGCAGTTGGCAGCATCATATCTTGGCTTAGCATGTTGAGCCAATGCAACTTCAAGAGGGTTAGCAGAATTAGCAGGCACAGGAAGCACACAAGAGTAGTACTTATGCAGTCAATATATTGCCCTTTCTTTTGATGTTCTGATATTCGGAGACAAGCTCAGTGTTCTCTCCTGAAACATGACTAGTGGGGGACTGAAATGCAGCACTCTAACCTAATAATCATCTTGTAGACATTCAAAATGACTCATTTATTAGAAAGCTGGATACCCAAATAGTAGGTCCTTCATGACCATGATCTTTGTCCCTAATTTCATTTGACCATCCACTGTAACTTTTATGTAGTCACAAATGACACTGCTAGGAGGAGTCATAGACTGGTTGTATCCAGTTCTAAAATTTAGACTGTACTCTGAGAGACATAAATATTTGAAACATTGATTAGCAGAATTCATTGAAGATTCATATGTAGGATGTCTGAATTAGTCTCTGGATATAGAGATGAACATATTAAATCAAATTAATCTATAACTATATTTTAGAATTGTTACATAGTAACCCATGGGATATTCTAAGAGAGACTTCAATAGTGGTATTCAACTCTCTAGTATTTATCAATTCATGTCTTACTGCTTATTTCTATGAGAAGAAAAATGTGGATACTACAAAACTGATCAAGTCTCTTTAATAATAATATTATTCCTAACAGGTAAACATGAACACCTGGGCAGGTGCCAGGGCTGGCTTTGCATGCCTTCTGAGAGAGGAATCACATAAGCACAATGTCTTTCCTAAAGTGGTTTGCTAATGCGGGCAGTGTGTGTAGACGGCTCACTGCAGCACCCTCACATTTCCGATAGACAGAAGAAAGCCCATGCCAGGGAGTCCCTTAGCTGTAAGGGTATTAGTGAGGAGTCACAGAACTAATTGAAGTACTTAGACATAGTTAAGGTAAACTCAATTTGCTTTACAAAGAGCAATAGTTTATGACAACTGAGCTGGTTTCCTGAGTGTCCTTCTCCCCACCACCACCACTACCAAAGCTCTAAATAGGCTTCCTTTTGGATAAAGGACAGATCTGGAACTTTCAATCCTTCCTTCTGTAAGATGATCAGATAAACTGTAAAATGATCAGGCCTACTAATTCTACTACTAAAGACTCTATTTAGTTCAAACAAGTGAAATAATTTAGAACAACTGTAGGTATTCTGTAGCATTCACTGACTCATGAGTGGCCTTTGATTCATATGAAAAAGCTGTCACTTGGGGTGGGGGCATCACACCTTGCTCCGGCCCTTTCAAGTTTCTCTGTAACATTTGTGAGCATCCCGTATTTAAATCACAGAAGGAAATGCGAATTCCATCTGTGGGTCTGATGAGAAAGGGCTTCGTCCTCTCACACGTATTTCTGGTGGTTTCTGTTGTCTGGGGCTGAGTGCTGCCTGCCAGAGCGTCTTTACCGTCTTTACCGTTCTGCTGGCCCTGCAGGGCCACTTAGACTCAGTGCTGCTTTAGGATTCAGGGATGATTTCATAGAGGAGGTGACACTTGAAGAGTGGCTTAGTCAGACAGATAAGTGGTCAGAGGACACTCTGGCAGAAGGAACCGTACACTATTTATACAGAGGTGGGGCACCCTAAGTGTTGCCTTAGAGCCCATCAGAGCCCCAAGATGGAAAAATCTCACTTCGAATCTTTAGTTCCACACATAACAGTGTGACAGGCAATTGCTTTTCAGTCCAGAGATTTTTTTTCTCCCTTTTTAGCTTCTGCTTTAATTTTATCTTGCCTTCTTTTCTTTGTGTGGTCCCTGAATTTGGTTCCTTTTCCTTCAGACAAGCTCCTTCCCTCTCTCTTGTCTTGAAGACCACAGATGTTTGTAGGATTTTTGTAGGATGTAGATGTTTGTAGGATTTAATCCCATGTCTTTCAAAAAATCAGCCTCCAACACACTGGGCTTTCTTTTGGAATAGTTTACAGGCAAGCCCAGGCGCCTGACCCAGACCTTAACTTCTGGACTAGTAGCAAAGGGCCGGTTTGCTGAAACCCTTGCTTATTCAGTGTAGGCATTAGAGTCTGCCCACAGCCATGGAGAGCAACTGGATAACGTTAAGTAGTGGCGTGGCAAAAATCAATATCCATTTTTGAAAGATGACCTTGGAGGTCTGAAGGAAATGAATGAGGTGGAGGGGACAGTCAAGCCATTGTGCCAATCTTCAACTGAGGACCTGGAAACAGAGATAACAGCAAAGAGGGGAGGGAAAGGAAAGGAACTCAAGAACATGTCAAATGCAGTATTGACTTGGATTTAACGGTGGGGCAATGGGAAAGATGGGGAGCTGAGGAGACTTCAAAGGAGACGGGGTGAGATTTCTTGCAATCGGGGCGCTAGAAGGGTGATCAGGTTGAGTAGCCTTTAGTCCTCTGTACTATGTCTCGATTTGGGGTTCCCATGATGCTCTCAGGTGTGCAGTCCAGGAGGCTGCTGAGGAAAGAGGACAAGGCAGGTGAATAGGTCAGCATCAGGAGAGGGGTAGAAGGCGTTTGAGACCTTGCCATTATAATTACTAAGAGTAAGTAGAAATGGGAGAAGATAACGAGATTGCTGGCAGAATCTAGCTTACTATTATTATTGTAAAAATTATGTTTCTGAAGAAATAAAAGTGGAAAAGGGAAACATAAAGAGGGACAGATTTGTTGAGATGGCAGACACTTTTTAATTTTAATTATTCATACCTTATTTCTTTTCAAAAAGAACTTGCAGTATTATGACTGCAATTTTTTAAAAACATAGTTATGATAGGCTTCTTAAATTATAATGCTGTTGCTTAATGTATTAAAAAATAGGAAGGCTATTGGGACATGGGTATAAATAATTAATACATGAAAGTTTGTGAATATCAGGGAAATGGATTACATTAAATAGTATTAGCTTTTGCTATTCTTTTAAAAAGTGATGTTTTCATTATTATCTTTTAATAGCTTCACCCGAACATTTGCACATGGATTGTCCAAGCCTTTGAAGATCACAGTGAGCCAGACAGTCTTTAGAAAACTCAGAGCGTGAATGAGTACAAATAGTAAATACTTGGGTGGAATTTGCCTGGGCTATGAGGTCTATTTATTGAGCAACATCTATATGCGCGACACGGCCTATGACGTATAGAAAGAATAAAATGTAACCTCCATCTTTAGAGATCTTACAGGGTGGTGCAGTAATTAAGATAAAGAATTTCTTTAATGAGATGGGCGAGCTCATGGGCCCTTACACAGAGCTGAAAGAGCACACACTGAACTGGCACACACACTGGGGCACGTCTGGTGATATGGTTTCTGAGACAAGTTTTGAACTCCACCAAGAAGTTCAGTGAAGGGCTGGGAATGGATGAGAGGATGGGAGGTGCTTGCCACAGAGGAAGCATTAAATTTGAACTCTCAGAACTAGGAAAGTATAGCATATGTAGGGACCGCCAGTGCCCATGTTGAGGTCAGGTGAACTTGTGACGTTTGTTCTGTTCTTCTACCTTTATGTGGGCTCTAAGGATAGAGCTCCAGTCTCTGGGGTTTTGTGCTATAAGTGGCTCTGCCCATTGAGCCACCCTACCAATCTTCACCCTCACATTTCTGAGAGCTGTCTTGGCCATCACCTTGGAGTCAATATTTCTTTCCCTTTCCTGAGATGAGAGGTCATTTTTGTCTCCATATGCATATTAGGAAAGACTGTCTTGTTCTGGATGCAGCTTTGCTACCTGTGCAAGTCACAAGTCACGACCTGTATTGCACTGTGACCCCCGTGACCCTGGCTTTCTCAAGAGAAAGCCACATTTGTGTAACAGCTTTCTCAATGCTCCAAAGTTTTTGGATAACTGAAAACCAGTAATGCCATTTCCTCTCTCTCTCTCTCTCTCTCTCTCTCTCTCTCTCTCTCTCTCTCTCTCTCTCTCTCTCTCTCTCTCTCTCTCTCTGCAGATGAAATGGAATGAAGCTATTAACGACAAGCGGGATGGGAAAGGCATCTGGCAGCTTTGCAAGGTACTGGCCGCCCTCCGCTCGTGAGCGAGACACCTTGCTTTCATTTTGTTCCGCTCTTCAAAGCAAACTGGCAATAGCATTAGCAGATCAAGCCCGAGGCCTTCCGGAGACTCTGTCCCGAAACTCGGTGTTTCCTTGCGGTTGGACTCATTTGTGCTAAGTGCCTTGATCTGTTCATATATCAGAAGAGGAATTTGGGGATTTGGATGACACTAACTCCCAGGCTGGGGGAGGTTTGTGGGGTTAGATTGTGCAAGAAGGAGAATCAGCCATTTCTTAAGGCCCGCCTCCTCGCCTCCTCGCCTCCTCACCTCCTCGCCTTGCCTCCTCGAAGCTGGAGGAGAGGTGACGGAGCCAGGTCTCATTAGGGAGAGGGTGCTTCACATTCTCAAGGCAGACCTTTACCAGGGCACTTTGTCCTTTGGCCTGGGGGAAGATGAGTTTTCTAAATGACTTAACTAACTTCTTTTTTGGCATACTTTAGTCTTTGGTTCACTTCCAGGTACCAGAAAGAATGTAAATATGGAATGAATCAACTTTTTCCACATTTTTCTCTAGCAGTTCTTTTATGAAGACCAGATTTTCCATAAAGGAAATTAAAAAATACATAAAACTGGGAGGCCGTGGTGTTGTTGAGAACAGCCTCATTTTCCACGTCACTTTGTGACTGGCAGCACACACCGTATTCCAATGGCATTAGTACAGAGTGCGGAGTTTGTTTCAATTAGCTTCCTTTTTGCTCAAGAAGAGGAATTACCATAAATCCCTGGAATGACAGTTGACTCACGGAGGGGCTGGTGTCATTGTGCTAGGAAAATTTTTAGAGCTTAAAAAAAAAAGACTATACCTAGTTATAAAGATGATTACACTCTGATCTAATGCATTTGATATAGGCCTCTGGCCTAAATGAGGAACAAAAGAAGGACAATGACATAATTCATTCCAAACGACAGATAACTTCTCCTTTCATAGTGAATGCGGGCAGAACAATTTTTTTCCATTTTAGAGCATTTCTCTGCATAAAACACAAGAATTTTCATAAGCATCCCATTGGGATTTCCCCCACCCCCATTTGGATTCTATTCTTTCAGATGATTTGAACTATTCTAGAGCATCAGTAAACATCTGAAAATTCGATATTTGGTAAAGACAATTGGTAAAAACAGCTTTAAAAAAAGAAAAGAAAGAAAGAAAGAAAAAGGAAAACCAGAGCCAGAATGTTACGCAAAGTGGTATCTGGATTGCTATCTAAATGAAAACAGACACTCGGAGACACTGTAAGTACAAGTCCAGACCGTCACCCCTCAGAGCTCTTCTGCTGTGCGTCTTCAGATGGTTCGGCGAGCTACAGCTCTTGTGAAGTGCAGTCTGTTTGGTATGCTGAAGGCAAGTTCAAGTTGCTTGCCTTTCTGCTGTGACACCACAAGTCTAACCTTTATTGTCGGGGTCTCCGCTGAATTTTCTAAAGGCAGATGACTGGGAATGCATGGGGGGGCCTGGTTGGTTGATATTGATGTTCTTGCTATAGGGTTGCAAACCCTTTCAGCTCCTTCAGTCCTTTCTCTAACTCTTCCGTTGAGGACTCCATTCTCAGTCCAATAGTTGGCTGTGAGCATCCGCCTAAGAGCCAAACATCTATTTCCTTGCAAATTATCCAGTCTGGGTAATTTAGTTTGAGCAACAGGAAGTGGACTAAGACATAGGAAATAGCGTATCTGTGTGGCCACAGAGTCTATGTTCTTCACTGACTATAGCATGAAAGGTCTGTGAGCTGCCAGGAGCTCTACTAATTGTACCTTTCTATCAAAGGTCTGACAGACCGTGAAACTGCATTTGTTAGGTAGTACCTCATCCTTTAAGGTTTGGAGCCTTTTTTCATTTACTCAAAAGACAGTTAATAAAAGCTTCTGTGGGTTGAATATCCTGCGAGGTGATGGGGATATAGTTGTGACAGACTGAGTCTTTCCCTTACCTTTCCTGTCAGGCCCTTACCTTCTGTGCTTGGGGGTGAGAGGACAGGGCTCTAGCCCTGACCAGGAGGCTCCAAGCCAAGGTCACAGAGGAGCTGATGACTAAATCGGAGTTTTCAGGACACCTAGAATCTACCACAAATTCAAGGTAGAGAAATGCATTTCAGCTGATAGAGGACTCAAAACCACCTACTCATTGGCATCTTGACCTTAACCCAGAGATACTCATGGCAGATCTGTGCACCTGTAAGATAAAAAGTCTGTATGTTTTGTGGCACAAAATCTATATCAACAATAGTAAGCCGATGCAAGTCAAAGATTGTTTGAGATTTTTGGTATGACGAGATTTACTGTTTTCATGACCTTTCCTGTGTTGTCAGGCAGAGCTTACAGACTTACAAGCAAAGCTGAAAGGAAAACTCTGAAGACAGGGATATCACTACAAAGGCACATGGTCAAGGTCAGAGTCTTCTCTCAGCTAGAAGATGTGGGCTTCCTGCTTGCTTTTAAAAGTACTCTTGGAACAAATGTTTTAGAGGGGAAGAAAAGGAACTAGAGTGGAGGACTTCACACTTTGGAATAAGTGCGGACCGGTTGAAGGAGAGAATGTTGTTCTGAAGGATGAATGGGGAAACGTTGATGGTAGGATCGAAAGGTGCCATTGCTTCTGGAGGCACCGGGGGAAGGATTCTGGTGATAGTGGTTGTGGTGTTGGTAGAAATGACGGAAACAGTTGTGGTTCCCCCTTTCCCTTATTCAAGTCAAGGTGGTGCACAGTGTGACAAAGGAGATGGGTGGGAATGAGATATCTCTACTCCTCCTCTGGGGGTTGATGGTGTTCACATAGGGCACAGAGAAGGAGCGTCTCATTTGATCAGAAACTAACTTCACGAGTTAACAGGCACATATACCGTACAAAACCTCCCCCATCCCTTCAGTGATGTGTCCTTCCCCTCCCCTGTGAAAGAGAGTTTAGCTCCTTCCCTGCAGGTGGGACAGGGCATTGCAGGGCAGGAATGAGGAGAGGAGGGGCACAGTAGATGTGTGGGAGGCAGCGCCATCTGGAGGACAGAACAGTGTATTGCTGGAACTTTGTGGGGGAAATGGTTTCTCAGCTTCCCCACGCACATGGGGTTCCTAAAGAGAATGCCTGAGTCTGGGTCACAGCGGACTAGATGGTATTTCTTTTTATTTTTAGTGTACTTACACCTTGAAGTATGTGTTTCTATGAGCCTCTTTAGGGGAAAAGATGAGAAAACACAGGAGAGCTACAGGAGTGCATGTTCCTCCCGGGTTTAGAAGATGTTCTGGCCATTTGATACAACAGAGAGAGCCGGTGCCGCCTTCTGAAAGTCAGTGTAGGGAGATGAGAAGACACAGGACTCGATCCAAAACTTCCCCGAGAACTGGGAAACCTCTCAGGGAGGGATACCCTAAAAGGAATGTGCAGCTTGCTAGGGTTAGAGTTCTGTTCACTATCAAAGGAAACATTTCTCATCTTTTAAAAAAATGTATAAAGAGAGCCTGCAGTCCCCAGTGCCTCAAATTTATGCTTTCCAAATGTGGACATGTATTCCTCCATGTGCTTGATATCTTTTTAATGGACTACAAATATTTGAAATGTGTAAATACCTTGGGAGGATGAGCATTTTGAGTATGTGTGTTGGGGGGAGGGTGGAACTACATCGGGGTTAGGGTTAGGATGTCACTGAGATAGATGAGAGGTTCTAGGAGGCCAAATTGCTGTGCTCATCTGCACTCTTACAGATGATAAAAAATGGAGACACTCTTGGATTCGAACTCTCAAAGGTCAGCCGTGCAGAAACACAAGTATCTTTACTCAACGTGTGCTATCTGTGAATGTTGCCCGTGTAGGGAGAGGAGGGAAGAATCTTATCATTCTTCCTTCTGTGATGACTGCCTCCCAAGAAAAGTGGGGTCAAGTATACTTCAGCTACGTCCCTGGTGATTCTGATATATCCTTCTGAGCTCTCATCCCAATCCTTCCCCGACGAACATCAGTGAGTTTAATGCCACAGACCGACATGGTCATTCCAAATACAACTGGTGTGCTCCCACTCTAGTAATTCAGGGTTTCCTTTGTGGTTTTGTTTAGTGTTCAGACACATCTCCACTGGGAAGCCTTTGTTCCTCAGGCACAGAATTGGAAGACAGTCCACTGGGACATGTTTTGGTCATGGTATAATGATGTATAATACAGTGAGCCATTCATACAGAAAAGTAAGTGTCAGTTCACTTCCTCATCAATCATCACTTGACCGTGAATTCGTTGTCTAATGCATATTTAGGTTTTAATCCATCTATATACATATTAGAAAATTTAGGACCAGAATGTAGGCACTAGGGTCTTAGCTGTTAGTATTCTGTTGGGGGTTGATCATCAGGTTCTCTTGGTGAGGGACAGCATGGCACAGTAGTGAGAACTGCTCCCGAGAGCCTATCTGACTAGGTTTGAATCCAGGCTCCATTGGCTTTTTGAGTGCCGAGTCCTGGTGAGACTCTTCATTCTTTTGTGCCTTGACTTCCTCACTTTGGTGTGGGGAGGATGGGTATCTTTGTTCTGAGGATCATGCAAGTGACATGTATAAACCATGTAGTCAATGTCTGGTATCATGTAAAGGCTTTGACCATGACTACTGTTACCATTCCCAGTCAGTCACACATAACACATTTAAAGCAATGTTCAATAATTTTAGCTATAGTGTCCACCATTATGCGTTCTGTCAAATAGAGCCAGGTGGCTCTTCTAAAGAGTGCTTTCTCTCTCGTAGAGGATCAAGGTTTGATTCCCAGCACCAAAAGGCAGCTAGTGACCATTATAACCTCATTTCTATAGGATCAGACATGGGCTCTGGCCTCAGCAGGAACTAAGCACACAAGTGATGATCAAACAGATACGTCATACAGACAGTCACATGAAAAACTAAATGAATCTTTAAACAAAAACTTATAAAACTAGGTTCCAATTTTTAGAAATTAATCCCAGACTCAAATCTTAGTGGACTGGAACTAGGAATTATCAGCAGCAGCTATGCAGGCAGCAAGAGTCTGCAGAAGGTGATGGCTAATTCACAGTACTCAGAGGCGTTGACATACTCTTTCATGAACACCAGTCAGGTTTCTGCTTCTTAAATGCTATGACTCCCATTTTAGAAACTGCTGGCCCAAGGACACAGTTTGTCCATAAACCCTTTGTTTGGTCAGAATGCAAATAGCACTAAATGCATTGGTCTCTGATGTTTAAAATGGGGGCTATTTCTCAGGGATTCTAGCTTTTCTGAGTCTGAACTGGAGGACTTACATCTCTGAGCTTGGTTGATATGACGACTGCACAGGACTGCTTATATCAGATCAACAGTTTGCTTTTCATTTTCCACAGACCCCACCACTCCCTATTACATGGTATTTGTCCTGCTTTACTCAATAGTATTGGTGCTCAATCCATGTAGGTCTTGGAATTTCAATTCCTATTGTATACTGTCAAGGATGTAAAATACGTAAAGAAAGTATTGTGATATAGGACAAGGATAAACAATCTGGAAACTGTTGCTGTTAGTCTAGACTTGATTCAGTTTAGGGATAAGTTATGTGCCTTGGTGACTCTAAATACAATAAATGCCTATATCTAATGCATGCCACCTTGATGCCTGGTACTGGCAACGACTACTAAACATTGTTCATCATTGACTTGGAATCATGAAGAAGTGGTACCAACAATAGTAATCTAGGCTACCACAGTCACACAGAAACATTTAAATAGAGTCATTGTAATATAGTAAATCTAGGAAAAATAGCTTTCTTGAATAAGTGAGAACAAAACAAAGATATTGGAAACCAACATAGATTTATCTTTCAAAATAAACATTTGAAAAACCGGGCATAGTTAGGATTTGAATCTAAAATGTTCCCCACGGACTCGTGTTTTGAATACTTGGTCTCTATTAGGTGACACTACTTTGGGACCATGAAGCTTTTAAGAGGTGGGTCCTAGTTGGCTGATGTAGTTCAGTGGGGAGGGCGGTTCTTTGGTATCAGTCCCATGCTTTGCTTCCCAGTTTGCCGTGATGTGAGGAGCCTCTGTCACAAACTTCTATCGCCATGAATACCACTGTGCCTTCCTTACCTTGATGGATGGAAATCTTCTAGATCTCTGAGCCAAAATAAATATTTCTTCTAATAAGTTGTTTTACAGGTGTCAGAGTGATGCAAAAAATAATTAATATAGAAATTGATAGAGAAGTGCGATTACTTCTTAATGAACCTGAAACCTATGGAATGGGTTGGGAGAGAAATTTGGAAGAATATGGAATATTGGCTAGAAGAGCATTAGGATGCTATACGAGAATTTTACTGGGTGACTCTGGTGGGGATTCAGAAGACCAGAAAGCCAATAGATGGGCAAGTATTAAGGAGGTCTGTATCCAGTTTCAAGTGGGACTCCATGGGAAGCAGAGTAGTGACGCATCCTGTTCCAGTCTGGTTAAGACTCTGGCTATATTTTGCTTGTGTTTTGAAAATTTGAGTGAGGCTGAATAAAAAAATATAACGGACCAGATAATTGAGCAGAAGAAATTGAAAGTAGACTGTGGCAAGGCTAATGCTAGCTCCTCTTAGGCAGGTTTACAGTGAGAACTAGAAGAGAAAGAGTGAAGAAGAGACATGTGAAGAAGTTGCAGTTTGGCCAGAAAGAGAGTGTGTTAAGTTGCAGACAAGGCAATGTACAGACAGAGTTACCATAATTGTTCAAGAAATTAGCACAGTTTTAAAAAGAAGCCATACACTTAGTACTGGGGCAATACCAAAGGTGCCCAAGGGTGAAATCCCAGTGGTCAAAGGCTCTAGGGTTTTTACTCATTTGAAAGACTTTCCTTTAAAGAAAGAGAGCCTTAGTTGAGTCTCTAGGGCATATCACTGGGGAATAAAGCCACCCAGTGTTTCCCTAAACTCACCTCCACCCCAGATACTCAGAACTCTGCCCTGTCCAAGGGTGCCTTTCTACTACTCAAGCCTGTGGGAGAACTTGGAACCATCTACGCTGTACTGGTTTTGCAAGGATAAAGAATGCAAGAGATCTGGAGGTCATAGAGGCGTGCTTACATTTATATTTTTTAAAGGAAAGTCTGAGAGGCCAGATAAAGTGTAGCAGGATCATAGCCTCTGCAGAAAGCCCTCAAATGGGCTATGCCTGAGTTGTGATAATGAATCCCAAGTTGCAAGTGAGGCCCTCAGGAGGTTGGAGATGACAGCAACATGAGAAATATTCCGAGGAAAAAGTGTAGGCTTTGTGCCAACTTGCCCCAAGAGAGAAGCCACCCAGTAGGGTGATAGGTTGCCCAAAGACAGTGGTACTTAAAAAATGAGAGAAGTACCTTAGATGCCAGACAAGGAGCTATAGTATTTAAAGTTTACCCTGATGGGCCTTAGCTCTGTTTGGCTCCAGTCTTCCCTGATGCCCTCCCACTCCTCTCTTTTGAAGTGGAACTGTTTACTGGTGTCTCTGTAATTTGGAAGTGTGCTACTTGGTTTTTATTTTTCAGGAGCTCACAAGTAAGAGTTTGTCTTGAGTGTCAGAAGAGACTTTTGACTTTGAACCTTTGAATAATGTTGAAACAGTTAACACTCTGGGGACTCTTGAAATTGGACTAGATGCATTTTGCATTATAAGATGGCCATGAGCCTTTAGGGTCTAGGGGAAGATGCTGGTTTGAATCTGAAATGTCTCTCACACAGTCGTGTTTGAATGCTTGTTTCCCAGAAGGTACTGTTATTTCGAGAGATGTGAAGACTTTTAAATAGAATATTTAGAAATGGTTGTCAGAAGTATACTACTGAGGGGGCGTTTTGGAAAGTCGTATTTAGTCCCTGGTTCTTGTCCTGTTCTCTGTGTGCTGGTCTTCACCATCATGATAGCCCTGTGGCACATGCTTCTGCTGCTATGCCATTAGCGCTGTCTTGCCTCCCTCACCACCATGGGGGAAGCCATGAGCCAAAATAAGTATTTTCTCTCATAATTCGTTTCTGTCATATATGTTTTTATAGTTAAGCAAAAGAATCTCATACAGGCATTAACTTTCCTCATTTGGATTAGGAGAAGTGAGTCTGAGGATCTATATAGCTGCATTTCTATACAACTGAGGAATGGAGAATCATTTTAATCTTATATACAGTTGTTTTGACTCCCACAAGATTATCACTCTGCTTGTGGTGTCTCCTTGTGAAGCAAGGCACGAGAGGAAAAAAAGGAGGTATCTGTTATTTAGAAATTCCAGTGCCCTGAAGATATCCTATAAAAAAATGACTTTCCTATAGAAAGTCAGGGGCATGTGTCAAGTGTGCCTAGGTCAGAGATGAGCCTTCTAGAAGCAGGCGATGGCCCATCTATGTCAGAATGAAAAGGCTTCCTTGTTTCCCTGAACAATAGAAGATGCGGGAGCTCCATATTTGCTCAAGGCTTCTAGAGAGCCACCTGTCAGGATGTACAGCTCACCACGGCACAGCACATTGCAAATGGCAGCGTGCGCTTCCTTATCAGCAGAGTGGTATGCTAATGCAACTGTCACATTAAATATTTGCTGCTGTGGCTCAGTTAATGACTGTCATAAAAGCATGGCAATAGCTAGCATTTTAAGTGTTTGTGGTACGCAATGTACTTCTTGCTATTGTAAATAGGCCACACATTTAGAACTAATTACATGCAAGCTATGATAGCAGGTTTATATTTTACAACTATCTGAGCTGTGATCAGCACTTGCAATCACAAAGCAAGGAAAAAATAAGCAGAGACAGCGACACCTCAGTGTTGAGAACCGTCTTGTTTTGATGCGTTATAAAGTATTGTTCATAGAAATGAAGGCACTTTGTTAGAAGCGGATAACATAACAAAATGGCCTCCATTAGGCTTTTACACCATGTTTACATCCATGAACATTTTTTCCTCTGTAGCTGTGTTCATCCCAGTACAGACCCCAAATGCTATCTTTTCTTTGACCATTTGCATGGGTATGTGAATAAAGGAAAAAAATCGCTATCTTTTTTAGCTTTAGTAACACATTATCTTTTAATTGCTTTTGGCTGAAATACAAATTGCTTATCACATGTACCAATTTATAGCATACATATGTATACGATAGCATGCAGCATATAAAGGAAATAGACCATTTCAATCCCTTCAAGATCAGCAATGACTCTTACTTGTGATATAGTGATATAGTATTGAGAATTTTTCGAAGCTGGGCCTCATGTATAGAATGAAAACTCAGAGATTTCTGAAAAGATGTTGTGGACCCAAGAGTCTTATTCTGTAGTCAATTAGTAGAGTTCACAAATAGGGATAGAATGAAAGAAAAAAAAGGCCCACCAATTCCATAAACTGCAGGCAGAATTTTGTATATATGCCCTATCCTCTTCTCTTCTCTTCTCTTCTCTTCTCTTCTCTTCTCTTCTCTTCTCTTCTCTTCTCTTCTCTTCTCTTCTCTTCTCTTCTCTTCCCTTCCCTTCCCTTCCCTTCCCTTCCCTCCTTTCCTCTCCTCCCCTCCCCTCCCCTCCCCAACCCTCCTCTCCTCTTCTCTTCTTTTCTCTTCTCTTCCCTCATCTTCTCTTTTCTTTCTCCCCTCTGAAAAGAAAGACATTCAGGGCTTATTTTGGAGCCAAAGAAATGAAGTACTATAAGAGGTCTTGACTAGGTGTGGTGATACGCACCTTTGAGTTCAAGGCCAGACTGTTCTATACAGAGAGTTCCAGGATAGCCAACACTAGACAGAGAAACCCCAACTCAAAAAACCAAACACAAACCAGAGAGCTCACTGAGACCATAAGAAGCAATGAAGAAGTGGTTCCCAGGAAATCATCTAAGAACAGTCTGGAAGATGCCAATAAAAAAGGAGCTTGTGGCAAGAATCTCTGAGTTCCTTTTGGTGTAACCTAGTAGTTGTCTGTGTCAAGATGAAGCTGAATTCCTCCTTCCCAGACACCACGTGTCAGAAACTCACTGAAGTGAACAATGCACGTGAGCTTTGTAGTTTCTGTTAGAAGCACATGGGCACAAAAGTATTTGCTGATGCTTTGGGTAGAAAGAGGAAAGGTGTGTGGTCTTACCAGTGGGGAGAAGGACAAAGAAACATTTTCCACAAAGCAAGGTGGGTGTCTTGACCCACATCAGAGTGCCTGGCTATTGACTAAGGGCATTCTTGTTATAGACCAAGGGGAACTAGAGAGAGGAAGCACAAGTCTATTTGAGGATGCATTGTGGATGCAAATTAAGGTATTCTCAACATGGTTATTTCAAACACAGGAGAAAAGGATATTTCGGAACTTACAGATATTATTGTATCTCAGTAGTTAAGGCCCAAAAGAGCTAGCAGGCTCTGAAAGCCTTTCAATCTCTATAAAAGAAGTTAATATCCACCAATATGTTGTCAGAAAGCCCTTAAACAAAGAAGACAAGAAGCCCACGACCAAAGAACCCAAGATCTAGCATCTTGTTACTCCACCTGTCCAGTAACTCAAATCCTGACTTAGAAGAAACAACACACTAGGAAAAACAAGAAGACTAAAGAATATGTTCAACTTTTGGAAAAGAGAATGAAAGAAGCCAAAGAAAAACACCAGAAGCAGGTTGACAAGAGACATACCCTGTCCTCCCTGAGTACTTCTAATTCTAAGTCTGAATCCAGTAAAAAATAAATCTTCAAGAGTAACAAATCAACCTGCCAGTGGTGACACACACCTTCAATTCCAGCAGTCAGGTGGCAGAGGCAGAAAGACCTATGTGACTTCGAGGCCAGCCTGTTCTCCAGAGTGAGTTCCAGGACTCCCAAGGCTTTACAACGAGAAACCCTGTCTTAGAAAAAGAGAGGGTGAAAGAAACAAATAAATGATCAGACCTTGATAAGGGACCATTTCTGAAAACAATGATTACATACTTCATTGAACTCAAGAAAATAGAGCTGGTGCCTACCTAGAAGCTTCACCCCTATTAAAAAATACGTTCATGGTGTTAGAAGGTATTCCACACACTACCAGAGGAGAAAGGTAATCATCAATATCCACCAGCTACAATGCCTGTGACCTACGAACGTGACCTGCTTGTAAGATATATTGGTGCAATAATAGCACAAATGTTATGGCAGTAACCAGCCACTTCTGATTGGATTTAATGCCCATACCATGAGATGGAACCCATGCCTGACATTTCTCCAGTTGCCAAGCACCTGAGACTAGATGGGTCATGGGCCTAGGGGAAAACCCATTACTACTATTCTGCTAAAGGAACGTTGCAATAAAATGACTTCTAATAACATATGGCTGTACCAGTAGATCAGGCCTTTGCTCAGCCCTCACCAGAAAAGCTTCTTCTTGCAACAGATGAGCACGAACACAGAGACCTACAGCTGGACAATGTGCGGAGAGCGGGAGAGTTTACAGCTCTCAATCTTAAAGAGCATGTTTTCATAAACGCCCTCACTGCAAGGCTCCGAGATCTATGTAGAAGAGAAAGCCGAGAGATTGTAAGATCCAGAAACATAGTATCTTCCGGGGCAGATGCACACAGAAACTCACAAAGACTGGCAGCATACACAAGGACCTGTATAGATTCAAGCCTGACAGGATCCCCGTACTAAGACAGAGACAGAGAAGTAGACACGGACTCCTAAACCTAACCAAGAAACTATCTGCAATTAGTAACACTGGCCAAGGGAAAATCAATTTGCTCCGGTGGAGTCTCACTGGGTATATTAACCACACTTCAAGGTATGCCCCATGCCAGCAGTAAGTTGGCCAAGGCAAAACGAGCTCAATGTTACTTTTGTAGAATTTCGTCTCATTTTGCTTTGGTTGAGCTTTTCTTTTTTCTTTCTTTCTTCCTTCCTTTCTTTCTTTCTTCCATCCTTTCTTTCTTTCTTTTTTGTCTTATTGGTCTCTTGCTTATTTAGTTTTAATTCTTTTTGTGAATGAGTGTGTGCATGCTTTGTTTTTGTTTGGTTTGGTTTTAAAACAGAAAAAAGGGGCATGTGGAAGAGAGGGGAAAGGAAAAGGGAGAGACTTTAAAACTGGGTGGGTAGGGAAGTGGAAGATGATCTAGGAGAAATTGGGGAAGGGGAAGATATGAGGGAAATATACTGTATTATTTTTTCCAACAAAAATCAGTAAAACTGAAAAAAATAGACTTTGAATATAAAGCAAATCTCTGAGAAAATGTTTGCTTATTTTCAGAAAGTTTCTCAGAGCCCTGGATGGTGGAGGCTCTTCTGAGAGCACTGGAATAAACTTACTGTCTGAAGTACAGTGCTTCGCTCTAGCCAAAAGTAAGACAGAGGAGGCAGAGGTGGTCAGGCAATAACTTTCCATCACCCTTTTTCTGTCCAGTTCCCTGGCACTAGGAAGCACTCTTCAACCCAGTGCAGCCTGGTTAGCTGACAGTACTGGGCTCTTTTTTGGTTCAGTTAGATAGGTACCTGGTCCAGATATTAGACTTTTGGACTGAAGGAAAATATGTTGGTTGGTCCAGGAGCCAAACATAAGGATTTGAGACAAGTTGTTTCCCAAGTGGTATAGGATGGTCAGAAAGGCCAGGAAACTGACAAAAGATTGGCAGAGGCTCCCAGACGTGTATATATTGAGTCCATGTTACTTCCTGTTTCTCTCTTCCTGTACTGTTGCTGATAGACAGTAAGAGCTAACTACAGGTGCCCATTCCCTCTTCATTCCTTCACCCTCTCTCTATGCCCCCATTTATTTTCTAAAATCATTTTTTCTACTCATATTTTTAAAAATTTTTATTAATTCTTTCAAGCGTTCAAAGAGAATATTTTCATCATATCCATGCTACCTCTCCCAATATCTCCCAGACTCACTGTCATCTTTCTAGCCATCCAACTTTCTTTCAAAACAAAAGACAAAAACCCTGATGCCCAATTTGTGTTACCGGGCTACTCCTAGGTGTGGAGCCTGCCCTGAGGTGTGGTTGACTTATCTAGGGTCACAGCATTAATTAAATAAAGCGATTCTCCTTCTCAATGCAATTATCAAAAGTCAATAGTGTTCTTTCTCCCTTCCCTTTCCCATTTTTGATTTCTCTTGTTAATATCTGGAACCTTGTCTCTTTGGCTTTTTAGTTTAGGGGTTTTTTTTTGTTTGTTTGCTTGCTTTTTTGTTTGTTTTTGTTTTCGTTTTGTTTTTCTCTCATGAGGAGCAGTATACGAGTAATACAGTGGGGTCTTCTTTTAAAATGATCTCACAATTTTAAACACAAAATTACTGTATACTTTAGCAGAATTATAAAGATTCCCAAGAGAATCTAAAGGGGATTCTTTCCAAACTGTAGAAACTATATCTGACATAGAAAACCTTCTGCTCCAATTCTTCCTGCAAAACAGAGTTCAGCTACTCACTCAGGATGATTCTGGATGTTACATAGATTAAAAAGAAAGGAAGGAAGAAAGAAAGAGAAGAGGAGAGGAGAGGAGAGGAGAGGAGAGAAGAGAAGAGAAGAGAAGAGAAGAGAAGAGAAGAGAAGAAAAGAAAAGAGAAGAGAAGAGAAGAGAAGAGATAATAGGACCCAGAGTAGACTTTCCTGCTTGGCTGACTTCAGATATGGCAAAGACTGTATCCTGTATTAGCTGCCATTCTCATAAGATATCTGAGAAAAAGAACTTGAGGAAGGATTTACTTTAGCTCACAGTTTAAGAGAATATAGTTTATCATAACAAGGTGTCTCTGTACATGTGGCAGCTGTTACACAGTGCTGATCAGAGTAACTGTCTAGAACTACTCCTAGGGTCCAAGCCTGTCATGGAGGACCCTAAACTTTCCACAACCTTCCCAAACAGCACCTATCAGCTGGGGACCAACTATTTACACCCCTTGACAGATATTTCACCTTCTGAGCATAACATAGCCTTTAAACTGTTGGTTCCCGACCAACAATGCCGCGGGGGGGGGGGGTCACCTAAGACCATCAGAAAACACAGATATTTACATTACAATTCAAAATCATAGCAAAATTATAGTTATGAAGTAGAAACAAAAAATAATTTTATGGTTAGGGGATTACTACAAGTTTATTAATGTGTCAAGACATTAGGAAGGTTGAGAACCATTGTTTTAAACCTTCTTTTTAAGCAAGAATATTTCTAACTGCAGTTCTCTGAGTGATAATCTAGCTCATCCATGACTGGATTTTTGGTAAACTTGAGCCCATCATTTTCCCCTTTCTCTGTCTGATCCTTTTCTCCCTATTTCTTCTGTGCACCCACTGCTGGCCTCTCTCTGTATCCCCAGTGCACCCACTTCATGGTGCCTTCTGAAATCCTCAGTCAGGATGCTGGTCTTCCCTATGTTCACAGGAGTTCTTCTAACACAAACAATCTTCTGAAATTTAAAGGAAATGTTCTTCTTGGTCTTTGTTTTTCTCTGGTTTAAAAGACCTGTATAACTCATGCTGTCTTGACTTTTGGTCAAGCATGCACCTCAGGAGAGTGGTGAGAAGGACCCCACTTCATCTTCACAGTTCTCATTTAGTAACGAACACAGCATGGCTGCCAAGAGTCACTTTTTTTCTCTGTCTCATGGGAAAAGCCAAGTCCTCACTCTGAACCCTGAGTCCTTGGCCTCCGAAGCTTCTTTCCCTGAACTTTTCTCTGAGATTTCATACAGAAGAGGGATTTGTAGGGGTGTACTTCCTGCTTCCTTACTGCCTACCCATAGGTTAGCTTGGCACATCATGACTCAGTGCCTTTTCTGGTGTAGTGACATCTACTAGCACCTATGCCCCAGACTCTGGGGTCTTGTGGTTAGTGTTCTTGGGAAGAGACAGCACCATAGCCATTTGCTTGGAAAGACCACAGCCTTTGTGAGGCCATACCCCCACCTTCAGTCTGCTCTGGGGCAAGCATCTGCTTTGATCCGTGTGCAGGCCTGGTAGGTCATGGCCTACATTAATTCATGCATAACAATATGACTTTTCTTTTCGTTCAGAGAAATGCATAATCACTTCAAGGCTCTCCTAATGCTGAATTCTTAAAAATCCAGTTGAATCTGATTTTCATGTCTGCTGGGCCATCGTTGAATAGCACCAAAAATAAGAAGATAACAAAAGATGGTCCCTTCAAATGACTGAAGACAACTGCTGTTTGAAGATGAGCACTTGTCAGAAGAAATGATTTTGGGGAGGGAAACTCAACTTGTAGCAGGCAGAAGAGTGTCACCAGAATCCAAGTGTGTAGGGCACACAAATGTGCCAGACTGTGAATAGGACCCATTGTATGGAAATGCCATGTAACCCAAAGGAAGATAAAAGTGAGGGAAAGCACGGATATAAAAAGCACTTTGCAAGCAGCAACACGCTTTGTTACTGTGACTCGATATTATAGCCTCCCTTGTGGTTCCCTTCCCCATGGTTAGACATTACTAGAGGCCCCTTGACTCCTGCCAGCCTCTGTTTTAATGATCTTTAAGCCGTATTCCTAAAGGCAGGACGTGGTACTTGGCAGGAAAAGAGCTTAATAATTTGTTTGTGGTAAAATGCTATCCTAATTAGTGGATCTCATTAATTTCAATAAGGCTAGAGCTAGCTTCCCTTCCCCACAGTAAGTCAGTCACCATGTCCTGCTGACTTTCCTAAGGGATCTGTCTCTCACTGTTTGCTTTGTCCCCTCGAACACTGTCAAATCTGTGACCTCTCACGTCACACCTGAGCAAAGGCTGCTCATGGCCATCTGCAATTCACCTTTCCTGGCAGCCACAGGGGTCTTTCTGTAACCAATATCCCTAATGATATGCCCCTTGGAAAACACCTCATCCTGCCTTGTTGGGTCCACCCTCGCTTATTCTTAACATCATGCACTATGGCAGTCTCTCACACAAACCGTAGTTTTCATTCAGACTGTCAAAGATTCCAAGCTCCTTTCTGTCTAAGCCTCGCTCTTTTCTGTTCCTTCTGCTTGGAGTACATATTCCAGGACAAGGTTACCTGACAAGTCTTAGTCCCGCTCTTTCTTGCTCCTGGAGACAGACGTCCCAGCCACAGAATCTGCCCACTTTAGCCAGCTTTGCTGACTTCTCTAAATTGTGCAAACATCACTCTTATGCACATAACTGTTTATTACTTAGCCCTTGCTGAGAACGAAAATGTTCCATGTCCAAAGAAAGAGACAAAGTAGCGGGTTACAAAGAGTGCAGATTTTTTGTGAGAGGGATAATAAATATGAAGCTAGTTCAAGCTAATGTGATATAGGTCAGAGAATTCAGGTCCATATAGGAACTGAGACCCTAGTGACTTTATCAAGCTGGCTTATCCCAAGGTAGCACCAAGGACCCTGGCCCCATTTTGGGTGCTGAAGACATGGTTCTGCTTTTTAAACTCAACATCACACTTCATTTATATCATTACATTATATTATTGACTATGATTGTACAATTATTCAAACTGGATACCAAGAATGTTGGTAACTCTATGTCAGAGAAAGTATATATAATTATGTTAATTTGAGGGATTTGTCTGTGTGTTTTGACTCTAGACTGAATCTATTTTCCATGTTACCAAGGATATAAATATTGTGTAGTTTAAAACAAAAGTTGTTAGGATATTCCTAAAGTGAAGAAGTATTAATGTATATTGTAATCCATTTTTACTCTCCATTTTATTAAAATAGATGAGTTACAGCAAAATCAAACAAACAAAAACTCCACATTCCATGTGTGATTAAATCCATATTGTTCTTTGCTTGTCTTAGGGCTAGCAATGGGTTCGCCCACAGCACTCACATTTATTTTCTGAATGAATAAGAGCTACAATCACTGACTAGGAGAAGAAAAGGTAATTTGATTTATGTTAGATTTCTAAAATGATTAGTAAAATTTAGTTCTGTGAAGAGATGAGGTCAAAATGACTGTTTTACTGATTCTGTTACAGAAAAGTGATTCATTGATAAGAAAAGAATAGTAACTACAATAGAATTATGCAATAGAATTTGATATTGTTTGGCTTCATTTGCCAGAGCAGTTTGGAATCTTGTATTCTCATTCAAAGCTTACCAAAGAAAAAAAAATTATGTAGTGTTTTTTGTTTTCTTTTCTTTCCTTCTTTCTTTCTTTCTTTTTTTTTTTGATGTATTTTGTTTCCTATTAGAAAACTTTTATTTACAGTGTAAATCCCAATGCTCAGGCTGGAAGGACTAAAGTTGTGATTTTATTATCTTCAAATTTTATTGTTTGTTTTATTGTTTGCAGTGCTGGGGATTGAACCCAGGGTCTCTCGGATACTAGGCAAGTAGTCTACCACCAAGCCACATTTCCATCCCTCTCTTAATAAGTTTTATTCATCCATCCCAGTGTGTATTACTTTATGGTAGAGTATGTTTATTTATGTGTTTTGTATGCCTTGTGTGCCTGACTTTGTGGGAGCCAGACAGGTAATTTCCTCCCGTGGGAAAGGCTGTCTAGCAATTTCTTTTCTGTAGTAATTTAGGATGAGCATGCTGGGCATGTCCTGATACCATGTAGTTCTAAGGAAGCAAGGAAGTGATGGAAGCTTGAAGTTTTTAGAAGCAATGCTTCTTGTCTTATAGGAGCATAAGTTCAAGACCTCATGGAGAAGAGGTGAACTGTGCTAAAGATTTCTGGGATGGATTTCACAGTCAAGGCAGGAGGATAGGATAGCTGAGTTCTCCTCCCAGGCCTGCTTGGTAAACTGAATCAAGACACACCTTGGATAAACTCAGTCTTTTACACTCTGTCAACTCCATGTCTGATACTAGCTCTGGGCCCATTACAGAGGTTTCTGGTCACAGTTAAAGAAATAGGAAAGAGCATACAGGGTCTGGGGTTGCACTGAAAAACGTGAACTAAATTTAACTTGATTCTGTTGAGTTACAAAATTCAGAGACAATCGAACCTAATTTTCATTAAAATTAACATCAGTAAAGAGTGGGGGGAGAGAGAGAGAGAGAGAGAGGAGGAGGAGGGAGAAAGAAAGAAAGAAAGAAAGAAAGAAAGAAAGAAAGAAAGGAAGGAAGGAAGGAAGGAAGAAAGAAAGAAAGAAAGAAAGAAAGAAAGAAAGAAAGAAAGAAAGAAAGGAAGGAGAAAAAGAAGTAAGCAAAATGAATCCTTCCTAGACAAAAGTAGTAAACTTAGACTTGCTCTGGCTTCATTTAATTTTTTCCATCCTTGGTTGACAAAGACATAAACTTGAAAGTGTTGGCAGGAACTGAAGGCTGGAAGATTGTTACAGAATGGGAATTCCAAGTTTTAGAGATGTTTAAAAAGGAGAATTCTTCCTGACAGTTTTAATTTCTGCTGAGTCCTGAAAAGTACCACCCATATAATAATCACTGGCCATGGGACTTCATATCTGGAAGGACTCAAGGTTTCTCATCGTCCACATCTTTCTAGTGCTGTAGAAACAATCATAAGGTAAAGGGTCCTGCTCAAACTTTAGGCTTAAGACTGTAACAGCCAGGACCTGAGTTCATTTCATCTCATGAAAATGCCTCCCACTGAACAGGTCCAGCCACAGTTCACAAGCATACCTGATGTTTTGATGAAATAGTTTTTACTCTCAGTACCAGATTTTGATGATCAGACCATGTAAGAGATACCTACAATCACAACCCTGTTGTTTCCTTCTGAGAGTTTTAATGATGACGGAATTCAGGAACAATGGGCCTTGAGGTAGTTATATAAAAATGTAATGCAGGGGCTGGAGCAGTGGCCCATTAGGAGTACAGACACAAGTTTGTTTCCTAGTACACACTGAGAGAATGGAGACTTACAAATGCCTGTAACTCCAGTTCTCGGAGATCCAGCACCTTTGTCTGACCTCTGCAGGGATGCATGTGCATGTTGTGCACCCCTTCCCCCCCAAAAAAAAACCTTCTGCCTGGCCTCTGAGGCTGAGATCCAGAATCCCAGATACCAGGAAAGCTAAGGCAGTGAGACATCAGGTACAAAAGTTCAAGGCCAGTTTGGGCAACATGTGAGACATTGCTTCCAAACACACAGTAGACAGAAAGCATACCTAGTAGACATCCAAGGCCCTGATTCCATACCCAAACCAAAAGGAACAGAACATCAACAATAAGGAAAAATGTTAGGAGCTGAAACTGAGTTCTTTGTGTCTGGAATTCTTCCTTCCTACAGCTAGGGGTTTAGTGGACAGTGCCAGTAGCACCTGCGGGGTTTTGAGCCCTAATTCTCCACACCACCTGAAGGGAAACAGTCTACGCCTTAAAAGCAGGAGGTAGCAAATCGAGTAAATCGCCCTCATCTCGGTGAGAAACAGAATTCCTCTGTTTCAACTCCACGTCACACAGAGGATGTAAAAGCAGAGCGGAAGGCTTTGAGGCTCCTGTTTCTCCTTTTCTTAAAATACGTGGAGATGGCCTTTGTAGGTCGCTAGGATGAATTGCCTCCTTCCAGCTCCACGAACTCTACCTACATAGGGACTGTTGAGACAGGAGCATATCCATACATGATTTGGGGGTGGGGGGTGGTTGCAAGCTATAATCTGGGAGCTAAACCCAGGGATTTGTGCATGTTTGGTAGGACTTCTACCACTGAGCCAGATCCTCAGGTATTATAACTGAAAATTTAAAAGGTTCCAGTGGGGTGGGGCTGGGGGAATGAATGCAACAGAGGGGAATTGGGAAGTGAGCAGTGATTGTCTGCCTGGGTCCTGTGAAAATACTGTGATGTCACCTTGCTGAGGAAAAAAATGTTTTAACTGTTAAAAGTAAATGATCATTTTTCCCTCACCTACCGCACGCAGCATGCACACAAATAGAAATAAGAATATATTTAGTGGTTATACCCTTCTCTTTTGAGAAATCAATAAGAAAAGTAAGTAGAAACTGGATTAAGGGGGACAGAACTACTTAGATGCGGGCTACACCTGGCTCCAGAATGTTCCTAGCTCCTTTGGGGCCTAGGCCTAGCAAAACGAAAAATATTTGAATTCTCTCTGGGGTCACTATGAAAATTACATTTTGTGAATTAATATCATAGTTCGATCAATAAAAGCAAAGCATAATTAGATTTCCTCTTGAAAGGTATCAATATACAACGATAAGGCAGCAGAGTAACACATTTGATTAGCATTAGAAATTTCTCTTTTCTCCTACACTGCCTTACATCTGCATCTTGACAACTTCACTGGTAGAATTTTTCAGTGAAATCTAGCGACTGTATTTTCACAATATTCTGATGATGGTGGAAACTCCTGTTTGAGAGAATGTGTTGAGTATGCCTTGCTAACACCGTCAATAACTGAGTGTATTTAGCTGAACTGAAGAATAGAGGAATTCATATCTTTGATGAAGATTTTTTTCTATTTTCCTTATGTTGTGTTGAAAAGAGAACAAGTAAAGCTATTTGGGTGTCTGAGTTTAGCTGTATGGTAGACGTTCCTGGTTTGGGGTTGGTTAGGACTAGAGTATGCCCTTTCCGCTAGTTTAGAAACTAGTTGTTAAGATAATTATTTGTTCTGGCATTTATATCTCCAATTTCCATAGACTCATAGCAAGGAGGAAAGAAGAAGCCTTCTTAGAAGCCAAACCTGCAGAATGACTTCAGCTATTTTGGTGTGAGAAATGGAAATATTACGACCGTGGCCACCACTGCTGCCTTCCTCAGTCCCCTGGGTTGTGTTCCATTAGTTATCTACTGTGATATCAGGCGGTGGCCCTTCCCAGTGAGGTTTGGTCGTATGATTCACCTTTAGATCTTGTCAATGCTTAGCTGGCTTTGATATTTAAGGACACCCAAGCTTTCCTTCCCGTTCTTTAACTACCACCTCTCATAAACAACATCATAGCATGTTAGTATGTGGTTGTTTTGCATAAGGCTTCACCTGGGAGGAGGGCATGTCCCCTGAAGTTCCCAGCCCTCAGTCCCAGCAAGAGGCCTCCCTCAAACTGCAGAGAGGGACAATATCTCTCTTAGTTTCTTCCATTCTGGGATGTCTTCCGACATGCCGGGGCCCAAGATGAAGTCTATTACTAGGAGGCAGACTCAGGGCTGGAATGAGACGGGTCCTGAATCCTAGAAATCCAACCTTGTTTTCACAAGCTGAGTAGATAGGGTTACATGTTTCAATCTCAACCTCCTTCCCTTAATTATTTAGAGCAATGCTATCTTATTTGTCCTAGACTCTGTTGGACATTAAGGGGAGGGATTCCAGTGATACTTGGTTTAAAACGCAAAGTGCATCTTAGATTTGGGCCCTGAGAGACCCAAGGCTAAAGAGAAGGTAGAGGTACTTTCAACACCAAAATAATGGTCTTGACATTGCTTCTCCACATACACACACTCCTGCATGGCCTCCCCTTCCCCGCCATGAAGATCATTTCAGGACCTGCTTGGTGGTGCTCCATTAGAAATGAGATAATCCCCTCACATCACGTTTTGTACTCTGCTATAGCATGAGTTTTTATTTGTTTCTTTGTTTATAGTTGTTTTATTGTTTCAAAAATTTCCAGGGAGAGTAGAAAATATTTTGTCACAACCAACAGAAACACCAGAGGCATCCTGTTTGAAGCTAATCCTCTGGGTTTAGTCTCTAGGGAGAAAGAACACCCTTAGCTCTATATGGTCAACACAAGCAGGGCTTTTTTCCTCCTTTAAATGTTGTTATGGCAATAGCTGTAATGTTGTTTGAAATGTAAAAGTTAGTAGATATATACTGAATGCCTCTTGAAATGGTAAGGCTGCAGGTCAGATAAACAGAGAACTGAGATTTCATTCAGCATCTATAAATACAGCATGTTTCACAGTACTGCCAGTACCCCAGCCAGTGTGCACACTTGTACATCATAAAAGTTACTGGTGCTGATGTCTAGGTGGGCAGAAATGATCGACTAATGTGTTTCTGTGGTAGAAACCAAATCTGCTATGGCTGTCCACCAAAGCCAACTTAGTAGCATAGTCACGCCTAAGGAGTTCATATGAGAGTGTCACAAGCTGCCATACCCCAGTCTGCCTATTTATTTCCGTTAACTTCTGAACTGGATGAGTAAAATATTTTTGAGAACGTAATGACCATGCTTTCTAGACACATCACTTGCTTTTGAAATATATTAATTTATTAATTCTTTAATATTTTCATGCAAAGTAGGTCGATCACATTCATCCCTCCTTCTCAGGGATCTGCCCCACCTCATCCCCCTTCTATCATGGTGTTCTCATTCCTTTTTATTTTAAAATATCTCATCACCACTAATCTGTGATGTCCATGTGCCCCTGGGGGTGAGGCCTCTTCCCCAGAAGCCATCAGCTGACTTCTCTGAAGTCAGACCTCATGAACCCCTCTCCTCTCTAAGCTACAATGTTGACTGGCTTGGTCATGTTCTAGAAAACATGTGTTATGTGTTAAAGACTTCAGCAGTCCTGTTGTGTCCTGCTCTGTCCTGCCCTATCCTGCCCTGTCCTGCCCTATCCTGCCCTGTCCTGCCCTGTCCTGCCCTGTCCTGCCCTGTCCTGCCCTGTCCTGCCCTGTCCTGCCCTGTCCTGCCCTGTCCTGCCCTGTCCTGCCCTGTCCTGCCCTGTCCTGCCCTGTCCTGCCCTATCCTGTCCATGAGACAGTGTCCAGTTGAACAATCCACTGATGTTGTCTGCCCTTTGGCCAGCTAAGTGTCTCTACCTTAGCCACCATTCAAAGACAGCAATTGTATAACTGGAAGTTTCAGGAGACAATATATCTGAAGTGTTTTTCTTAATTAACCACAGCAAACCCCACATGACTATACATGATTTCTACTCACTGATTCACTGATTTCTTTCTTTCTGTCTAGATAATTTTTCTCCAGGGTAATGGCCTATAGTTTCACTGAGACACAGTGTATGACATTCCATTAGACCAGATGCTCTCCAGGAAGAACATGGTACTTATGGGTCACTGGTAAATGACTAGCACCTAGCACCATGCTTCATACATTGATAGTCCTCAACACATTCTTACTTCTAAATACAGGTGTTGCCAAACGCAGATCTTCATGCTTGAATAACAAACATGCTTACTCATTGAACCATCTCAGCAGCCTCCCCTTTTGGTTCATGGGTTTGGGGTCAGGGTGTGGAGAGCAGATTCTTTTGAATGAATGTGTAAGCAGAATTTCTTCATCCAGTCTTTTGGGATACACCTGTAGTAAATAGCTTCACCTCAAATGATCCTTCTTTGAAGAGGCTTCCCTTGATTTTAAAAAAGAATAATCACACTGTTTTATCTCTTTTATAGAGACTTGGTTAGCTCTACCCTCTGACCATGCTCATCATATTAATTTATTTGTAGCTTATTTGGTTGAATTTGTCTCATTCAACACAAAGCTTTATTGCATCTGAGGCCAACATCTGTTCTGTTCTTCACTCTAGAACACTTTCAGTGCATAGTGGTATTTAATAAGCAGTAGGTATTTATAAATAAATAGATGGTTGGTTGAGTGACTGTCACAAGCTCTCATGCACATTTGCATTTGTAGCTGTGTGTTGGCTCCCTGTTTTCTTAAACAATGCAGAGCGACGGAGAATTTCTTGGGGAATGGTCACTCGCATCCCTTGCCAATTGCTAGAGATGAATAGCTGCAAAGTATACCGAGGAGGATTATGTTACAAGGTAATGAGGCCAGGGATGAAAAACTTCTCTATCTCAGGATGTCATAATATGCCCTGAGAAGGGCCTTGCCATGCAATTCTGGCTCTAATAAACTTATCTTGGGCAAGCTGCACAACCTTTCTGAACCTCTTTTCCTAATATGCAAATCTGGGACATAATAGTACTTAACTCATGTGGTTATTTAGAAGATTAAGCAGCTAATGTATGTAAAGTACATTGTTTGGTGCTTGATATAGAATAAGGAAGAATAAGTACTCAATACAAGTTATTATTAATAATAACATTTGAAGTCCATCAGTGGGCTAATAGTGAACTGGGACTCAATTGGATTATAATTAAATATATTAAACAATGCCTTGCTCAACCTCAGTGAAAGGAATTAGTGCTTTGCTTTTAATGGCTATAAAAATTCTACTGAGCTAAATAATGGAATCGGTATGAATTCCCCACAGTCACAGCTGGATTTATTAAGATCTGGAAGCATATAGCAAAAGACACACTGTCATTGTAGATTAACATATCTCCGCACCCCAAGTTGTATATTATTTAATAGGATGCTAGATGGCTTTTTAGAATTTCTTTGACAAGAAGAAAATTTGAGCACATAAAATAAGTGTTTAAAAGAAATCTGTATCTATAACCTTAGCTATGATCTAAGCAGTATCCTATGATAAAATAATTATGTAAATACCTTTTTGTCTTTCTGTCAAAAGTACATTTCAAATGTATTGTTTTTTCCTAATTAGAAAATGAATATAATCTTTGAATGTAATATTTTAAAATGTTTAGCCTTATTGACGTGATACAATTACATATATAAATATATATATATACCAATTTAGATAATTTGCAGTGACATGTAAGACCTAAATTACAGGAACCAGAAACCTAATTATTTCAAATTGAATAATCTTGCTAACCAATGTCACTCGTTCCAAGGGAACAAAGGCAGTGGCTTTTTAAAATGTCTTACTTGTATTATTAATTCTGTTATAATTCCCCTCAATTATATCAGAGTTCTTCTGTATCGCAAGGACTGAAAAAGCAAGACGTTTATTTCTTCATCAAATGCAAGAAAATGCAAACACTGCCTAACCCCTGACTGTCCACTTATGTGGGGATCAGTGGAACCTCTCACTTCATAACAACCAGCCTCATTCTTCATTTGGCACCAAGGGAACCCACTCCTTAGAAGAAAATCCCTACATTTTAGCCCCTGTGATAGATGTGAGAGGTAAATTATAGGATGGCTTTTTCCCTGTTACTTGTGCCCTCATGTTTAGGCAGGAGAAAGGCTTTGACTGGCCACTCTATTTCTCTTTGATATTTGGGGGGTTGCAATGAGTGTGCTGAAGAGGAGGGTTCGAGTACTGGAGTGCTAGTGTCACCACGCTCTTCTTTCTCATCTTTAGAGCACTGAGGAGGTCTTCTTCAAGGACACCTGAGATGATACAAAGGTTGCCTTTGTCAGAGCTCTATCTGCTGTTACGTAGCTCCATTCTTTTAAAAAGTGCTATGAACGCAGAAAACAGGTAAGTCAAACCATTAAATACTTCATATTTAGAATGGGAAGACTTTCTTGATTGAACTCATGTCTTCATTGGAGTTAATGCAAAAGAAATACTTTAATGGTTAAATAGTCTTGCATTTTAATTAATTAATTAATTAATTAATTAAGCAAGCTTATAGAGTAACGTGTTTTCTTATGGCATTTCCATACTTGGGGTTGGTTGACTCTACTCCAGCCTCTTTTCTTCTCCTGCTCAGATCACTGTGTTCCAGCCCCAGTCTTCCTACTTCCATTTTTATATCTTGTGTTCAGTTGTCCTCCCCCCATTCCTCCCTTAAAGTCTCTCTTTCCAAATCTCTCTCATGGGCTTCTGTCTAGTTTTCTAGCCTCCTCTTCTCTGCTAACACTCATCCTCACCAAAACAGACATATTTAACCATTAGGAAGTAGGATCCACCTATGAGAGATGGTATATGTTATTCATCTTTGTGAGCCTGGATTACCTAACCACTGAATTATTACCTATTAATACAGTATTTTCCAGTTCTGCCAACTTTGGTGAGAACTTCATTTTTCTTTATGGCTGAGTGGAAAGCAAATTTTGTAGATTCACTGCATCTTCACTGTCCAGCCATCAAATGGATCAATATCCGAGTGGACTTTATTTCCTTGCAGCAATAAACACAGATGTGCAAGAATCTCTGAGGTGGGAGGTAGAGCCCTTTGGGCAGACGCCAGGAATGTTAGATCTGAGACACAGGGCTGCTCTCTGTTTACATTTTTGAGCATGCATCACACTGATTTTCATAGTGGATCTCCCAGATTACTCCCACCTACAGCGGCTGGGCTCTTCCTTCAGTGCATTCTCTCCAGCATCACTTGGATCTGTTGTCTTGATCATAAGCATTTAACAGGGATGGATGGAGTCTCAAAGCAGTCTCAATTGGCTCTTCTCTGATGGATAAGATAGTAAAATATTTATTGGCCAATTATGTTTCTTATTTTGAGAAAATATGCTTAGGTCATTGGTCCATTTATTGATTGGCAGTTTTGATTTTTTTTTTGGTATATGATTTTTACAATTCTTTATATATTTTAGTTACTAACTCCTATCAGAAGTGTAGCAGGCAAATTTTTTTCTCCCATTCTAAAGGCCGTCTACTTTGTTGATAGTGTTTGGCTGTGCAAAAGCTTTTGGATTTTGTGTAATTCCATTTATTGTATTTGGAAACCCTTTAATATTGGGTAGGTTAATGATTGCCTTCCCTTTTTGTATCATCATCTTCCACAGTTCCTCATCAGCATATTCATATGAACAAGGAAACTCTCTTGAGATTTCTCAGTTTCTCCTTTCCCCAATCCTGCAAGTTTTGTGGGAAGAATAGCTTGGGTTTGGTCTCCTTCCTACCTCACCACCCTTTCTCTCAGCTTCTGCATCTCAGCCCTCATCACCAATGGATGAAGGTCATTAATAACCTTATCTGGCCAAAGCCACTGTCTAATTTCCCATTCTCATTTCCCCAATCAGTAACAGTCATGGAGCACACTCTTCTAAAGTCGATCTTTCTCTGACTTCTGCCAGGTACTGATTTCCCTTCCTCAGAACTGCTTTATCTCATGTTCCTGTCTGGGTCCTCCTTCTGTGTAAGCACTCTGTACACAAGAGGGCACAAGGCAAAGTGAGCTCTCTCAGTCTTCCAGCTCTATGGTGCTTTCCCCTGTCCTGATACACAGACATTGTGATGGGTCTCAGGTTGTCTATCCAGTTCAAAACCAGGATTAGTTGTTCAAATTCATGTCAAGGTTTTGTGGAGCAGCCAACCCAACAGGATGTGAGTATTTGTGTAGGCAAATGGATTACTTTCCAGAATTAGCTTTACAATGATTAGGGATGCTATTAGCACCGAAGTATGCAGAGTAAGCTGCCTCACTACAGACCCAAGCAACAGCAGATGCTGCAATTCTTCTTTCTTCTGTATCAGGGGATCCAGTATTGTTACACAGGCGGCCCCAACCACTTGTAATCGCAACTACAGAGGATCTGATGTTCTTTTCTGGTTTCCATGGGTGCCACCCTTATTCATGTGCTTAGACATAAACAATTAAAAACTCTTTTAAAGAGTAGAAATCAAGAAGAAAACCAAGACAAAGAGTGAGTTAAAAGGCGAATGTACTTGAGACACAGCCAATGTACTATCATGTCAAGTTTGGACAAGTGTTAAGACTGAGACCATGAAAAATAGCTGTGAATGTGCATGTACACAGCCACTACCCAGCTACGATGTAACTTACATGCCCCCCCCATGCCTTTGAAACAGACAACTTACTCCTGAACCCGAGATCCCCTACTCTTCTTCCCCTTTACTCGTACTCTAGCTGTTACACCTCTATGGACGTCTCGGATTGATTTTCTGGTGACTCATCTCGATGTGCCCAAAGTACCCATTAACTCTGCTCTTCCAACTGTCCCAGCTTCGGGCCCCTCATCACAGCTTCTCTTGCTCTTATTCATGAGATGAATATTGTCATCATCCGAAAGGATTTCTCTCGAATGATCCATTTTTATATCAGTCAGGAATTTTAAACACATGTGAGAATCAAACACTAGGCTTTTAGGGGAAGATCTAATTCTTTATTCTTTTTCTTATATCCAGTGATTGTAGCTGTCATCACAATTATTTTAAAAGCATCTGGGATTTAGTGCTTTAAATGAACTCACTCTCCCACATTCAGACATAGCATTCCAAATGGTACTTGCTCAGTTTTCTGCATTCTCTTCCCCACTCCCTGACCACCCAAAAAGAATACTCAGTTATAAGAAAAGTCCTTGCTAGCTTCACATCATGTTTCAGGCTTGCTCAAAGAGAAAACGGTTTTTTTTCATCCTGCCTCCCACATGTTCCTTTCCATTCTCAATACGGTAAGAATGCTCCATAGGATTGGTTAACTTTTGCTGATTATCTCTTAAAATTTTGTTGTTGCAATGTTGTTGTCTCTGCTCTATGCATGGCTTCTAATCTTTATTGCCTTTATGCCAGTGATCCTCTCAGTGGCACTATTTTGATAAGGGCACAACCATATGTGTCTCTTGCTTCTGGATTTGGGAGATGTCAAACTGACTTTGAACCTAAGCCATACTTATGGATGAGAGATTAGAACGCATTCAGGTGTTACTGGTGCTTCTAAAGTCACAGTACATAAGGCTGTGTGTCTTGATTTTTATGTGGTTATCAGTCATTGGAATTGCACTCAGTAAGAACCCACTGAGGAAGAGAGGCTGAAGACCCCCAAATAATAATGGAGACAACACGGGATCAAAAGCAGTTATTGACACATGAGGTTTCTATGGTGCCCTAAACTATTGTCACAGGTTTAGTGACAATAATGTCACAGGTGCTTCAAACAGCACCTATGTATTGTCTCGGCATCCCCAAAGCAGAAGTTCTGGCCCAGTGTGGCCTGGCTGGCTCTTTCCTTAGACTCTCACCAGACTGAAATCAAGGTGTTGGCAGTGTTGAATTGCTTTATGGAGGCCATGAGGATAAATGTGCTTCTAATCTCACTCAACATGTGGGCAGAATTTCATAGGTGCAGGACTGAGGCCCCATTCCCTGGCGTGTTGCCACGCTTGGGCTGTTCTCAGCTTCTCCAGCCTAGCTACAAGGCTTTTGTCACATGCCTCCTTCTCCCATCTTCAAAGCTAATGGGCCCAAGTCTCAAACATTGAGTCTGTCCTCTCTGCTGCTTCCTAGTTCGTCTGCAGAACCTCTTGACCTTCCTTTTGTTTGAAGGCTCAAGTAATTAAGTAGAGCTTGCTGGATGATCAGGGCTAAGCTCCATATTTTCAGTTCAGCTCGTGAGTTAACTGTAACCCCACCTGCAAAGTCTTCTCCCAGCATGCCAGGTCTGGCTGAATTCTCACTTTTGCCCTAAATGTGTAGGCATCGAATTTTACTTTTTAAGGTCGCTTCTCCTCAGTGCCAGCCATCCTCTAGCACTCTCCAGCTGTGTTATGCTTGGCAAGCCCCGTGCTTCTCTGAATATCAGTGTCTTTACATATATGAAATTGCCGACTCGGACGGTTTTTCCAAGGACCCAATAGAAATACATTGCAAACATGCTTCGAATACTGCAAACCCAAATACTAATGTTTACTATACTACTTCGTCTAGTAAAGTTTTCTAAACTAGTGGTGTAGAGTGCTGGGTGTTGAGTCTCAAAGGAACAGAAGTCAGGACAGAAGTCTACTCATTAACTAAACAACCATGAGCATGTCGTTCAGTTTCTCAGACCTTTTCTCATTTGTGAATTAATGTGCTTGATAAAAGGCTTGCAATGTCCCATTCAACTCAAACATTCTACACCTCTATTTTATGTTCTTTCTTTGAAATGCACTAAGAGTCAGTTGCAAGGAGCAATCTATTTATAGTCAGCTCTTCACACGACGACTGTAAAATGCCCAAGACAGGCTCATAACACGGGGGCTAGAAATCTCTTCAAGGATAACCTGAAATATCTCTGTAAATCTTAGTGGCTTTGCAGTCCTTCGTCATTATAATCAAGCTTTTCTTCCACTCCCCATCCCAAGTTACCCAACTATTGAACAGCTTCAGTTTTGAAATTCACATCAATCAACCAGACATGATTGATTCAGAAAAAAACAAAAAAATGTATATCAATAAAAAGTTGTGTTTGAATCAGTTCTGTTCAAAAAGAAAATGTGAATGTAAAATACGATTCGACATTTGTAAACTTAATATCTATAATTTCTTGAGGTTTGTATGTTAAGAAACAATTGTGAAATCTCACATTATCCTCCTACCCAACAACTCTGTTCTTATTCAAATAAATCATGAAAAATAAACTGTATGTGTCTGGTTATTGCATCAGGAATCACTAATGAGTACATTTCATCTCATTTCCAAGTGTTCCTCTTTTCTTCTTAGGTCTGGAATAATGGTAATTTGTTTTAGAAATTGTAGTTTGGGACATTCAAAAAGGAGACAGTTTCCTCAAACTCTTGTAAGAGATTGCTAACACTTGCGTTCATTGTATCACTGGGGAGGGACTTTAGGAAGGTAAGCGGGGAGGGTTGGGTCCTCTCACATTTGACGGGAGCCCTGGAGAAGCCAGCTTGCTGGGAGTCGCAGGGGAGGGCAGAGCAGAGGAGGAGGTTGACAGGGCTAGGTGAGTGTGGTCACGAGTCTCTGACACATTTGAGTTAGTGCTTCTTAAAGCGGGAAACATGAGTTATTTTGACCACACCGTGGTGGTCAGCCAGCCTTCACTTAGATCACTTGCTATGCCATGGTAATCTCCTAAGCTGTTGAAGCTGGCTGCAAGTGAAGTTTCACAAGATGAATGTGGCATACAGTATGTTTAGCTCTAATTGTTTGCATGTGTGTGATGTTTGCACTCTCATGCCTCTGGCTTAAGGGTGAGTGGAAAAGGTAGATGGACTGGAGCACGGAGCAAGGCAGAATTGTGTGTGTATGCTCGTGCAGACATACAGAGAGAGAGAGAGAGAGAGAGAGAGAGAGAGAGAGAGAGAGAGAGAGAGAGAGAGAGAGAGGCACCAACTTATAGTTTCTTGGCAGATTTAACTTGGGGACCCTGACATAGTAGAGACAGTTGTCAGAGACAGGAAGGAAGGGTGCCATTTAAAAGGAGAGGAAAGGACTTATGTGTTAAGTGGAAAAATTACAGAAGACCTCGAATTTGTTCTTAGAGCTTCAATAAACGAAGAAAATGTGAGAGGTGAGAGGAGCACTGGATAAAAAGTGAGCAGATTCACTTGATAATTCACACAACAAATTGAGTACCAGCTTTGCATGCAAGACCGTTTGTTGCCAGTAACAATGAATAAAATGGGTATCTCATTAGGATACCTGCAGGAGTTAAGTCTAAGCATAGGGGATCCCCACTGAACCTGCCTTGCTTCCTTAGCCATAGAATCTCTGGGTCTGAGGAACCGAATCAATTCTCCCGATTTGAAGGACTTGGCAGCACATAGCTGATGGCTAATTCTGCTAGACAGGCTTATTTATGTAAGGGAAGGAATAATTGTAGGGTTATACATATGTTAAGTAAATGTGCTGGTCAGAATTTTCACTGTTTTTGACAACTGAGAGAAAGTTTAACGGAGGGAGGAATGGTTGACTTTAGCTCACTGTTTCAGAAGCTTTGGCACATCGTGGTGGGGGTGTGATGGATTGGAGCAGCTCATAAGATGTGTAAGGAGGCAAGGAGCGAAAGAGGCTGTTCTGTAGTAATAAGCTCTTCCCCATTTTATCCCACCCCACTGACAGACCGCAGCATCTACATTTGTGCAGTCTTTACTGCATCATAACATTTTTTCATATGTGACTCTTCTCTGGAAACGCCTTCGTAGATACACCCAAAAGTGTGCTTTATTATTCCCAAGGTGCCAACCAAGTTGTCCATGAGGATTAACCATCACACAGGAGATAGCACATTTAATTAAGGTACAAGGCATTTAGTCCTTTATATGTGTGAGAGAAAGAGGGGTAAACTAAGACAGCAGGCTCTATGGACTTTGTTTTGTGTCCTCCAAACTCTGTCCTTCGGACACTGCCATGGGCACCACAGGTACAGCTGTCTGGGAGCAATGCTTACTCCACACTCCTCTCTGTCTTGGATCTCAGCTCCACATCTTGCTAAAACCTTGGAGGCAACAAGAAGTGACCAACAAATTTCTCCAGGCTGAACTGCCATTGGTAGATACATGTTAACAACTACTAAAATGCTACTGGACTTGACTGAGTTAGTAATGGAGGACATGAAGTACTAGGCAAAGGACAAAGAGTTTAGGTATCAGTGTTTGTTTTGTTTATTCTAAAGTATACAAACCTCCTTAGGGAAGGCTCTTACAAACCCACAGGTGACTTGGAAAAAGGTACCGACAGGCATGTGGCAAAAGATTCCTATACCTATGAACTACTCCTACTTAAGTAATTCCTCTGGGTAGGAATTGGAAGAGCTTAAGATCAAATTCTGATTTGACTTTTTTTTTTTTTTTTTTTTTTTTTTTTTTTGGTTTTTTTTTTGGAGCTGGGGACCAACCCAGGCCTTTGCGCTTCCTAGGTAAGCGCTCTACCGCTGAGCTAAATCCCCAGCCCCTGATTTGACTTTTTAAAAGCTTATTTATTATTATTCTAAAACCGAGTAAGTGTACTTCCCATAGAAGCTCTTTTGTCAGATCCCTCTACATCAAAAATGTGACATTGTAAAATCAATTTCTGGATGAAACATGGCTCCGCTTGACACCATTACCTTCCTCTTTCTGTCACTGTTTGCCTTTTTCCTTCCCAAGAAGCATTCAAGGAGCAAAACACCTGTCACCACGTCACAGGGCATCCCAGGATGGTGTCAAAGGAAGGTGGATCAAAGAATCCTCAGGACATTCTGCTGGCGGTTCATTTAGAAATCGGTTAGGAAGGGAAGATTCTGCTGGTTTCCATTTCTAGTAAATGTTTATTTTATTTAATATTAGTGCGGACAGGCATGCACATGCCACAGGACGTGTGGGGCGTCCACAAGGAAATCTCAGGAGTCGGTTCTGTCCTTCCACCCCTGCTCTGGGGTCTCAGTTCAAGTCATTGACTTCTGTGACAATCATTTTTACCTGCTGAGCCGTCTCACTTGTCTAGTTTTATTATGTATTTTTGAGGCTTTATTTTTTTATGAAAAATATTGAAATTTGAGGTAATGTTTCTTTATAACCTTATTTGTCTATAGATACACGCTGACTTTTATATTCTTAAAGACATTTGAAATACTCTTTGTGTCATGTTTTGACATCCCCCTGGTACTTCATACACGCGTTCTTACTTGGTCTTCATAGTACCTGCATCTCTTTCCAAAGAGAAAGAAAAAGCTCCTCATGCCTGCCCCTTGCTATGCTAGCTACTTCCATACAGATGAAGTAGATGATGGGCGCTATTATATTCATTTGAACCATGTGTTAAATAAGCTTATACATGGATATGTAATTTCATTCCATGTAGCACTATGAAGTAAGTATTATTTACAATATTGGTGACTTTTCAAGTAGAGTCAGTGTTTAAATGGAGAAAGTCAGGACTCAAGGCAGGGTGAGTCAACCTCTGGGCTTTTGTGTTCTTGGCCACTCCACTACCTTTCTGTCCATCCAAGGTCAGGCATTTCTCTCCCTGAGTGACCTAAAACCTTTGTCTGTACAAACAAGTTGTTCCTAGCCTTGTCTAAGGAGGCTTTGGTCTGCTAGGGCAGCATTAGCAATCACTGGGATTCTCCCTTCCTGGGGAGGTGGTAGATAATTTATTTACGCTGAGCCCTGGGCTCCAAAATTCCATGGTAGAGATGGACACGATGCCAGGCGATGCATACTCCCCAAAGCAGATATTTCCCTGCCGTCCGTGACCCCACACAGCCCCCCATCTCATTTCTGATTCCACTGCCTTAGCAGAGAGAGGACAGCTCTGCAGCCACTTCTCTGTGCCCTTCTTCCAGTTTCTTTGACTTTAAAAATGAGATATTTTTGTCCCTCCACTCCACATTCATATGTGCCCCTCCCCCAAACATAGAACTGTTGGCTTATGTCATAATGGAAGGCCAGGGTTATAGAGGAAAAATCAATGTCAGCCTCTGGTTATCATTTTAACAAAATAGAATTGGCTTCTGTCAATACCTGCTATTTTCAGGCTAAATTATGGTGCTAAAAGACTTCAAATTAGAGAAAGTACATTACAAAGTCTGTTTTATGAGTGACACTTTGGGGATTCTAATATTTTGAAAACATATTTGATCTCTTATTTCTTATCTCATCTACGAAAATTAGGGTTAGCCAAGTAGATGAAGTGATGTGGATTAAAAAGGAGTAACGTTTCAAAGCCCAGACAAGAAAAGCCATTTTGCAATAATTATGACTATCTTCCACAAACTCTTGCCAGTGTTGTCAACTCTAGTCTTTGCTGAACGTTTCAACATGGCACCCAAGGGGAGCCTTCAAACCTGACAGCCATTTCCTATTTGTCAGGAACAAGAAGGAGGAGTTTTAAAGAAAATGAGGTCTTCCCCTTTTAGATGTAGAAATAAAGGGGTGGCGGGGAGACACAGCGGAGAATAGGCAATGTGAGGCCCTAATGGGTCACGACAGCTCTGATATAGAAGTTTTCGCTCCTCTGTAGGGGCAGCCTCATTACCCACTCCTGCTTGTGTTTTGCTGCAGCATCCAGGAGTGATGAGGCCACCCTTATCTCACAGAAACGAGGGATGCACTCCCCACTGCTGTGACAAGTTCTTTTGGGATAAATACTCCTAGCACAGATTTTATTTCACAACACACACACACACACACACACACACACACACACACACACACACACACGAGAAAGAGAGAGAGCTATGAATCCTTAAGTGACACAAATGTGTCACCATCCATGTATTAAAAGACCCCCCGTACACATGCACAAACTGTAGCACTTGAATGGTTTTCTCTGTCAATATGAT